>NC_054371.1:30096213-30451927 GCF_017654675.1 Xenopus laevis | reverse complement strand
ATACTCATGCGTCGTAAGTCATAAAAAGGACTAAAACAATAATAAGGATAACATGAATATAATTAGGATGATAAATAGAATTCAATGACAAGTATGCCTAATACATTTTAATATCTTAATAACTAATAGCAATAACTCGTCGTTTATTTACTAAAGAAACCTAAAAGTGTAAACTCTTTAAAACTTGCAAAATACCAAACTATACATAAAAGGTGCTAAAATATAAAACTGCATAATGGTACACAGTGCAAAAATCAGAAAAACCGCCGTGTAAAAATGATATACACTAAAAAAGATATATTTAAAAAACTAAAATAATTTGCTACTAAAACTTGTAATAACCGGTAACCAAGAATACTAAAAAGATGTAATCAAGCTATACTAAAATACTCATGCGTCGTAAGTCATAAATAGGACTAAAACAAATAATAAGGATAACATGAATATAATTAGGATGATAAATAGAATTCAATAACAAGTATGCCTAATACATTTTAATATCTTAATAACTAATAGCAATAACTCGTCGTTTATTTACTAAAGAAACCTAAAAGTGTAAACTGTTTAAAACTTGCAAAATACCCAAACTATACATAAAAGGTGCTAAAATATAAAACTTGATAATGGTACACAGTGCAAAAATCAGAAAAACCGCCGTGTAAAAATGATATACACTAAAAAAGATATATTAAAAAACTAAAATAATTTGCTACTAAAACTTGTAATAACCAGTAACCAAGAATACTAAAAAGATGTTATCAAGCTATAATACTAAAATACTCATGCGTCGTAAGTCATAAAAAGGACTAAAACAAATAATAAGGATAACATGAATATAATTAGGATGATAAATAGAATTCAATGACAAGTATGCCTAATACATTTTAATATCTTAATAACTAATAGCAATAACTCGTCGTTTATTTACTAAGAAACCTAAAAATGTAAACTCTTTAAAACTTGCAAAATACCAAAACTATACATAAAAGGTGCTAAAATATAAAACTTCATAATGGTACACAGTGCAAAAATCAGAAAAACCGCCGTGTAAAAATGATATACACTAAAAAAATATATATAAAAAACTAAAATAATTTGCTACTAAAACTTGTAATAACCGGTAACCAAGAATACTAAAAAGATGTATCAAGCTATAATACTAAGATACTCATGCGTCGTAAGTCATCAAAAGGACTAAAAAATAACAAGGGATAGGCACATGGAACTCTAATTAGGATGAATAAATAGAATTCAATGACAAGTATGCCTAATACATTTTTAATATCTTAATAACTAATAGCAATAACTCGTCGTCCTTATTACTAATGAAACCCTAAAAATGTAAACTCTTTAAAAACCCTTGCAAATAACCAAACTATACATAAAGGTGCTAAAATATAAACTGCATAATGGTCCACAGTGCAAAATCAGAAAAACCGCCGTGTAAAAATGATATACAATAAAAAAGTTATATTTAAAAAACTAAAATAATTAATACTAAAACTTGTAATAACCGTAACCAAGAATACTAAAAAGTTGTATAATCAAAGCTATACTAAAATACTCATGCGTCGTAAGTCATAAAAAGGACTAAAACAAATAATAAGGATAACATGAATATAATTAGGATGAATAAATAGATATTCAATGACAAGTATGCCTAATACATTTAATATCTTAATAACTAATAGCAATAACTCGTCGTTTATTTAACTAATGAAACCTAAAATGTAAACTCTTTAAAACTTGCAAAATACCAAACTATACAATAAAAGGTTGCTAAAATATAAAACTTCATAATGGTACACAGTGCAAAAATCAGAAAAACCGGCCGTGTAAAAATGATAATACAACTAAAAGATATATTAAAAAACTAAAATAATTTGCTACTAAAACTTGTATAACCAGTAACGCAAGAATACTAAAAAGTTTTAATCCAGCTAATACTAAAATACTCATGCGTCGTAAGTCTTAAATAGGACTAAAACAAATAATAAGGATAACATGAATATAATAGGATGATAAATAGATTCATAACGAGTATGCCTAATCACCCTTTATATCTTAATAACTAATAGCGAATAACTCGTCGTTTATTTACTAAACGAAACCTAAAGTGTAACCTCTTTAAACTCGCAACCATACCAAACTATACACTAAAAGGTGCTCCAATATAAAACTTCATAATGGTCCACAGTGCAAAATCAGAAAAACCGCCGTCTAAAAATGATATACACTACAAAAAGACTATATTTAAAAAACGAAAATACACTTAATACTAAACTTGTAATAACCGGTAACCAAGAATACTAAAAAGATGTTATCAAAGCTATAATACTAAAATACTCATGCGTCGTAAGTCATAAATAGGACTAAAACAAATAATAAGGATACATGAATATAATTAGGATGATAAATAGAATTCAATAACAAGTATGCCTAATACATTTTAATATCTTAATAACTAATAGCAATAACTCGTCGTTTATTTACTAATGAAACCTAAAATGTAAACTCTTTAAAACTTGGCAAATACCAAAACTATACATAAAAGGTGCTAAAATATAAAACTGCATAATGGTACACAGTGCAAAAATCAGAAAAAACCGCCGTGTAAAAAATGATATCACTAAAAAAGATATATATAAAAAACTAAAATATTTGCTACTAAAACTTGTAATAACCGGTAACCAAGAATACTAAAAAGATGTAATCAAGCTATAATACTAAAATACTCATGGCGTCGTAAGTCATAAAAAGGACTAAACAAATAATAGGGATAACATGAATATAATTAGGATGATAAATAGAATTCAATGACAAGTATGCCTAATACATTTTAATATCTTAATAACTAATAGCAATAACTCGTCGTTTATTTACTAAAGAAACCTAAAAGTGTAAACTCTTTAAAACTTGCAAAATAACCAAACTATACATAAAAGGTGCTAAAATATAAAACTTGATATGGTACACAGTGCAAAAATCAGAAAAAACCGCCGTGTAAAAATGATATACACTAAAAAAGATATATATAAAAAACTAAATAATTTGCTACTAAAACTTGTAATAACCAGTAACCAAGAATACTAAAAAGATGTCATCAAGCTATACTAAAATACTCATGGCGTCGTAAGTCATAAAAAGGACTAAAACAAATAATAAGGATAACATGAATATAATTAGGATGATAAAAAGAATTCAATGACAAGTATGCCTAATACATTTAATATCTTAATAACTAATAGCAATAACTCGTCGTTTATTTACTAATGAAACCTAAAAATGGAAACTCTTTAAAACTTGCAAAATACCAAAACTATACATAAAAGGTGCTAAAATATAAAACTGCATAATGGTACACAGTGCAAAAATCAGAAAAACCGCCGTGTAAAAATGATATACACTAAAAAAGATATATATAAAAAACTAAAATAATTTGCTACTAAAACTTGTAATAACCGGTAACCAAGAATACTAAAAAGTTTTAATCAAGCTATACTAAAATACTCATGCGTCGTAAGTCATAAATAGGACTAAAACAAATAATAAGGATAACATGAATATAATTAGGATGATAAATAGAATTCAATAACAAGTATGCCTAATACATTTTAATATCTTAATAACTAATAGCAATAACTCGTCGTTTATTTACTAAAGAAACCTAAAAGTGTAAACTCTTTAAAACTTGCAAAATACCAAAACTATACATAAAAGGTGCTAAAATATAAAACTTGCATAATGGTACACAGTGCAAAAATCAGTAAAACCGCCGTGTAAAAATGATATACACTAAAAAAGATATATATAAAAAACTAAAATAATTTGCTACTAAAACTTGTAATAACCGGTAACCAAGAATACTAAAAAGATGTAATCAAGCTATAATACTAAAATACTCATGCGTCGTAAGTCATAAAAAGGACTAAAACAAATAATAAGGATAACATGAATATAATTAGGATGATAAATAGAATTCAATAACAAGTATGCCTAATACATTTTAATATCTTAATAACTAATAGCAATAACTCGTCGTTTATTTACTAAAGAAACCTAAAAGTGTAAACTGTTTAAAACTTGCAAAATACCCAAACTATACATAAAAGGTGCTAAAATATAAAACTTGATATTGGTACACAGTGCAAAAATCAGAAAAACCGCCGTGTAAAAATGATATACACTAAAAAAGATATATATAAAAAACTAAAATAATTTGCTACTAAAACTTGTAATAACCAGTAACCAAGAATACTAAAAAGATGTTATCAAGCTATAATACTAAAATACTCATGCGTCGTAAGTCATAAAAAGGACTAAAACAAATAATAAGGATAACATGAATATAATTAGGATGATAAATAGAATTCAATGACAAGTATGCCTAATACATTTTAATATCTTAATAACTAATAGCAATAACTCGTCGTTTATTTACTAATGAAACCTAAAAATGTAAACTCTTAAAACTTGCAAAATACCAAAACTATACATAAAAGGTGCTAAAATATAAAACTGCATAATGGTACACAGTGCAAAAATCAGAAAAACCGCCGTGTAAAAATGATATACACTAAAAAAGATATATATAAAAAACTAAAATAATTTGCTACTAAAACTTGTAATAACCGGTAACCAAGAATACTAAAAGTTGTTAATCAAGCTATACTAAAATACTCATGCGTCGTAAGTCTTAAATAGGACTAAAACAAATAATAAGGATAACATGAATATAATTAGGATGATAAATAGAATTCAATAACAAGTATGCCTAATACATTTTAATATCTTAATAACTAATAGCAATAACTCGTCGTTTATTTACTAAAGAAACCTAAAAGTGTAAACTCTTTAAAACTTGCAAAATACCAAATCTATACATAAAAGGTGCTAAAATATAAAACTTCATAATGGTACACAGTGCAAAAATCAGAAAAACCGCCGTGCAAAAATGTTATACACTAAAAAAGATATATATAAAAAACTAAAATAATTTGCTACTAAAACTTGTAATAACCGGTAACCAAGAATACTAAAAAGATGTCATCAAGCTATACTAAAATACTCATGCGTCGTAAGTCATAAATAGGACTAAAACAAATAATAAGGATAACATGAATATAATTAGGATGATAAAAAGAATTCAATGACAAGTATGCCTAATACATTTTAATATCTTAATAACTAATAGCAAAAACTCGTCGTTTATTTACTAATGAAACCTAAAAATGGAAACTCTTTAAAACTTGCAAAATACCAAAACTATACATAAAAGGTGCTAAAATATAAAACTGCATAATGGTACACAGTGCAAAAATCAGAAAAACCGCCGTGTAAAAATGATATACACTAAAAAAGATATATATAAAAAACTAAAATAATTTGCTACTAAAACTTGTAATAACCGGTAACCAAGAATACTAAAAAGTTTTAATCAAGCTATACTAAAATACTCATGCGTCGTAAGTCTTAAATAGGACTAAAACAAATAATAAGGATAACATGAATATAATTAGGATGATAAATAGAATTCAATAACAAGTATGCCTAATACATTTTAATATCTTAATAACTAATAGCAATAACTCGTCGTTTATTTACTAAAGAAACCTAAAAGTGTAAACTCTTTAAAACTTGCAAAATACCAAATCTATACATAAAAGGTGCTAAAATATAAAACTTCATAATGGTACACAGTGCAAAAATCAGAAAAACCGCCGTCTAAAAATGATATACACTAAAAAAGATAATATATATAAAAAAACTAAAATAATTTGCTACTAAAACTTGTAATAACCGGTAACCAAGAATACTAAAAAGATGTTATCAAGCTATAATACTAAAATACTCATGCGTCGTAAGTCATAAATAGCACTAAAACAAATAATAAGGATAACATGAATATAATTAGGATGATAAATAGAATTCAATGACAAGTATGCCTAATACATTTTAATATCTTAATAACTAATAGCAATAACTCGTCGTTTATTTACTAATGAAACCTAAAAATGTAAACTGTTTAAAACTTGCAAAATACCAAATCTATACATAAAAGGTGCTAAAATATAAAACTTCATAATGGTACACAGTGCAAAAATCAGAAAAACCGCCGTGTAAAAATGATATACACTAAAAAAGATATATATAAAAAACTAAAATAATTTGCTACTAAAACTTGTAATAACCGGTAACCAAGAATACTAAAAAGATGTCATCAAGCTATACTAAAATACTCATGCGTCGTAAGTCATAAATAGGACTAAAACAAATAATAAGGATAACATGAATATAATTAGGATGATAAAAAGAATTCAATGACAAGTATGCCTAATACATTTTAATATCTTAATAACTAATAGCAATAACTCGTCATTTATTTACTAATGAAACCTAAAAATGTAAACTCTTTAAAACTTGCAAAATACCAAAACTATACATAAAAGGTGCTAAAATATAAAACTGCATAATGGTACACAGTGCAAAAATCAGAAAAACCGCCGTGTAAAAATGATATACACTAAAAAAGATATATATAAAAAACTAAAATTATTTGCTACTAAAACTTGTAATAACCGGTAACCAAGAATACTAAAAAGATGTAATCAAGCTATACTGAAATACTCATGCGTCGTAAGTCATAAATAGGACTAAAACAAATAATAAGGATAACATGAATATAATTAGGATGATAAATAGAATTCAATAACAAGTATGCCTAATACATTTTAATATCTTAATAACTAATAGCAATAACTCGTCGTTTATTTACTAAAGAAACCTAAAAGTGTAAACTCTTTAAAACTTGCAAAATACCAAATCTATACATAAAAGGTGCTAAAATATAAAACTGCATAATGGTACACAGTGCAAAAATCAGAAAAACCGCCGTGTAAAAATGATATACACTAAAAAAGATATATATAAAAAACTAAAATAATATGCTACTAAAACTTGTAATAACTGGTAACCAAGAATACTAAAAAGTTGTAATCAAGCTATAATACTAAAATACTCATGCGTCGTAAGTCTTAAATAGGACTAAAACAAATAATAAGGATAACATGAATATAATTAGGATGATAAAAAGAATTCAATGACAAGTATGCCTAATACATTTTAATATCTTAATAACTAATAGCAATAACTCGTCGTTTATTTACTAAAGAAACCTAAAAGTGTAAACTCTTTAAAACTTGCAAAATACCAAATCTATACATAAAAGGTGCTAAAATATAAAACTGCATAATGGTACACAGTGCAAAAATCATAAAAACCGCCGTGTAAAAATGATATACACTAAAAAAGATATATATAAAAAACTAAAATAATTTGCTACTAAAACTTGTAATAACCGGTAACCAAGAATACTAAAAAGATGTTATCAAGCTATAATACTAAAATACTCATGCGTCGTAAGTCATAAAAAGGACTAAAACAAATAATAAGGATAACATGAATATAATTAGGATGATAAATAGAATTCAATGACAAGTATGCCTAATACATTTTAATATCTTAATAACTAATAGCAATAACTCGTTGTTTATTTACTAATGAAACCTAAAAATGTAAACTCTTTAAAACTTGCAAAATACCAAAACTATACATAAAAGGTGCTAAAATATAAAACTGCATAATGGTACACAGTGCAAAAATCAGAAAAACCGCCGTGTAAAAATGATATACACTAAAAAAGATATATATAAAAAACTAAAATAATTTGCTACTAAAACTTGTAATAACCGGTAACCAAGAATACTAAAAAGTTGTAATCAAGCTATACTAAAATACTCATGCGTCGTAAGTCTTAAATAGGACTAAAACAAATAATAAGGATAACATGAATATAATTAGGATGATAAATAGAATTCAATAACAAGTATGCCTAATACATTTTAATATCTTAATAACTAATAGCAATAACTCGTCGTTTATTTACTAAAGAAACCTAAAAGTGTAAACTCTTAAAACTTGCAAAATACCAAAACTATACATAAAAGGTGCTGAAATATAAAACTTGATATTGGTACACAGTGCAAAAATCAGAAAAACCGCCGTGTAAAAATGATATACAATAAAAAAGTTATATTTAAAAAACTAAAATAACTTACTACTAAAACTTGTAATAACCAGTAACCAAGAATACTAAAAAGATGTTATCAAGCTATAATACTAAAATACTCATGCGTCGTAAGTCATAAAAAGGACTAAAACAAATAATAAGGATAACATGAATATAATTAGGATGATAAATAGAATTCAATGACAAGTATGCCTAATACATTTTAATATCTTAATAACTAATAGCAATAACTCGTCGTTTATTTACTAATGAAACCTAAAAATGTAAACTCTTAAAACTTGCAAAATACCAAAACTATACATAAAAGGTGCTAAAATATAAAACTGCATAATGGTACACAGTGCAAAAATCAGAAAAACCGCCGTGTAAAAATGATATACACTAAAAAAGATATATATAAAAAACTAAAATAATTTGCTACTAAAACTTGTAATAACCAGTAACCAAGAATACTAAAAAGATGTTATCAAGCTATAATACTAAAATACTCATGCGTCGTAAGTCATAAAAAGGACTAAAACAAATAATAAGGATAACATGAATATAATTAGGATGATAAATAGAATTCAATGACAAGTATGCCTAATACATTTTAATATCTTAATAACTAATAGCAATAACTCGTCGTTTATTTACTAAAGAAACCTAAAAAGTGTAAACTGTTTAAAACTTGCAAAATAACCAAACTATACATAAAAGGTGCTAAAATATAAAACTTGCATAATGGTACCACAGTGCAAAAATCAGAAAAACCGCCGTGTAAAAATGATATACAATAAAAAAGTTATATTAAAAACTAAAATAATTTGCTACTAAAACTTGTAATAACCGGTAACCAAGAATACTAAAAAGATGTTATCAAGCTATATACTAAAATACTCATGCGTCGTAAGTCATAAAAAGGACTAAAACAAATAATAAGGATAACATGAATATAATTAGGATGATAAATAGAATTCAATAACAAGTATGCCTAATACATTTTAATATCTTAATAACTAATAGCAATAACTCGTCGTTTATTTACTAAAGAAACCTAAAAGTGTAAACTGTTTAAAACTTGCAAAATACCCAAACTATACATAAAAGGTGCTAAAATATAAAACTGCATATGGTACACAGTGCAAAAATCAGAAAAACCGCCGTGTAAAAATGATATACAATAAAAAAGTTATATTAAAAAACTAAAATAATTTGCTACTAAAACTTGTAATAACCGGTAACCAAGAATACTAAAAAGATGTTATCAAGCTATAATACTAAAATACTCATGCGTCGTAAGTCATAAAAAGGACTAAAACAAATAATAAGGATAACATGAATATAATTAGGATGATAAATAGAATTCAATGACAAGTATGCCTAATACATTTTAATATCTTAATAACTAATAGCAATAACTCGTCGTTTATTTACTAATGAAACCTAAAAATGTAAACTCTTTAAAACTTGCAAAATACCAAACTATACATAAAAGGTGCTAAAATATAAACTTCATAATGGTACACAGTGCAAAAATCAGAAAAAACCGCCGTGTAAAAATGATATACACTAAAAAAGTTATATTTAAAAACTAAAATAACTTACTACTAAAACTCTGTAATAACCGGTAACCAAGAATACTAAAAAGATGTTATCAAGCTATAATACTCAAATACTCATGCGTCGTAAGTCATAAATAGGACTAAAACAAATAATAAGGATAACATGAATATAATTAGGATGATAAATAGAATTCAATGACAAGTATGCCTAATACATTTTAATATCTTAATAAACTAATAGCAATAACTCGTCGTTTATTTACTAATGAAACCTAAAAATGAAACTCTTTAAAACTTGCAAAATACCAAAACTATACATAAAAGGTGCTAAATATAAAACTTGCATATTGGTCCACAGTGCAAAAATCAGAAAAACCGCCGTGTAAAAATGTATACACTAAAAAAGATATATATAAAAACTAAAAATAATTTGCTACTAAAACTTGTAATAACCGGTAACCAAGAATACTAAAAAGATGTCATAAAGCTATACTAAAATACTCATGCGTCGTAAGTCATAAAAAGGACTAAAACAAATAATAAGGATAACATGAATATAATTAGGATGATAAATAGAATTCAATAACAAGTATGCCTAATACATTTTAATATCTTAATAACTAATAGCAATAACTCGTCGTTTATTTACTAAAGAAACCTAAAAGTGTAAACTGTTTAAAACTTGCAAAATACCCAAACTATACATAAAAGGTGCTAAAATATAAAACTTGATATTGGTACACAGTGCAAAAATCAGAAAAACCGCCGTGTAAAAATGATATACAATAAAAAAGTTATATTTAAAAAACTAAAGTAACTTACTACTAAAACTTGTAATAACCAGTAACCAAGAATACTAAAAAGATGTTATCAAGCTATAATACTAAAATACTCATGCCGTCGTAAGTCATAAAAAGGACTAAAACAAATAATAAGGATAACATGAATATAATTAGGATGATAAATAGAATTCAATGACAAGTATGCCTAATACATTTTAATATCTTAACTAATAGCAATAACTCGTCGTTTATTTACTAAAGAAACCCAAAAGTGTAAACTGTTTAAAATTTGCAAAATACCCAAACTATACATAAAAAGTACTAAAATATAAAACTTGATAATGGTCCACAGTGCAAAAATCAGAAAAACCGCCGTGTAAAAATGTTATACACTAAAAAGATATATATAAAAAACTAAAATAATTTGCAACTAAAACTTGTAATAACCGGTAACCAAGAATACTAAAAAGATGTCATCAAGCTATAGTAAAATACTCATGCGTCGTAGGTCATAAAAAGGACTAAAACAAATAATAAGGATAACATGAATATAATAAGGATGATAAATAGAATTCAATAACAAGTATGCCTAATACATTTTAATATCTTAATAACTAATAGCAATAACTCGTCGTTTATTTAGTAAAGACACCTAAAAGTGTAAACTCTTTAAAACTTGCAAAATACCAAATCTATACATAAAAGGTGCTAAAATATAAAACTTCATAATGGTACACAGTGCAAAAATCAGAAAAAACCGCCTTGTAAAAATGATATACACTAAAAAAGTTATATTTAAAAAACTAAAATAACTTACTACTAAAACTTGTAATAACCAGTAACCAAGAATACTAAAAAGATGTCATCAAGCTATAATACTAAAATACTCATGCGTCGTAAGTCATAAAAAGGACTAAAACAAATAATAAGGATAACATGAATATAATTAGGATGATAAATAGAATTCAATGACAAGTATGCCTAATACATTTTAATATCTTAATAACTAATAGCAATAACTCGTCGTTTATTTACTAATGAAACCTAAAAATGTAAAACTCTTTAAAACTTGCAAAATACCAAAACTATACATAAAAGGTGCTAAAATATAAAACTGCATAATGGTACACAGTGCAAAAAATCAGGAAAAAACGCAGTGTAAAAATGATATACACTAAAAAAGATATAAATAAAAAACTAAAATAAATTGCTACTAAAACTTGTAATAACCGGTAACCAAGAATACTAAAAAGATGTCATCAAGCTATACTAAAATACTCATGCGTCGTACGTCATAAAAAGGACTAAAACAAATAATAAGGATAACATGAATATAATTAGGATGATAAATAGAATTCAATAACAAGTATGCCTAATACATTTAAATATCTTAATAACTAATAGCAATAACTTGTCATTTATTTACTAAAGAAACCTAAAAGTGTAAACTGTTTTAAAACTTGCAAAATACCAAAACTATACATAAAAGATGCTAAAATATAAAACTTGATATTGGTACACAGTGCAAAAATCAGAAAAAACCGCCGTGTAAAAATGATATACACTAAAAAAGTTATATTTAAAAAACTAAAATAAGTTACTACTTAAACTTGTAATAACCAGTAACCAAGAATACTAAAAAGATGTTATCAAGCTATAATACTAAAATACTCATGCGTCGTAAGTCATAAAAAGGACTAAAACAAATAATAAGGATAACATGAATATAATTAGGATGATAAATATTATTCAATGACAAGTATGCCTGATACATTTTAATATCTTAATAACTAATAGCAATAACTCGTCGTTTATTTACTAATGAAACCTAAAAATGTAAACTCTTTAAAACTTGCAAAATACCAAAACTATACATAAAAGGTGCTAAAATATAAACTTCATAATGGTACACAGTGCAAAAATCAGAAAAACAAATAATAAGGATAACATGAATATAATTAGGATGATAAATAGAATTCAATAACAAGTATGCCTAATACATTTTAATATCTTAACTAATAGCAATAACTCGTCGTTTATTTACTAAAGAAACCTAAAAGTGTAAACTGTTTAAAACTTGCAAAATACCCAAACTATACATAAAAGGTGCTAAAATATAAAACTTGATATTGGTACACAGTGCAAAAATCAGAAAAACTGCCATGTAAAAATGATATACAATAAAAAGTTATATTTAAAAAACTAAAAATACTTACTACTAAAACTTGTAATAATCAATAACCAAGAATACTAAAAAGATGTTATCAAGCTATAATACTCAAATACTCATGCGTCGTAAGTCATAAAAGGACTAAAACAAATAATAAGGATAACATGAATATAATTAGGATGATAAATAGAATTCAATAACAAGTATGCCTAATACATTTTAATATCTTAATAACTAATAGCAATACTCGTTGTTTATTTACTAATGAAACCTATAAATGTAAACTCTTTAAAACTTGCAAAATACGAAAACTATACATAAAAGGTGCTAAAATATAAAAACTTGATATTGGTACACAGTGGAAAAATCGGAAAAACCGCCGTGTAAAAATGCGTCGTAAGTCATAAAAGGACTAAAACAAATAATAAGGATAACATGAATATAATTAGGATGATAAATAGAATTCAATAACAAGTATGCCTAATACATTTTAATATCTTAATAACTAATAGCAATAACTCGTCGTTTATTTACTAAAGAAACCTAAAAATGTAAACTCTTTAAACTTGCAAAATACCCAAACTATACATAAAAGGTGCTAAATATAAAACTTGATATTGGTACACAGTGCAAAAATCAGAAAAACCGCCGTGTAAAAATGATATACAATAAAAAAGTTATATTTAAAAAACTAAAATAACTTACTACTAAAACTTGTAATAACCGGTAACCAATAATACTAAAAATATGTTATCAAGCTATAATACTCAAATACTCATGCGTCGTAAGTCATAAAAAGGACTAAAACAAATAATAAGGATAACATGAATATAATTAGAATTCAAATAACAATGTATGGTACAATGTATGGTCTCACAGAGTGCATAAAAGTGCAAAAATCAATAAAACTGCCAGGTTAAAATGATATACAATAAATAACTGACAATGATAACTAAAATGGAATAACAATTACGGCTAATACACTTTAATATCTTAATAACGAATAGCAGTAACCCGTAATTTTATTTACTAATGAATCTTAAATGGTAAACCCAAACTGGCAAAATACCAAAACTTTACAGAAAAGGTGCTAAAATAACCTATAATGCTATAATAAGTAGTCATCATAAGTAATTATACGTTGCCAGGCACTTAATACCTTGAAAAAAATAATTAAAAAACTACCAGCAATAATCAATAGTATTGTAACAATTGTACTTGACATTTGTGCAATTGTACTTAACATTTGTGCAATGTATGTTGTCATGGTGTAGCAAGTCACAAGTTTTTTTAGTTTTATGTAATTATATTTGGATAATATTCTGAAAGCTTACTTGATGTTTGTGCAATGCATATTTTCCTTTTACAGTATCAACTCACAATTTTTTCATTTTTCAGTTACTATATTTGAATAAATACACTAAACACATTTAAAAGGCTGATTCACTTGTATTACTGTTTAAAAAAATATGGAGTTATAGTAATTTACATGATATATATAATTGGTTCAATTAAAAAAATCTACCTGAAAATGTAGGGCTGTATGGTCTTGTCTCTCTGCTGAAGAGTGGGATCTGGGACAAATAGGTTAAGGTCCTGTTTACGTCATTTGATCTTCCCAGCAGCATTGAGGAAGCACAGCCATTCATGTCTACTGTGCATGCGCCCTTTCTACTGTGCAGCTGTTTGCCACATTTAACTCACTCCTATGCCCCCCTCCACCCCTCCACCTATTAATGTTACCGCCCAAGACCTTGCTCATTTCTTTAATGAAAAAATCGATCTCATTAGGCTGAGCATACCGTCCGACAACAATCTCAATACAACGTGCAGTCCACTCACATCTACTTTGCACTCCTTCACCCCTGCAACTCTAGATGAAGTTAACAAACTTCTAGCCTGCTCAAAACCCACCACCTGCTCCCTTGACCCCATACCCTCTCGCCTTCTCCACCCAATCTCTGATACACTCTCTCCTGCACTGACCCACCTATTTAATCTTTCACTCTCTACTGGTACCTTTCCATCATTATACAAACAAGCACTAATCACTCCTATCCTCAAAAAACCTTCCCTTGATCCCAGCTCTCCCACTAACTATTGACCGGCCTCCCTTCTTCCATTCACATCTAAATTACTAGAAAGGCTTGTTTACAAACGCCTGATCCAGCATCTCACTCACAACTCCCTCCTCGACCCCTTGCAATCTGGCTTCCGCCCATCACACTAGACTGAAACTGCACTCACCAAAGTCTAAAGGTCATTATTCCATTATTCCATTCTAATCCTTCTAGATCTCTCTGCAGCCTTTGACACAGTTGACCACACACTCCTCCTTGAAATTCTACACTCAGCTGGCATTCGGGACACTGCTCTTTCATGGTTTACATCTTATCTGTCTGACCGTTCCTTTAAAGTTTCCTTCTCTAACTCTACTTCTACTACTTTCCCACTCTCTGTTGGAGTTCCTCAAGGCTCTGTTCTTGGCCCCCTGCTGTTCTCACTCTATACAACTTCACTAGGAAAACTTATTCAGTCGTTTGGACTTCAGTATCACCTTTATGCTGATGACACCCAACTCTACTTGTCTACTCCTGATCTTTCTAATTCTGTCCTTTCCCAAGTCACAGACTGTCTCTCTGCTGTCTCCTCCTGGATGTCACAGCACCACCTGAAACTGAACCTGTCTAAAACAGAACTCATTATATTTCCTCAAATCTTCCCCTGTCCCTCAGATATCACTCACCGTAAACAACACCACCTTTAATTCCACCACACAGGCACGCTGCCTAGGAGTTATCTTAGACTCTCATCTGTTTTTTTCACCACACATTCAAACACTTGCAAAATCTTGCCGTATTCAACTGCGCAACATTGCTCAAATACGACACTATCTCAGTTCAGAATCAACTAAAGCACTGATTCAGTCTCTCATCATCTCCCGCCTTGATTACTGCAACCTACTCCTCACAGGTATTCCAACAAGTCACCTTTCACAACTCCAATCTGTTCTAAATGCGGCTGCTAGACTCATTCATCTAGCTCGCCGCTCAACATCAGCTGCTCCCATATGTATGTCCCTTCACTGGCTCCCAATCTCTTCTAGAATCAAATTCAAATTACTTACACTCACATTCAAGGCCCTTAATAATGAAACCCCTCCCTATATTTCATCTCTAATCTCCAAATACACTCCTTCACAATACCTACGCTCTGCTTCTGATCTTCGCCTCACTTCTCCTCTGATCACTTCTGCCCATTCTCGTCTACAAGACTTCTCTCGGGCTTCTGCTTTTTTCTGGAACTCTCTGCCACAAGCTGTCAGACTTTCTCCTTCTTTCCAAACTTTCAAGCACTCCTTAAAGACCCATCTGTTTAAAGAGGCTTATTCGATGTACCTTTAATTAATCATTGCTGTATCAAAAATGACAAAATGTTTATATAATCCTAATGTCTCAATTGTACCCAAACCTTTTAGTTTATAAACTCTAATCTCTAGGTCCTTCTAACCCTATTGTACTCTGTAATCCTTGTTTGTTATCCACCATTTATTCCCTGTTTGTTATAACTGCAGTAAAGCACTGCGTATCTTGACAGCGCTATATAAATAAATGATGATGATGATCATGATGATCATGATTACAAGTGTTTTGTAAATGACTACAGTATATCCTTATATCAATACATTTGGATAATGTTCTGAAAGCTTACTTGACAGTGGTGCAATAAAGTAGCCAATAGCTAATTATTTTTTATTTCTAATGTCAGTATATTTCGATAATATTCTGAAAGCTTACTTGATAGTTGTCAAGGATTAGCTAGGGGATGCTGTGGAGGCTGAGGGAAGGATGAGTCCTTGAGGCAGGGGCTGTCTGTGCCAAAGGGAACACAGCAAATAAAAGGCAGGAATGGGGTGACGAAGGCGATGAGTAAGACTGGAGCAGGTGCAGAGTGAAGCAGGATGGAGAGGATGAATATCAGGAATGGACCTGATAGGATGAAGAGGGTGATGAGTCAGGGTGGAATGGGTGAAGGGGAACAGGACGAAGGTCAGGACAGGAACAGACTGGATAGGACCAGGACAACTAGGGTATGAGAAAGGGCCATGCGGCTTGAAACGTTGTTGCATTTGTTTAGATGATAAAGCCATGAAGTTCCAATAAAGGCTTTTTTAAACAAATTCTCAAGACTGGTGCTGTCTACTGTGATTATGAGTACATGAGGCAGCCAGTGAGGAGCCAGCACAGGTATGGGAGGCAGCTTCTGGTGGAGCCTAGCTGAAGCTTTGGGCAGCTGAGGAAGTGCTGTGGGCAGTACGGAAGGCAGCTCGGGAATTGTAGGCAGTGGTGGTTGCTGGGAAGGCCCCTCTGGAGCTGTAGGCAGTGGCAGCTGCTGGGAAGGCCCCTCTGGAGCTGTAGACAGAGGCGGCTACTGGGAAAGCCCCTCTAGACTGTAGACAGCGGCGGCTGCTGGGAAAGCCCCTCTGGAGCTGTAGGCAGTGGCAGTTTCTGGGAACGCCCCTCTGGAGCTGTAGGCAGTGGATGCTGTGGGGAAGGTCTCTCTGGAGCTGTGGGCAGCAGATGCTATGGGGAAGGCCCCTCTGGAGCTGTAGGCAGTGGATGCTATGGAGAAAGCCCCTTGGGTGTTGTAGGCAGAGGAGGCTGCTGGGGAACCCCTTTTGGAGCTATAGGCAGTGGATGCTGTGGGGGAAGCCCCATCAGAGCTGTGGCCAGCAGTTGCTGCTGAGGAACCAGCTGCTGAGGGATAGAAGGCCCGGGAATGGAGGCAAACAGCTGAGGGGTAGCCGGCCTGAAACTGGAGCAGACTGCTGAGGGATATCCGGCCCTGGAACTGGAGCAAACTGCTGAGGGATAGCCAGCCCTGGAACTAGACCAGACTGCTGAGGGATATCCGGCCCTGGAACTGGAGCAGACTGCTGAGGAATAGTGAGCCCTGGAACTGGGGCAAGTTCATTTAGGAACGAGCTTTACCTTCTAGCAGGAAGAAAATGATCTCAGAAACGTACTCGACTGGAGTAGCCCTGAAACTGTGTTCTTTCTCTAAAAGGAGGAGAAATTCCTCAAGGAAGATTGGAATATTACTTGGGGAGCCATCAAAGTATCTGCGGGTAAAAGTAGAGTATTTAGTCTTTTTGGGAATCGGGTCAGGAAGCACAGGAACAGCCCTTGCAGATTCTTGTGGCCATAGCATTCTGTCAACCATTAGGTAGGGGATGCTGTGGAGGCAGGACAAAGGACAAGTCCTTGCAGGGGCTGTCTGTGCCAAAGGGAACACAGCAAGGAAAGGTAGGAATGGGATGACGAGGGCGATGAGTCAGACTTGAACAGCTGTAGAGTGGAGCAGGACGAAGATCAGGAATGGACCTGACAGGATGAAGAGGGCAATGAGTCAGCCTGGAACGGGTGAATGGGGAGCAGAACAAAGGTCAGGACAGGAACAGACTGGATAGGACAGGACAGTGAGTTCAAAGATCTAGAGAACAGGATTTCAAGAGGACAGGATAGTGGGAGGAGACTGGAGCAGAAGGAGACTGGAGCAGAAGGAGAGAGGACTGGAGAGCAGGATAGGAAGAAGACTAGAGAGCAGGAACTGGACTGGAGAACAGGAAGGGTTAGGTACAAGACAGAACAGGAAGCAGAAATCGGTAACAGGCAAGGGTCAAGGCTGGGAAAGTACAATGGAAGGTAAAGCCAGGAAATGCAGGGAAGGGAGAAGGCAAGAATCAAGGGCTAGAGCAGGAACAACTTAGCTAGGGGTGCTGCCACAGTACTAGGATGGCCATATAATGCTCCAGCAAGGAGTGTACAGAGGGCTGGCCTTAAATAGGGCAGAGTTAGCCCTGATTGGCTAACCGCAACCAATCAGACTGCGGCTTTGCTGGGGCTGCAGAGGCCAGGTAACATATTCTAAACAACTCTACAGGTTGCTCACCTGGCCAAATGCTCAAGGCATTGAGCCAGACACCCAAAGGTCCCTGGCTCGAATCCTAGCAGAACCTGACAATAGTGGGACAATGCATGTTCTCATATAGTAGTGAATCACTAGTTTTTTTATGTCAATATATTTGGATATGTTCAGAAAGCTTACTTGACATCTGTACGTGTGTCACGATCGGCACCCTAAATCCAGAACCAATGCTAAGCACCCGGTTCATCGATCTTGCTTCTGCCTTTAACAGCCACCTTTCACCTCGGGAGGAGCCCTCGGCTAATAGGATGCTAATAAGAATAGGTCTTATAAAGAGAGATGCCAAGCTAGAGGTTCTGGACGAGCAAAGGGGCACGATAGTAAAGCAAAGTCTTTTTTGGCAAAAGGTCACAGTTCAAGGAACAGACAAAAGCTAAGTAAAAACTAGACG
Organism: Xenopus laevis; assembly: GCF_017654675.1. Taxonomy (NCBI): domain Eukaryota; kingdom Metazoa; phylum Chordata; class Amphibia; order Anura; family Pipidae; genus Xenopus; species Xenopus laevis. The sequence goes on along the minus strand of NC_054371.1, from coordinate 30,432,963 downwards.
GGTCGGGGCAGGCAGAGTACAAGCAGAGTAAGACAGGCAAGGGTAAAACCAGGAGATCAATCAGAAGGGATGCGAATATAGAAGAGTCGGTTATCAGGCAGGGTCAGGATTTCAGAAGTCACGATTGTCAAAACAGGCAGGGGTCACGACAGGTATCAGAGAACAGACAGATTCACAAATCAGGAGCACCAGGAACTCAAAAGAATGATCCTATAACGGGCAATGAAAAAATACAAAATGTCTAAGTACATTTAAATTTTGCGCCATTGTGCACCGGCGTCATCACGCCAGTGCGAATGCGCCTATGAATACAGAAAATGCATGCCGCACACACCCTTAGTTACTGGCACACACAGAAGAGGAGGAGCGGAGTGTCGGGCATCCCCACCGCACCACTAGACCACCAGGGTGAGTTGTGACATTACCCCCCTTGAGGAGGGGCCACCAGACCCCCAGGTTTCTCAGGGTATTTAAGATGGAATTGTTTCCTGAGAAGATCAGCCCTAATTTCACAAACAGGAACCCAAGAATTCTTCTCAGGGCCGTAACCCTTCCATTGTACAAGCTATTGCAACTTAACCCGCACAAGGTGAGAATCAAGGAGTTCTTGGACTACAAATTCAGGCTGACCCTCTACCAACACTGCTGCTGTAGCTGCAGAAAGAGAATTATGCACCCCAGAACAGATCTTGGCAAATTGTTTGACAGAAGAATTGACCGATAGTACAGAGGATAATGAACCAGAAAAAGAAAATGCTTTGGGATGTAAAACATTAACAATAAAAAATGGAGATTGACCAGTAGAAGCATGAGTTCATTATTGTAAGCAAATTCTGCCCAGGGTAATAGTTCAGCTCATGAGGATTGGTTGTCAGACACATAACACCTTAACAATTGTTCAAGGTACTGATTAACCCTTTCAGTTTGACCATTGGTTTGAGGGTGGTATGCGGTAGAGAATGACAAATCAATCCCAACCAAAGAACAGAATTTAGAAACAAACTGTACCCCTCTATCAGAAACAATATTGACCGGAAAACCATGTAATTTGAAAATATTAGAAATAAATAACTCAGCCAAAGTCTTAGCAGATGGGAGGTGTGGGAGGGAAGTTAAATGACTCATTTTGTCAAATCACTGTTTTCCCTTGAGAAGGAGACAGATGGGACCAGGGTCTGTCAGGAATAAGCAATGGCCTTAGCAATCCCTGTGACAGGTTTCTAGAAGACTTTGACCTTTGACAGGAGAAGAATTAACAAAGTTTTTGACATCTTATTTAAATGAAGGCCACCACACATTACGAGACCACAAAGACAAGGTTTAACAGATACCAGGATGTCCTGCCATTTTAGAATTATGAGCCTCACCCAGAACCTGTTCCCTTAAGTCCTCAGGTACAAATAACCTCCCAGGAGGAGTATCTATAGGGGCAGAGGATTGTTCTGAAGACAGTAGTGTGGCAAGATCTGATCCTAAAACTGCCACAGTCAACTCACCCGGAATGTTGGGAACACACTCAATAGGTTCAGACAGATTAGATTCTAGAGTGTGTCTGCTTTAGTGTTTTTGGAACCAGGCCTGTATGTGAGAGAGAAATTAGGATTCAACTGTTCAGCAAACTCTATGTATAATAGGTTTTTGTGGTCAGTAAAGACCGTTATAGTATGTTTAGCCCCCTCCAACAAGTGACGTCATTCCTCAAAGGCCCAATTACTTAAGGAATTGCCAACAATTCTCTATTACCAATGTCATAATTGGCTTTGGCAGGTGAAAATTTCCTAGAGAAGAATACACATGGATGTACCTTGTTGATTATAGATGCCTTTGAGAAAGGACCATCCCTGCCCCAACCTCTGAGGCATCAATCTCTACAATAAAAGGAAGAGTAGTATCAGGGTGACTGAGATTGGGAGCAGAAACAAATTCTTTCTTAAGGAATTCAAAGGCTTGAATAGCCTCGGGAGGCCACATACTTGGATGTGCACCCTTTTTGGTTAGATTTGTAATTGTAGACACCACCAAAGAAAAGTTTTTAATGAATTGACGATAATAATTAGCAAAACCTAAGAACCTTTGGGTTGCACGTAAAGAAAAAGTCTGAACCCAGTCCAATACAGCCTTAACCTTCCCAGGATCCATTTCTAGACCCTTAACAGAGATATTGAACCTCAAAAATTGTACAGAAGAAACCTCAAAGGAGCATTTCTCAAGCTTCGCAAATAAGCTATTCTTCCTTAACCTGAGCAAAACCTCCCGGACATGTTTCTGATGGTCACCCAAGTTAGAGGAAAAAATTTGAATATCGTCAAGATATACCACTACGAATGCCTTATATACTCGAGTATAAGCCGAGGTACCTAATTTTACCTACGAAAACTGGGAAAACGTATTGACTTCAGTATAAGCCTAGACACAACTACAGCCCTGTCTCCCAGCAGCGCACATTCCGCTAAAGCGACCCCCCCAGCGATCAATCGGACTTCTTTGCAAAGTTGATGGTGACAGAGAATTGCCAAACGGATTACTGTGGGCATTGTTCCACTACCATGTGCAGAGGGTGCTGTGTGATATTGCCATCACTGTTAATCCTTCATATAACCAACAGAGGGTGCTGTGTGATATTGCAGTCACTATTATTCTTTTATATAACCAACAGATGGTGCTTTGTGATATTGCAGTCACTGTTATTCTTTCATATAACCAACAGAGGGCGCACTGTTATTCTTTCATATAACCAACAGAGGGCGCTGTGTGATATTGCAGTCTCTCCCCAAGTGAACTGTTGGTATAGGAATGATTAAAAGTGACTGCAATCTCAGCTACTGCCCACTGACTTGAGTATAAGCCGAGGTAGACTTTTTCAGCACATTTTGGATACTGAAAAACTCGGCTTATACTCAAGTATATACGGTAACCACAGCAGGTCTCGGAAGATGTCATTGACAAATTCCTAGAACACTGCGGGGATGTTGCAGAGACCGAATGGAATAACTAAATATTCGTTGTGGCCATCCCTGGTGTTAAAGGCTGTTTTCCACTCATCCCCTTCCCTGATACGAATGAGGTTATATGCACCCCTGAGGTCAAGTTTAGAGTAGATGGTATCATTCTTGACCTGATCGAATAACTCAGAAATCAGCGGAAGGGGATAGCAGTTTTTGATGGTAATTTTATTAAGGCCCCTATAGTTAATACATGGGTGAAGACCTCCGTCCTTCTTGCCCATGAAAAAGAACCCAGCACCAGCAGGAGAACTAGAGGGCCTAATAAAACCTTTTTCAAGATTTTTTTGATGTAACATGCAGTGCACATGGACAAAGCCACAGTCTTTTTAGTTACCAAACCAGACCACAAAGGGCTTTTGTCTATGACTAAGATTCTCATAGGAGGAATAAGGAGTATTAGAGGAATATTAAACCTTACTACGACAGCAGCATCTAAATAATTCCCCGCCGCCCCAGAAACCACAACAGCAGAAACCTTAACAGAGCCCGTAGGCCAAGTTACATTAAGAGGTACCATAATCCTAGAGGAAAATTGGGGAGAAGAAACTTCTCTACCCAAATGGAGCTCCCCTTCTCCATTTAGGCTTTGAAGTTTCCTGGGCTCTTAGGACACTGGTTAAGAAAATGACCCTTTTCTCCACAGTAAATACACAGACCCTGAGACCGCCTGCGGGCCTTTTCCTCAGGAGTTAGATGAGTGATACCCAATTGCATGGGTTCCTCCTGAGGCAGAGGCACTGAGGCGTTAGACAGCTTAACATTAGTAAACCCAGCAGAAAAGGAAGTACCCTTCTCAACCCTTCTATCTGCTTGGATGGCAGGAGACATTAGATCATCCAGATTAGTAGATAAAGGGTAGTTTACTTAGCTGTCTTTTACAGCGTCAGAAAGCCCTAACCGGAATTGGCTACAGAAAGCCATGTCGTTCCAACCAATACAGGTCATCGTAAAGTATCGCCATACAGTTGAAGAAGGTTTCTAGGGGAAAACGGGCAGGATCAGAGGAGGATAATCTTAGGGCCCAAATTTGTGGGTCACCCTGTAACAGAGTCATTACAAACCTCACTTTTTCCTCACCAGTAGTGAAGGATTGAGGAAAAAAGCTAAGGTATAATTTGCATGCCTCCTGGAAGACAAAAAATGTTGTTCTATCCCCATTAAATGTCTCAGGGAAAATACATTTAAGTTTGTGGGTTTTATTACCAAACACTGCAGAAGGACCCTCTTGGGTGGCGACAGGAGGTTGAACTGCAGGATTTGGCATCTGTTGCGAAGCGTCAAATCAGGCGAGACAGGTTATGCAGACCTTGGACCAGATAATCTTGTTTCTGCTCTTGTACCTCCAAGCGCTACAGAAGGGTGGTAAGGAGCGCTTCAGTGGTGGGTGGTGACCTTCAGCGTCTATACTGGCCGTTATAATGTCACGATCGTCACCCTAAATCCAGAACCAATGCTAAGCACCCTGTTCACTGCTCTTGCTTCTGCCTTTAACAGCCGCCTTTCACCTCAGGAGGAGCCCTCTGCTAATCGGATGCAGCCAGGTCCTAAAAAGAGAGGTGCCAAGCTAGGGGTTTTGGACGAGCAAAGGGGCACAATAGTAAAGCAAAGTCTTTTTGGGCAAAAGGTCACTATTAATTGAATAGTGTTAGATAAAACTGTTCCTGTTTCATATAATAAAAGGTGTTGTTTAGTTGGATTTACTGACCTAAGCAGACAAGGCTATTGCTCTGATGGTGCTCATACTAATTATTCCAGTAGTCTTATTCATCTAACAGGCTCTTTTGCAAATCACTACCTGGTTTCTATGTTTACCTAGCACTAGCAACCAGGTAGCTGCTTAAAACTGGAGAGCTGCTAGAAATGTCTACATCATCTAATATAAATGTCTACATGATAATAAAAATTAATTTCAAGGTGAATAACAGCATAATATAAATAATGCATAAAAATTAAAAACCCGTAACCAACTAAAATGAATAACCAAGGCTTTCCTACAATACCCTGATAGTAACACATAATAATTGCTTAGGAGAAATGTAACTGTAAAATGCTTGATTGAATAAAACCATGAAAAAAAAACTTCAATGCATCAAATTCATTAGTTTACTCATCATTTTCAATGGGTCTACAAACTCTCAAAAACATGTGAAAAATGATTAACAGCTATTGAAAGAAATTGCTTACATTTTGCTAGGACAACGCCCATGAACTTTCAAGCTTTTACAGTAAAGTTTTAAATTCAAGTTTTTGAAATGGTTTGTGCTTAATAGATATTGAACATTAGAGTCTTGGAAACACTAATTTGAATGAAGGAGTTTAAGCATTAAAAAATTCAAACCAAAGTGAAAATGTGACCATTGATAAATCAGACGCATAATATATAATTAGCAATAACCAAATAAAAATAAAAGGTAATACTGAAAAAAATCTATTTACATATAAACAGCATTTACCTTATTTATTACAACTTATGAAAACTGGCATTGACGTGTTTTGTTCTTTCAGTATTACACAGTTAAGTTACAGTTTCCATTGGAGTGTAACACCTGGTAGAGATTATGCTAAGTAGGCCCTATGTTTACCAGACAAAACACCCTTGGTCTAAGGAACCAAATTACAGAGTTTTGACAATGTTAAATAATGATTTTGATTAAATCATTGTAGAAATTTTGGTGAAATTATTGAGATGATTCTGAAATAAATGCATAAAAATCTTGGCATTAAGTTTTAAATATGTCCATATTTATTGTACAAAGTATTACCAAGCTAAAATCGCATAACTTTATATTGAAATAAAATAGCTTACAATATATTGGCTGCTTTCATTATTTCCTTTGAATAGTGATGAGCGAATCTGTCTGAAACACATTGAAATCAATGGGTGTCAAAATGTTTTTTACGCACAACAATGTTACGCATGCAACAATTCTTCTCACTCCAAATGCATTCAATGGGCATTTATTCTTGTCGCAACTTTTTTTGTCTCTACGACCTTTTTATACAAATGCATTAAAGTCAATTGGCATTTTTCTTTGGTGACTTTTTTTGTCCAAATGCATTAAATTCTATAGGCATTTTTTCTTATGGCGACTTTTTTGTCTCATCTACATTTTTTTGCATCGAATTTCTATGCTGCAAATTTTTGCCACAATTTTCTCAAAAATGCACATGGTGAAATGTGGAATTTTGCCGCTAATCTGTGGCTGGTGGAAAAATTCGCTCCTCACTACATTTGAATTATAAACCTATTAACACTTAGGGGCAGATTTATCAAGGGTCAAATTTCAAAGTGTAAAATACTTAGAAATTCGACCATCGAATTAAAATACTTCGAATATCGAAGTCTAAGTATTTTTCACCGAATTTGGCCATCGAATAATCAAAGTAAAATAGTTCGATCATACGATTAAATTGTTCAAATCGAACGTTTGGAACGATTTTAGCATATGATCAAACGATTTTATTTCGATGTGTGAAGACATAGAAAAGGTCCCCATAGGCTAACATAGCACTTTGGCAGGTTTAATTTGGTGAAGTATTTAAGTCAAAGTTTTATCGAATGGTCGAATATTTGAACGATTTTTACTTTGAATCGAAGTAAATTCAAAGTTGTAGTATCCTAATCGATGGTTGAAGTATCGAAAAAATTACTAATTTTTTTACTTCAAGAATTCCCTCTTATTCACGTCGACCCTTGATAAATCTGCCCCTTAAGTCCAAGCTATAAAGAGGGACTGAAAGTAAAATAAAAGGAAGATGATTGCAGTTAGACTGTGATAGACTCACAGTGAAAGTCATAATCGTGGGATACTGGTCTTTCCGATTTCATGATTTTTCACCATTTCGCATATTTTGCGGGAAATTCAAGAATTTTTCAGCGAAGTGAAACGGGAGAAATTTGCCCATCACTACCCATCATGAAACTGTGTGTACTTGTGCAGTAGGTATTACTAGTAAACCTGGTCCAGGAAATGTGCACTGATAAAAATTATGTACGGCCACACACATATTCATATACATTGATATTCAGGAACCCAAAGGAAAATTTAGCCAGGTACAATTATTTCTATTGAGTTTCTGTTATGGAGGACACCTAAAAGTCAGCAGGAAAGGGGCAGAAACTTATGTGTCACTCACTATAGCCTTCCCCACCTTGTACACCTGTCCCAAGCATTTATGTTAATCCTTCTCACAGAAAACAATTTTACAACACCACTTGAAACTAAGGCATGCTCGATCCCATATTTGTTGATTGTTTAGTGCAACCTTCCTGCACTGCCATCTTGTGTTAACTACTTTTAATTGATAGCAAGAGCCGTATTTAGGTCCTGTGCTGCCCTCAAGTGATGGTGCTGCCCCCGCGTGATGTTACAGCACATTCAAAAATGTGCGTGGCATCCCTTCCGCTGCATGACAATGAATGGACCCCCCTACCCACCTCCTCTGCTGCTGAATTTAGTAGGGAAGCATCCTGCAGCAGGGGAAGTAGGTTTTTTTTTTACCATATAGGCATCCAGGGCACCCCATTAAAACTGTCTTCAATGCACATGCCATGTAGTGCCTTTATGTTAAATACACCCCTGATTGATAGTTACATAAAGTTCAACCCCTTCAAATAAAAACCAGCATCCATACACTTACCCCTCCCTACTTTCACATAAATGATATATACCCATATCTATACTAACTGTAGAGTTTAGTATCACAATGTCCAAAAAAATCATCCAAGCCATTCTTAAAGGCATTAACAGAATCAGCATCACAACATCACCCAGCAGTGCAGAGTAGATTTATTTGCAGTGTCCTATTTCCCCTCCAAATGATGGCCTTTGTCCTAAGGCTACCAGATATTCATGCTCATAATTTTAGTTTCACTAGATCAGTATTCCCATGATTATGACTTTCTCAATTGTACCATCACAGTGTGTATATCACAGTCTAACTGTGACCATCTTACTTTTATTTTACTTTTACTCCCTCTTTATAGTTCGGGCTTAAGTATTAATAGGTCTATAATTCAAATGAAGTGATGAGCAAATTTTTTTGCTAGCCACGGATTAGCGGTGCAATTCCACATTTCACCATCTGCAATTTTTAGTGGTGTCCCAGGGATTAGAAATCTTCTATTTCATTTTCCTCTCTACTATTTCATGAATTTGAGCAAATTGATTGATTCATTTATCCTAACTTATTGATGGTTATTGACTTTTTTTCTATGCATTTATTATAGTTAACTTGGGAAGAAAATCTACTAACTATTTATTGCACTGCACTTGAGATTGATTGATTTTATCAAGCCAGTTGAATGGATTTCTAATGAAATTGATTTATGCACCTTTTTAGAATCACAACTAATTATTATCTAATAAGCTTTGGAAGAAATTGCCTGTGTTTTTAACTAGAATTACAAATTACCAAACCAGGTATAAAACAACTGTGGTGATTTCACAAGGGACAAGTGCAAAATGTTGTCCATGTGAACACACACTTATATGTGTGTGTGTGTGTAGTCGGTTCCGCTTAGGATTTAGTACCAACACAGGCAAAGAAGGTCTTTTTTAGAAATTATTTTGATGTTTTTCTGGAACTTGGTCAGGAAAACATGGAATTCGCTGGGCCTGGCAGGGAAACCTGTTGGATTCAGCTTGATGGGGGCCTCCAGCTACTGCTCCTTTTTGGAGGGCCAAGGCATGACTCTGCATTCATTGCCTCCAACTCTTTCCATCACGTCCCTGGTAGAATGTGGTTGTTGCTGAAAATGTTTTATATTACAATGTTCTAGAGGCTGACTCTTCAGTATATGCCATGCAAATAAACAGTGCCAGTTTTGAGCCTCCTTGGCTAAAGCAGGAACTGTAGCATCCCATGTCATCATAAAAATGGATGTCCAGTATCTTTAAAGGTTCAGTAACATCAATATTTTTTAAAATTGTTTTTTTTTAGCTGGTTCCCAGTACAACCCTGTTTGTTTGAGACACCTATAAAAATTTATAAAACAAGCTGCTTTATAGCCATGGGGGCAGCCATTAGAGGTACACGTTACTTAGCAGATAACAGATGAATTCTGTAGAATACCATTGTACCATTCTTTTCTTATTTTTCAACTTGAATGGCTGCCCCTGAATCTATTCTCCTTCTTCCTTTTTGGGCTCTGCTTGGATAAGAGTAGTAATGGCTGAGAGGGATGACCAGCCCACTAGAACCTGTAGCATGGCCAGTAACTTGACGAGGCTAATGGGCAATGGTGGAGTCAGGCTGAGGTACTTAAAGGCAAGAAATGGAGTGGCTTTAGCAATGATCTGCACATGTTGTTTGTTGCAATGCAGCTAATCCAGTTTAGCAGAAATAGGGGAGCTGCATAGTTCTATGTGAAAGCCCATTACATGTACTGTACATATTCTATTTCAGGAGCACAGACTTAGGGTGTTATTTACTAAATCCAAATGTATCTCATTATATTAATAAAAAGTTTGACCAAACTCCCATACCCGATTTTAGCTTATTTATTAATTAAAAAAAACTCGATTTAATTGGATTGGTGAAAAAACTCAATAAAATTTAGGCGAAACCCGAATGACTAGATTTTTTTCAGGTTCTTTCCGAATCACACGATTTTTATCCGAGTTTTTGGATGAAAACTCCAAAAAGTTTGGACCAAGCACAGATCACTATATCTTCAAATTGTAAAAGGGACATCTGCCATTGACTTCTACATGACCTCTACAGGTTTTAGCTAGAGTATTTTCCATCAAGTTCAACCCTCCAAATGAAAACCCAGCTACGTTGCTTTCGAATACAAATAGAACAATTTATTTGTCCGCAGAATGTGCATTCCGGTCGGGGTAATAAGAACACAGGCACAGACCATGTATCTGGCAAGGTTTTTAGGCAACCTGTAAACCAACATGCATTTATAGGATATCGTCATATATATTTCCATAGGAGATACATGTGCGATCGAAGGACCCAAACAAGGTCAAATTTCACTTAATTCATGTGCTGAAGTTTCAGCCCTCATTCACCATAAAAATACATACATAAAATTACCCCCAATAGTCGGATTAAACAGCTGCATTTCTCTTGTTTTAGGCAGATGGCCATGGCAATGGTATAAGGCCTGATGTTCATAAAAACAGCTACTAAATTTCTAACTCTTCTAAATTTACCTGCCATTGACTCATTTAGGTTTAATTCCAACCTTAAGAGTCAGCCTGCACCAACTATGATAGAGTATCTAGAGAGGAGTAGCAAAATGATATCTAGAGATTTAGAGAAATGTCATTTTCTGCTGATTTTCATTACATGCTCCACTAGTGGCAGAGAGTAGGCTTTTTTAATAAATCATCATATTTTGAAGCGATGGGTAGGGTTATAAAATATCCATTAATAAAAATAACTCCAATGTCGATAAAGTGTTAAAAAGAAGAGTGACATTTTCTCCATAAAAGTGCCACTTATCCTTTAGAGTGAGACAGACCTTATATTGTCAGTAGCAGTTTCACTTGACTGGAACTTGAGCCACTTGACCATTTACTCACAGCCTGATTTGCACTGCTCTCTGTGCATGAGTATATAGTAGCCATTTTATTCTATTTTTAAATCAACTAGATTCTTTTAACTTCTACAGGTAGTTGGGAGAAAATGTGGTGCAGGCAGGGAGCAGTTGGATGAAGTCAGGGGCGAGGTGGAGTACATCGGGGGTGGGGCAAGTGATGTTTCAGGGATCAATTTATGCCATCAGGGGCAGGGTATGGAGTGGCAATCAGCGATTGGGTGATTTACTTCAAAGTCCTTATTTCTTAATTTGGAAATTCAGACAGACAGTTTTCACCTGGACAGGGTATTCAAAATCATGCTGTTTGAAATTCAATGTGAGGCTAGCCATTGCCCACAAATTATAAACATTTTACTTGAATAAATTTGGTATCTAGGAAAATTCTTTTAAAGGGGTTGTTCACCTTTGAGTTAATTTTTAGTGTGTGGTAGAGAGTGATATTCTGAGACCATTTGAAATTGGTTTTCATGTTTTAGTATTTAAGGTTTTGAGTTATTTAGCTTTTTATTCAACAGCTTGTCAGTTTGCAATTTCAGCAGTCTGGTTGCTAGGGTCCAAATTACCCTAGCAACCATACATCACTTTGAATAAGAGACTGGAATATGAATAGGAGAGGAACTTACTAGAAAGACAAGAAATAAAAATAGCAATAACAATATATTTGTAGCCTTACAGAGCATTTGTTTTTTAAATGGGTCTGCAACGCCCATTTCAAAGCTGGAAGTCAGAAGAAAAAGGCAAATAATTATAAAACTATAAAAAATAAATTATTAACCAGCGTCCATATCCACAGAAATAGTGGGTGATATTTCCAATGATCTGTTATACACAGTGTCTATAGAAAGGTCAATTTAGCTGGTTGAAATTGAATATGGCTAAAAAGTCATTTTTCATGCACCATGCTATGTCTAGTACTCAAAAAGTTTGCCATGGTATTTTTCACCATGCTAGGAAAAATAAGTAAATTACCAAAGTGTGGTAAAGGGTTTGGTTATGTAATAAAATTTATTACATTTGCCTAGTTCATTGGAGGTATAAAAAACCGTAGCATGGCCAGTAACTTGACGAGGCTAATGGGGCAATGGTGGAGTCAGGCTGAGGTACTTAAAGGCAAGAAATGGAGTGGCTTTAGCAATGATCTGCACATGTTGTTTGTTGCAATGCAGCTAATCCAGTTTAGCAGAAATAGGGCAACTGCATAGTTCTATGTGAAAGCCCATTACATATACTGTACATATTCTATTTCAGGAGCACAGACTTAGGGTGTTATTTACTAAATCCAAATGTATCTCATAATATTAATTTAAAAAAAAGCTTGACCAAACTCCCATACCCGATTTTAGCTTATTTATTAATTAAAAAAAACTCGATTTAATTGGATTGTGAAAAAACTCAATAAAATTTAGCGAAACCCGAATGACTAGATTTTTTTCAGGTTCTTTTCCGAATCACACGATTTTTATCCGAGTTTTTGGATGAAAACTCCAAAAAGTTTGGACCAAGCACAGATCACTATATCTTCAAATTGTAAAAGGGACATCTGCCATTGACTTCTACATGACCTCTACAGGTTTTAGCTACAGTATTTCCATCAAGTTCAACCCCTCCAAATGAAAACCCAGCTACGTTGCTTCGAATGCAAATAGAACAATTTATTTGTCCGCAGAATGTGCATTCCGGTCGGGTAATGAGAACACAGGCACAGACCATGTATCTGGCAAGGTTTTTAGGCAACCTGTAAATCAACATGCATTTATTAGGATATCGTCATGTATATTTCCATAGGAGATACATGTGCGATCGAAGGACCCAAACAAGGTCAAATTTCACTTAATTCATGTGCTGAAAGTTTCAGCCCTCACTCACCATAAAAATACATACATAAAAATTACCCCCAATAGTCGGATTAAACAGCTGCATTTCTCTGGTTTTAGGCAGATGGCCATGGCAATGGTATAGCCTGATGTTCATAAAAACAGCTACTGAATTCTAACTCTTCTAAATTTACCTGCCATAGACTCATTTAGGTTTAATTCCAACCTTAAGAGTCAGCCTGCACCAACCTCTGATAGGGTATCTAGAGAGGAGTAGCAAAATGATATCTAGAGATTTAGAGAAATGTCATTTTCTGCTGATTTTCATTCCATGCTCCACCTAGTGGCAGAGAGCAGGCTATTTTAATAAATCATCATATTTGAAGCGATGGGTAGGGTTATCCATTAATAAAAATAACTCAATGTCGATAAAGTGTTAAAAAGAAGAGTGACATTTTCTCCATAAAGTGCCACTTATCCTTTAAGACCTGAGACAGACCTAATATTCTCAGTAGCAGTTTCACTTGACTGGAACTTGACCACTTGACCATTTACTCACAGCCTGATTTGCACTGCTCTCTGTGCATGAGTATATAGTAGCCATATTATTTATTTTTAAATCAACTAGATTCTTTTAACATCTACTTTATCAGTACATAATTTAATACAGGTAGTTGGGAGAAAATGTGGTGCAGGCAGGGAGCAGTTGGATGAAGTCAGGGGCGAGGTGGAGTACATCGGGGGTGGGGCAAGTGATGTTTCAGGGATCAATTTATGCCATCAGGGGGCAGGGTATGGAGTGGCAATCAGCGATTGGGTGATTTACTTCAAAGTCCTTATTTCTTAATTTGCAAATTCAGACAGACAGTTTTCACCTGGACAGGGTATTCAAAATCATGCTGTTTGAAATTTGATGTGAGGCTAGCCATTGCCCACAAATTATAAACATTTTACTTGAATAAATTTGGTTTCTGGGAAAATTCTTTTAAAGGGGTTGTTCACCTTTGAGTTAATTTTTAGTATGTGGTAGAGAATGATATTCTGAGACCATTTGAAATTGGTTTTCATGTTTTAGTATTTAAGGTTTTGAGTTATTTCGCTTTTTATTCAACAGCTCGTCAGTTTGCAATTTTAGCAGTCTGGTTGCTAGGGTCCAAATCACCCTAGCAACCATACATCGCTTTGAATAAGATACTGGAATATGAATAGGAGAGGAACTTACTAGAAAGATGAGAAATAAAAAATAGCAATAACAATACATTTGTAGACTTACGGAGCATTTGCTTTTTAAATGGGTCTGCAATGCCCATTTCAAAGCTGGAAAGTCAGAAGAAAAAGGCAAATAATTATAAAACTATAAAAAAAAAAAAAATTAACTGTCCATATCATCCACAGAAACAGTGGGTGATATTTCCAATGATCTTCTATACACAGTGTCTATAGAAAGGTCAATTTAGCTGGTTGAAATTGAATATGGCTAAAAAGTCATTTTTTATGCACCATGCTATGTCTAGTACTGTCTAGTACTCAAAAAGTTTGCCATGTTATTTTTCACCATGCTAGGAAATATAAGTAAATTACCAAAGTGTGGTAAAGGGTTTGGTAATGTAATAAAATTTAGTACATTTGACTAGTTCATTGGAGGTATAAAAAAATTTGACCTTTGATTAGTGATGGGTGAATTTGCGTCCGTTTTTTTTAGACGCCGGCGAAATTTTTTTTTGACGCTGGCGAATTCTTTCGGGCGAATTTTCGTGGGTGTTTTGTGAATTTATTCGCTGGCGGTGAATCGCGCAAATTCGCGCCTGGCGAATCAATTCGCCCATCACTACCTTTGATATATAACCCTCTAAATATAAGTGATGCATTTGATGATAAACAGTTGTTGGAAACAAGTCCCTGTTAAATTTGAACTGCTAGTATATATTTATGAAATTTAGATGGCATTTAACTTGAGGCCTCTGCATGAATGGTGGTAGTTACATGTACAGTAAATTAAATAATCCACGAACTATGCAAATTTACAAATTTAAAAAATAAAACAAAATACTCAAGTTGTGGACACTGAGCAAAATGCTGTAGAGGCTAAAGTCTGACTTCGAAAACTCAAATTTTTCATGAAAAGCTGGAGAGAGTGCAGAGACTAAGTGCAACTAAATTGGTTGGAGGGATGGAAGAGTTAAATTATGAGGGTAGACTGTCAAGGTTGGGGTTGTTTTCTCTGAAAAAAAGGCACTTGCGAGGGGACATGATTATACTTTACAAGTACATTAGAGGACATTATAGACAAATGGCAGGGGACCTTTTTACCCATAAAGTGGATCACCGTACCAGAGGCCACCTCTTTAGACTAGAAGAAAAGAACTTTCATTTGAAGCAACGTAGAGGGTTCTTCACAGTCAGGACAGTGAGGTTGTGGAATGCTCTGCCGGGTGATGTTGTGATGGCTGATTCAGTTAATGACTATAAGAATGGCTTGGATGATTTCTTGGACAGATATGGGTATATATCATTTATGTGAAAGTAGGGAGGGGTGTGTGTATGGATGCTGGGTTTTCATTTGGAGGGGTTGAACTTGATGGACTTTGTCTTTTTTCAACCTGATTTAACTATGTAACAATGTAACTATGTAATTCGAACCTTAATGAATCTGCCCCTAAATCAGGATGTGCATTGTTCAAGTTCAACAAAATGTATTATATTGCAAATTGTGAAATGCCCCCTTAATTAGTATCCAGCTCAATACTCCAGTATCAAATCTAAAAAGCCAACATCTAAGGCTAATGTAGGAGATGGGATTATAGTGAATAATGGTACCTTATTGGGATCTCTGGATATAGAGGGTTTGTATTTCTCGATATCCCATGAAGTGGAAATTGAAGCCTGTAGGTTCTTTGTAGACTCTTAGAGGGAAAATATAGAAAACACACAGAATTTGTACTTGAAACACTGACATTTATGAATAACTCATGTGTATGTGATGATAGACACTGCCTTCAAGTGAGAGGGACCACAATGGGGGCCTCTTGTGCTTCCATCTATGTGAGCCTCTGGGAGAGATATCTTAGATAGAATAGCCAAATTGGTTCTAGAGATTATTACAGAAAGAGGCCAGATGGATATTTTTTTTTTTATAAAAACTGAACAATGATTTTTCTGTGAGTAGTTATTTATAGATTGGTTAGGGGAAATCTACACTGACAACATTTAGTGCAAAAGTTCAGATGAAATGCATGTGATCTTTATGTTAAAATTTGAGGTGAATAAACATAGACAGTCTGAAGTTTTAGTGTGGTGGAGTCGTGTCTTGCGGGTTAGTTAACTATATAATCATTAATTTTTGCTAATTAATGTATATTAGTAAAACTAATAATATATGCCCATGAATTAATGGACTAACTTTATTCTAAGGGTGAATCACCCCTTTAATAGTGGACATTTTGGTTTAACTAAGCTGTGAGTACAGTTTTTGATTTAAACACCTGCACAGACACTTTACAGCTTCCTCCTCCTACATTAGCCTAAAATTAAAAGCCTGAGCCTGTTTTTGTAAAATTGCTGCTCTTGAAATGTTGAGCTGGATACTGATTAAGGGACATGTTGGAATTTGGATGACAATAGATCTTTTTGTTCATGAACAATATGCACCCTGAATAAGTGGATGTATTTGATGATAAACAGTTTTTGGAAAAAAGTCCCTGTTAAAGGAAAAATACACCCAATATGAATACTTAAGCAACAGATAGTTTATAACAAATTGAGTGGCATATTAAAGAATCTTACCAAACTGGTGTATACATTTAAGTAAATATTACCCTTTTACATCTCATGCCTTGAACCACCATTTTGTGATGGTCTGTGAGCTGCCTCAGAGATCACCTGACCAGAAATACTGCAGCTCTAACTGTAACAGGAAGAAGTGTGGAAGCAAAAGACACAACTCTGTCTGTTAATTGGCTCATGTGACCTAACATGTATGGTTTGTTTGTGTGCACCATGAATCCTAGGATCCCAGGGGATGGCCCTTATTTTTTGGAAATTGCAATTTTATATTTATGATTACCCAATGGCACATACTACTAAAAAAGTATATTATTATGAAAATGGTTTATTTACATGAAGCAGGGTTTTACATTTTATTCAATATATTTTTATACAGACCTACATGGTTCAAGGGTATAGTTTTCCTTTAAATGGTCTATCATTGAACTGCTTTTTAACCTATGGTGTTGATATTTCTTTATGAAATGGTGGGTGAAATTTTACTTGAGGCCCTTGCATGAATTGGCCAATTGTAGGTGTTAGTATGAAGGTGCTGTTTAGGTGGTATTCTTATTCCAACTAGAAGAGTACATACTGTATATTAGTGGTGGCCTTCAGTACATCCAGTTCAGTCTAAAAAATTCTAATAATTTTAGTGGCAGATTTATTAAGTGTCAAATTTAGAAGAAATGGGAGTTTTTTGAACTCCCATAACTTCAAAATTCAAATTAAAAACAACTAATCAATATTTTTTTTTGAGGGAATAGGTCTTTCTTCGATTGAATTTTAATCATATGAATCAAAGAAACATTTGATCGAATTCTATTCAAAGTTTTTCCAAAAAAAAAACATCGATTTTTCAAAGTCCACCAATTGATTCCAAATAGGTTCTAGGAGGTCCCCCATAGGCTAAAACAGCAATTCAGCTTATTTTAGATTGCGGATGGTCGAAGTCGGATTTTTAAAGTGACAGGGCCAGATTTATCAAGGGTCAAATTTTGAAGTAATGGGAGCTTTTTTGAACTCCCAAAACTTTGAAATTCAAAATGACCAATCGACTCGGAATACTCATGCCAGAGGTATACTTATTGGGGCTGGTGGATGAGCTGGCACCCCTGATCAAAACGAGATGCCTGCTGCAAATCTCATCGGGAGATTGCTGGTCAATAGCAATCTCCCGATGATAAAGCTAACATACCTAGCTAAACAATGCCTGGGAAAATATGGGAACCCTGGCTAGAGGCCTGCCCAGAAGCAGACCTGGTGACCCAATAAATACAAATGAATGAGATAATGTATGTAATATGTCTATATCCCCTCCAGTGAACGATGTGCAGTTTCAGTGTGTTTTGAGTCCTACAAGACCAACTGCAATCTGTTTTGCCACATGGATATATGATGCTGTCTTTCTTATGCTCCCAATGTAAACCCTAACTAAAAAAGCTGTGGTCCTGCGATACCAATTACACATTACCTCAACCATGCATATCTTGTTGTTGTTTGTTTTTTATTGTTTGTTTAAAACGCAAAATAAAAACCTTTTTAAAAAAAAACGACCAATCGAAATCATTCAGAATTGAGAAAAGCCAGTTGGATGACTAGTGAAACGTCGTCAAGAAAAACACAGCAAGTCCAGTTAATTTGACTTATTTTTATAGATTTACCATGACCTGGATGAATGAGAACAAACATAGACCAATCAAAGTTAAATTTTTTTGGAGACAATAGGTCAGTTTTCGATCAAATCCACCAATTGAATCCAAATAGGTTCTAGGAAGTCCCCCATAGGCTAAAACTGCAATTTGGCCTGTTTTAGATGGCGAATGGTTGAATGATACATTTCTATATTCAAATTTTTTTCAAATTCTAATCAAATTTGGAATTTTCCATAGTCGAAGTACACAAAAAATAGCTCAAAATTTGTTCGAATTTCAATTTGACCTTTGATAAATCTGCCCCTTAATGTATAAAACATTCATGACCAACAAGATGTCTGCCACAAGATATAAAAATGCACTTCTCTCAACTTTAGTGACTGTTGCTAAAATGCTGATACCTTTCCACTGGAAATCGACGACAATTCCTACACTTAAGGACTGGGCACTCAAGGTAAATGAGATTTACCAGTTTGAACGCTATAAGTCGGATAGCAGTCAACCAAAGCAGCAGAAGAATTTAGCTCTTAAATGGTTTTATTGGGTGCAATTTGCCGAATCCCCAGAATATGCTGCTCTAATATCATGATTCAATTGTAGGTACCACGGATGTACCAATGAGACCCCTGGCACTCAATTAGGCATTCATTCATTCACACACCTACTCATTCTTGCTTTCATATATCCACATTCATATTGCTGTTTACATTGTTAAGTGGAACACACTCACTTCTCTCTTTTTCAAAATACCGGTAAAACTGAAATTTGCCTGCCCATTTCAGTTAGTTAGTCAGTTAGCTATTTTGCTACTATGTTTTCTTTTTCATTTTTCTATTTTGTTTTACTTTTTATTTTATTTTATATGTATATGCTGCCTACTTGCATTTGACACCAATTGAAAAGGCTTTAAAAATGACATATTGGGCCTGTACATTGTTGTATGTGTATTACCGATTTGGGATAAATGCTATATTTCTTTACAATGGTAGTATCTTACTTATGTATGTTTGGTGTTGCATATAAATCCAAAATAAAGAATTTATAAAAAAAAAAAACATTCATGACTTTTTTTTACCAGATACCATAAAGCAGATTGATTATCAAAAATGTAAATATAATAAAGCTGAGGACAAAGTGAATAGAAATGAATACAGATATGCACTATTGCCAAAGCATTAATAGCATTATTAGGATACAGTTGGCATAACTAAAGTAAATAAAATAACATCAAAACATAAGTTAGTTATTGTTAAAAGCATAACAAATAGTCTGCAGTAGTGCAATACAAATAATAAAAGTAAATTCTATTGATCTGAATATATTATAACTTCAATTTCTGCAAAGTTTTCTATAGCTTTGGACCAGGCAAGTAGGTGAGGCCTTGATTGAAACCAAATTTGGGAACCACTGATCTAAATTATAGAGGGGGATATAACTCTATTGATAATGCAAAATATCACTAATTGTAGCACTCTATGTAACAGTCTGCTTGCAATTAACATTGTTAGATACAAATACCGTCTAGCATACAAGTACCATCTAGCATGAAGTGTCAAGTATACATTTGTCCCCATCCAGCCAGATATCACATCCTATTTAACTGCTACGCATGTTTACTAACATACTTTGGGGTAAATTCACTAAAGGGCAATTATCACCTGCAAAGACTCCGCCACACTCTGCGCCACTTCATCATATGTAAATTTGCAGTGCATGCGCTAATTCACTAAAATGCAAAGTTGCATCTCGACAGCCGAACGCTGGCGAAGTTTTGCTACCGTTAATTCCTCAGTGCAAGCATTTTATAGCAAACTGTCACTAACATTTGTTTCTGCCTAGCGAAACTTCGTTACTACACTTGCGCTTAAGTCAATTTGAATAGGGCAAGTACATATAGGTCATATATATATATATATATATATATATATATATATATATATATATATATACAGTATATATATGCCTTAATTAGAGATGTTGGTGCAAATGCTTGAAGTGGACACTTATTACATCTATATCTATAGTACTAGGACAAATCAACTTGACCTGATGTATTTTTTTAATTTGACTATTACTATAGGTAAAGAAAAAGTTATGGTGGAAAATGAGGGGACTTCTTTACAGATTATGAAGAGTCCAACAAATTAATTGTAGGGGTATGCTATAGACCCCCCAATGAAAAGGTAGAGCTCAGCTGCTGTTGCAAATAGAAAAGGCTGCTAGTTTGGCACAAGTCTTAATAATGGGGGAATTATCACAGGTTGTTGAGCAGCCAAAAACTCTGAATTTTAGAAAAGCAGATTTGAGCTCCGTAGTTCAGCACGTCACAGCATAAATTAGGACATTATCTACTAAAAGCACAGTAGAAAAATGGTTGAGGAGGTAGGACTGAGCCACGAGGGGGGAGATTGCAACAGCAAGTGTGGGCAGCACGGAGGTGCGACTGCAGCCTCTTCGGATCAGTGAGTATAATAAGAGGCAAGTCTGCATACTTCTTCCTTAGGAGAGCGCACACAGGAGCATTTGTTCTCCTGACAATGTCCAATATAACAAGGACAAGTCCAGGTTGTGGACGCCCATGCCTGTGACAGCTTTCAAGGCCTGGATCGTTACTATTATAGAGATGCTGAAGCTTTAGGGTTGTTCAATATATAAAGTATGCCATGTCTAGCCATATTTATTTTTAGGGTTCTTTTAATCAGTTGTTTCCTTCAGTGTATACTGAATAAAACTTTACAAAGGGAAGTCAGAGTTTCAAGGCCCATCTAATAGGGACATTGATGGCTTAGCTCAATCAAGTCAGTGGCTGAAACAGGATATGGCACATAAAAGTTTATTCAAAATTAATGTGAACAAGGCACAAGAACCAGATGGATTACACTCAAGGGTACTTAGAAAGATTTGTTTGGTTTTCTCAGATTCACTTTTAGGTATTGTACTTATGGATTGGAGGAAAGCTAATGTACTTCCAATACAGGTATATTATCTGGAATGCTTAGTATCTGGGGTTTTCCAGATGAGGAATATCTCCCTTTTCAATATGGTTGAAAATAGGATCAAGTGCTATATACTGTATTATTTATACAGAGAAAATGGAAATCATTTTTAAAAATGACAATTATTTGCCATAAATAGAATCTAGAGGAGTAATACAGAGCTTTTTGGAAACCTGTTTTCAGATAAGGGATACCTGCATTTAAAACGTTATTATGATTTCAGCCTGACAATTATAAGCCATTACATGTAATATCAGTGGTGGGCAAGTTATTGGAAAGTTATATCAAGATTATGTTCCGGAGAATGGCATTATAAGTAGTAATAAGCATGGCTTTATGAAGGATAGGCTGTGTCAGGCAAAATTAATTGCTTTTTAAGAAAGCTTTTAATACAGTGCTCAATTAGGGGCTCCCTAAGGTCTGATGGTTTTGGTTCTTAGTGGAATCACACAGGGTTCTGTATAGGGCCCACTCTTCTTTAATTTGCTCATTAATGACTTCGGGGAGGGCATTGTAAGTAATGTATTAGAGTTCACAGATGATACGAAACTATGTAGCCCAATTAATTTAATCCAGGATGTGGCATCCTTGCAGCAGAATGAGATTCCATGTTGATAAATGTAATCCTTATCGGGACTGTGTTAGCTAAATATATAATGGAGAAGGACTTTGTGGTTCTTGTAGATCACATGCTAGTAGCAAGCAATGCCAGTAAGCAGCTGCAATGAAAACATTTTAAGCCTGTGCATAGATTTGTGGGAGGAGGGGTCATTCTTCCACTTCACTGATAAGGCCCCACCTATATTATACCATACAGTGCCCAAACCTGATAGTATTGAATCAGAGAGAGAGTGTCCAGTGAAGGCCAACTAATCTTAAGATTGTGGGTTTGATTAGAAATGTTTCTTTCAGATCTCACTGTTTGAAATGTTTATAGACTAGCTAGGCTTATGGAGATAATTTCTTGCTGTTAAATTAGGGTAATTTAGGAGATATGCTGGTCCTCATTGGGAAGGGATGCCAGTTATTGTTAGTCCACTTCTGCTCAGGTAAATTTAACTATTAAAGACGACTGCATTTCAAGCTAGATATTCACAGGTACAAAAAATGTGCACCATTTAGTACAACAGTAATAACATTTGCAATAAAAAATTTTTTTGAATAAAATCTATTTGTGTGCTTCGCTTCTTTATTATACCTTATTGGATTACCGGAAGGTTCTCTGGGGATTGTATATAGGGGAGGGGAAATAGTTTTAGCGAGGGGGTCCAGATCCGGTAGAACTTTGCTGTTTGCCCTTTCTTTTTGTGGATTAAGTATTCCAGTGTGCCCAGATTGGACATAGTAGTGGTCCACATGTCTGAGGAGGGTGGTCTGTTGGATCTCCAATGCGGAGTTATGTCTCCTAGCCTGGAAAATGGGTTTATTTAAAAAGGCTTTGTGGTAAGGGGCTGTTTGAAGTCCTGAGTAGATGTCCATGAGGCAAATGATTGGATCTGGTGCTACTGATGTCCCTCTAACCTCTGTTAATATACCCAATATTGCATTCCAGTAGGGTTGCATTTCCTTTCATGACCAAAGCATATGTATCAGGGTGCCCACACAATCATTACATCTCAGACAAATAGGGGAGAGATCTGGCTTAATTTTGTGCAATCGGACTGGGGTATAATAGGCCCTGTGTATCAAGTATAATTGTAGGATTTTGTGTCTGCCCAATTATTAATCTAACCCCAGCTAAGCACTGTAGAAACTTCTTAAAGAGATGGTTGGGGTTTAAATTAACCTTTTATCCTTAAAAGAAATTCAAATCTTCCTTAACCATCTCACTATAATGATACTAGTAATGTAGGTTATCAAACAGGTACAAAGATTATCATAGGAAATAGTCCCTAATATCAGTATGGAATGCTATTTTCATCAATATGGAAAAGTACAAATACCTGTGTTCTGCTTGTAGAATTACAACGTTGATATATAGTCCTACCCATAATTGCCAGTCCATATTTGTTATTTTGACATTTTATTGCTGGGATGTGATCTAGTTAAATGTATTATTTTAATATTTTTTGTTTATGTATTTGGGGATACAGAATAGATTTGCAATTGAAGTGCACATCAGTGCTGTTCAGGAAAGGACTTGGCCTTTGGAACTTGTAACTAGCATTGATGCACCCCTTCAGCCTACTTGATTGGATTAAGTGCAACTGCACTCGTTGGTACAAGGGGTTGCATCAAAAATTGCGCCAAGTAAATTGTATGCATTATTAGTGATCCAATTCCAACACAGATGCATGTTAAATGGCATACATAATAACTTGTGCTGCACTAGTAAAAATGCAACTTACAGTAAGATGTCAAACTAACAAATCTGTATTTACCTGAATGAGAATGGGTTTGCATTTTAAATAATAGCACCACATGAGCAATTTGCCAATCTCTTGGTACCAAATCAGATATTTAAGAAGTGTAAAGTGGCCTGGTAACCACAGAACAAGTATCCTATAGTACCTGAGACTAAATACCACAAGATCGTGGACTTCTGTTTTTTTTTATAGTCTTTTATTTTATAATTAATTGATCTTTGGATGAAACATTTCAGATATGGAATAGAACTTTGACTGTTTGTGACCAAAGAAAAAAAGTATTTAGTCCCTTTTATTTTTCTTCCTGAGTCAACCAGCCACCCATACTTAATCTTACCTACAGTATAAAAAGACAACATTCATAGACTCATTTCTCATTGATGTAGAGAAGAAAAGAAAGCCGGAACCTCTGCTCTCCCTTTTTCTATTAAGCAATGTTCCTGACTCACTTTCCAAATAATTCTACAACCTCTGGTTAAAATTGTTTTATTTTTTTATATTTTACATATTTAAAAATATTTTGGATTGCCCTGTGAACATTGGTATTATTTAGAAAATGTATAAAGAGTTTTTAAATGCAACAACCCAAGCTCCCATGTCCTAAAGTGATTACTGGAAACATAACTGTATAACTGGACATCATATAATATGATGCCATCTACACTGAATAAGTGCTCCCCAACTATATTTTAAAAATTATGGAAAGGGGAACTCTCTCCTTTACTTGTTGTGGGAAGCCAGAGGTTTTTGGTCTATGGCAGTGATCCCCAACCAGTTGCTCTTGAGCAACATGTTGCTCACCGAAGCATTTGATCTTGCTCCTTAAATCAGATGCTCATGTTTGAATCCCTGGCTTTCAAGAAAGTTTTTAAGGCACAAAACCAGGTGCAATACCAAACAGAGCCTTCTGTAGGCTGCCAATCCACATGATGCTACCACATAGCCAATTGGTGCCTTTATTTGGTACACACTGTGAGCTTTTTTTCATGCTTGTGTTGCTAAATCTTTTTACATTTGTAAAAAAAAGGTTGGGGATCTCTGGTCTAAGGTCTACATATATATGATCAAAAGGATCCATTAAAACAGTCTACAAGCTGTTCCTAATAAGTGCACTTGCCACAAATGAATTAGATTAAGTAAAATTTGGCACTTATGACACTTATGTACAGTATTAAAAACTATGGATCCCATGGCTTGATTATGTTAGATCCCATAGTGATTTAGAGCATTCTGACGAGTAAAATTTTGGCCCGTGCTAGATGATCCTGGGACAGGTAATTAAGACAGTGCACTAAAACTGTGCATTTTTTCTCTACCAGTATCCATAGTTCTTCTTTATAGGGCTTTGCAAAGTCTGTTATGTTCCAGGCCCTACAGCTAAAGATGGCAGTGAACAGCAACAGTTTTATCATGGGATCCATTCTGCTAAAGATTAAGTACTATTCGTGGAAATTGGCTGAGCCATTAAGCTAGAATACTATTTAAAACACTTATTCCTAATGCACATTGTGTGCATTTTTCCTTTCTAGATTGAAGCAAATATCGAAATATGTATAGTTGATATAAATAATAATTTTTTTACAAAAGCTATCTGTTTTGTACAAGTTTTGCTGAGTTGCAAGAGCAAATCTCTGTAGCTTTGCATTTTTTTGGATTAACGGGGTCCCGGGGTCATTTACATACCATGGGGCAAGATGTAAAATGTAAAAAAACCAGGGTTAAGACACATTGAAGATTGAAGATAGAAGAAATAGAAGGAGATCGCTCTGGGGGGTGCCTAATATTTGCAGTCCCCATTGTTTGTTATTCTTTTCCCCTTTATTAAAGACAGTGACAAATAAAACATTATAAAATGAGTTTTTGTTTTCATACAGGTATGGGATATGTTATCCAAAAGTCCATTATCCTGAAAGCTCTGAATTACGGGAATGCCATCTCCCATAAAACCCAATTTGAGCAAATAATTCTAATTTTTAAGAATGATTTCTTTTTTTCTATGTAATAATAAAACAATAACTTGTACTTGATCCACACTAAGGAGGTTACTTACTAAACCTCAAATTTTTCTGATCCAGGTTTTTGGGGCAAAAACTTTAATTTTTTTTGTGGGAAAAAAAATAAATTATTTCGAGATTTATTATACCCTGATGCTGAAAAAGGCCAGAATCTAAAAATCTGGCATCTCAGACCTGTTGAGGTCCTGTATAAGTCAAAAGGAGAGGCACCTAACCCAAATTGAATTTATTGTGGTCTGCACTGGGTTTAGCCCGAAAATCAGACTTTTTCAGGGTTTTCAGAGAAAAGCTTGATCTAAGACCTAAGGCCTGTCTTAGGGTAGGACATGAGGGGCATTTGACTTTGACCTACAGCTACTAGGTCTCTGTAGGTCTCTTTGAAGTTCTATGACTTTGAGTATCACTCGTGTTATTAGCAATGCTGTACCCACTACTGTAATTTATAAGGATATTGGAAGTTACTGAGGAGTTTTGCGATCATATAAAGGGACAAGGCTGAATTATACAGGGAACTCTTTTATTATAAGGGATAATTTACTCACTACTGTAAATTATAAAGATATTAGAAATCAGTTTTCTGATCTTGTGACCATATCAAGGGACAAGGCTGAAGCCTGAGTTATACAGGAAACATGAATATCACTCATCTATTATAATGGAGAATGAAGCCCCTTACTGACAAGTTCCACACTGAATTATACAGGTCATCATCACATAATCTATTGTACAGGGGTCAGAGAAGGTATCACTCAAGTATTATAAAGGTTAACTATAAGGAAATTAGATGTTAATGACAAATTATGTGACCATATAAAGGCACAGGGCTGCAGGCTGAGTTGTATAAATCAAGCAAAATCACATTGCTCTGTTTATTGGGGTATAATTTATAATTTTATCTTTCTGATCTCTTGCTTATTCTTCATTAGTTGCAGTGCTACCGTATTTGGCTGCGTATAAATGGTCTCGCCAGTTGTTTTTTCTCCTGAAAATATGTTTTTTTCCCACAAGGCAAAACAGGGCTCATGTAAGTCCAAAAGTATTTTATACGCGTGCCTATTTTGTCCAAATGCATGAAAGTCAATGGGCATCAGAATAATTTTGATGCACGACAATTTATTTTCGTGCGACTATTCTGACAAGCACCCAAAATTTTTTTGACATGGCAGATTTTTTGCAGGCAAATTTTCCCTGCTGTTTCGCGAATTCATTCGGCGGTGGTGAAATGCAGAAATTCGCTGCGAATTCGTGTCTCTCAAATTTATTCGCCCATCACTACTTAAGAGGGATATAAATGAGCTGGAGAGAATGTAGGGATGTGAAACTAAACTGGTTAGAGGGATGGAAGATTTACATTATGAGGCTTGACTGTTAAAGGACATGTAAACCCTATAAACCCGTACCATGTCTTTAGGTTGGGCAAATATTCCTCACACCAACTACATCATTGTCTCTGTATTTTTCCCCTCCATTAGCCTGCACTGTTGTGTTTTCCTGAATGCAAGATCTGCTTTAACCAGGCGGCCATTTTCTATCAGCTACATAATCATTTACATTTGCATATTCAGCCACGCCTGATGACCTTTCTCATATTTTTTTTTATAATGTAACTTTATTAGCAAATTTCATAATTGACATACATTCTCTTACGTTGTAAACTGCATTAAATATTACCTGCACCTTTGTTTCTTTCTGTTTGTTATTTGAATCTGTTGATTTATGATGTGTGGATGGATAAACAAAATAAAATAAAATCACAAAATTATATTTTTTCTCTTTTTTTGACATTTTTTCTATTGATATTATTGGTGCAAAAAACACAAATAGTTGTTACACATATCTATTCACAAATATATAATCCCATTTCCAAGTACACCCAGTCCAAAAAATACACTCATACATGAAATCCCAATCACCTATACATGTATAACCCCAATTGCCTATACATGTATAATCCCACTCACACATGTAATAACACTCACTCATACATGTTTAATCCCACTCACCTATACATGTAATCCCACTCACATGCATAATCCAACTCACTCATACATGTATAATCCCATTTACATGTATAATCCCACTCACACAAATAATCCCACTCGCCTATACATGTATAATCCCACTCGCCTATACATGTATAATCCCACTCGCACGCATAATCCCACTCGCCTATACATGTAATCCCACATGTATAATCAGAATCATCATTTACAAAATAATTATTTACAAATTAAATTAATAGATATAACTGTTAAAAATTATAGTTAAAGATGCAATTATATTTCATCTAAGGTTACTTAATTCCTTAAATACAGTAATTAATTCATAGAATGGAAAAATATTGCCAATAAATCCCTTGTGTGACATCATCAGTGAATGAAATACAGTGTATGTTATATACAAATTGTGAAAACCTTAATGTGCCAACACTAATCACTAGAGAATCTATGTAAAAAAAGGTCCCACTGCCCTTATTCAAGCTTCACATGCCCTTCTAATAACTGCATACTCCTTGTATAGAGATACTGTATATAGTAAGTGCGTTGCCACGGCAACCTGTCTGAGTAAAGCCCATTTCTGAACAGCAGTAAAACACAAAAGGCTAAACGTAGCCATACACAGAGAGATCCGCTCGTTTGGCAATGTTTGCAAATGAGTGGATCTCTCCCTGATATGTCCACCTTGAGGTGAGTGATATCGAACTCATCCGATTTTGGGACCTAGGGCCCAATGATCGGATCGGAATGCAGGAGTACGGGCAGTCAGGTCGCTGGACTGCATCAATGAACAGTCCATGATCTAATGGGATATCAATTGGGGAAGCCCGTCTGAGGGTCCCATACAAGGGCCAATAAGTTACATAGTTAAATTGGGTTGAAAAAAGACAAAGTCCATCAAGTTCAACCCCTCCAAATGAAAACCCAGCATCCATACACACTCCCCTCCATACTTTTAATTAAAATTCTATATACCCATACCTATACTAACTATAGAGTTTAGTATCACAATAGCCTTTAATATTATGTCTGTTCAAAAAATCATCCAAGGGGAGACTAATGGTGAGCAGAGATTTCATACACCGTATGGACCTGCTGTTGGAGAATGCTTCACACTTCAGCAGACAGATACACAGCTCTGTGTAGGTAGGAAGCTGCCTAGTAATATTCCATTTTTGTTTCTGGGGTTTACATGTCCTTGTTTTCTCTGTAGAAGAGAAGCTTGTGAGAGGACACAATTACACTTTACAAGTACATTAGAGGACATTATAGACAAATAGCAGAGGACCTTTTTACCCATAAAGTGGATCACCGTACCAGAGGCCTCCCCTTTAGACTAGAAGAAAAGAACTTTCATTTGAAGCAACGTAGGGGGTTCTTCACAGTCAGGACAGTGAGGTTGTGGAATGCACTGCCGGGTGATGTTGTGATGCTGATTCAGTTAATAAGTGACTTGGATGTTTTCTTGTACAAGTATAAAATCATAGGCTATTGTGATACTAAACTCTATAGTTAGTTTATATATTGGTAATTGTCAAAAAAGAAGATGTCATATACCATCCACACAGGGGCAATCCCATTAAGATCAGGGATACTATACATGTACAGTCTCTTATATGGTATATAGTATTAAGTGCCCCTGCGGGCAACTATATGTTGGGCAGACAACTCGCATGAGTTTCTGAGTAAAAAAACCAGCGCTAAAAGCTTTGAGGGGAAAAAAGCAAAAAGATGGTAATATATAGTGTAGTATTTCCCTTTAAATAAAAACACCCTTTGTGTCACAGGTTTCTTTAGGAGTTTCACTCCTTCGCAGGTGGGGTCAGTTCACCCTATATGCCTTCACCACTTTCAATTATTTCACCTTTCGTGTTTATAAGTTTTATACTTACAAACGTTTAAAATAGTTGTTCGCATTAAGGTATTACAGCTCTTCAGTCGAAGTACACTCCACATCAATTCTACGAAAACAGGCTTAACATCGTGTAAAACCGTTTTTAATTTACATAGATACAAGTTAAAATTACACTCACATTGGGTTTCTTTAAAAACAAGCGTGTCACTCATCCACAGGTTTTCCCCAGTCCTTAAAAGATGTTGCGCTGTATAAAAAGATTTTAAAAGATGCCGGCATAAAACAGCGTGTCCTGCTGGGCCCCTCTGGATGACGTCACCACAAGCCGACGCGTTTCGTCTCAAAAGACTTTCTCAAGAGCATGAGAATTTGTGAGCATAAATCTGCTATTAAACTAAAGAAGTTAGATCAGACTGTCTCATGTCATTTTACCAAAAATGGCCATTGGGTTCAGCAACTTAAGTTCCAAGTTATTGACAGTGTATTACATTTTCATCCACGAGGGGATAGGATTAAAAAGACAGGTGATGTGGATTCGTCACATCTTAATTGGGAATATGATTTGCATTCAGTCTTGTAGTATTGTGTTTTAATTGGGGTATTATTTTTACAGATAATGGGATATGGACATAATGCCTTACATATGGATGGATGTGCTTCACCAATAATATGTAGATATGATTGATGAATGCCTCATCTGTATTTTATTTTATTGATACATTATGGATTCATTATGTAATGAGCCACTAGGTGACACTATGTGGAAATGTATAAAGATGTTTGAACATCTGTGAATCATTAGCTTGATTAAGCGCCGAATATTGACCTGAAACTTTGCATCTTTTTAGATCAAAGCCATGAGAAGCCGATAAAGGCTTTTAAAATATATATTCCTTAACAGTGCTGTCTTCTGACTTGTATTACATTGCCCTGTCTTTTTAGACATCTGGCTCATGTACAAATTGAAAGGTTGGGGCAAAACACAAAAAAAGTGCACAATATGATATTGTTTGCACTTTGCAACCTGCCTTTCTTCATAAATAAATTGCTGCAGCTCTCTCTGTTCTGTTTCAGAGAACAGAGACAGGACTTTACCACATGAATATAGCATTTACTGCTTTCATCAACACTGTAGTAATCAGTAAGAGGGGGACAAATATAAGAGTCCTAGTTCCCGGCCTTACCTGTTCCCTAGCTTGAATGTTAATCTGACGTGCATGTTCTGTAGTGGTGGCCACAATGGTGCCCTATGCTTACCACCTGCCCATTGACAGATGATAAGGACAGGGCTGGCCTGTGCCCATAGATGCCATGTTTTGCACCTTGCATTTGATTTTTATCCAGCACCAGGTGTGGAGTGCAGCCAGGCACTGGGAAGAAGTGCTCTCTGCATTAGCACCAACCACTTAGACATCTGTCCAGGATCTTCACAAATTATCCCCAGTATAAGTATTATAATATTATTTTATATTTTTTATCCAAAATGTGCACAGAATTGTTGCACTGTATTAAATGAATATCCTCTTCTTATATTTTGTACCAGAGATGATTTAGATTCAGGGTCGGACTGGGGCTCACCAGGTCTGCAGCCTTAGGGGCTCCCCACACCATCCCCAGGGCCGACCAGCCACAAACAACTCTGTGCCGCCATCACCTCGCTCCTCTCCCCCCCCCCGCGTGTGAGTGCGCATATATTTTTCCAGGGCTACCGGTGTCAAGGAAGCGAGGTACGGAGAGGGAGTGCAGGAGCAGATCTAGGCCGAAGGGCACAAAAGAGCCTGGGCCTACCGTTTCTTTTCCCGGTTGCCCTCCCAATCCGACCCAGTTTAGATTTACCAGAGTTTTGAAAGTGCTCAACCTAATGCTTTTCTTTTAAATTACCTTCAGAACAGATGTCAACAAACTTCAGTGAACCCTCATGATTATGGAGATTCTCACATTCAAGAAGAACAGTCAGAAAACATTTTTATAAAAACAGTTTATACTTCTGTTAGTTTTGTGTTTTTGATCATAGTTTAACGATTGATAATATTACTTCAACTATATATTTTGTACAATATCAGAAGCTGTCTAACCGATCCCCCCTTGCGTGGCCCCACCTACCTGCTGTGTTTGCTTATCATGTGTAAACTTTAAATGGTATCACTACAGAGATTAAGTGGCCCCTGCATAGTTTAAGAGTAGGACTTCACGGACGATTTCTGCGCGACCCGACTCGCTGCGCAAAGACATAGGCATGAAATTGGATGCAACGGAAATAAGGTATGTGAATGCATTGTCGGATGGTGTCGCAGCGTTGATCCAACGCGACACAAATGTCGGATGCAGACGCAGTGTGCAGATGCAAATTCATCCGCCATCTCTATTACGTACCTTATTTCTGTTGCATCCGATGTGATGCCTGTGTCTTTGCGCAGCACTTCGGATCGCGCAGAAATCGTCCGTGAAGTCCTACCCTAAACCTCAAATTCCCACTAATCCCCTTTATTGTTCACACGTGTGATCCCCTTGCATTGTTCACACTTGTGACACCTCTATTGTTCACTCCCCTAAAGCCCTAAGGCCCAGACTAAAACTGTCCACATTGTTCACACTTTACACAAAATGCTAATGGGGCACCAGTACTGTGTCACTGTATGTAGTACATCTTAGAGTGGTGCTGATCAGTGGAAACCGTCTCCTGCTCTGTTCTCCATATGCTCCCTGTGTGTGCCATACTCTGCCTGTGTGTGCGCTGTGTGCCCTGCTCTGCCTGCATGTGCCATACTCTGCCGGCGTGTGCAATAATCTGCCTGTGTGTGCCCTGCTCTGTATGTGTGTGCCATAATCTGTCTGTGTGTGCCTGTGTGTGCCCTGCTGTGCCTGTATGTGCCCTGCTCTGCCTGTGTGTGCCCTGCTCTGTCTGCGTGTGCCATAATCTGCCTGCTTGTGCTGGACCCCTCTGGTGCGCCGCGATCATGTGCACGCCACTGCATGTGTGCACACTACCCCCCCTGCCACACTGCCGAGTATGTGCGCATGCACACTTTGTTTTACAGGCGGCGCAGGAGGATGCAGCGTGAAAATCATGGATCTGGGTCGGCTGGGCCCGGTGTCCCGCCAGCCCAGTCCGACACTGACTCCAATCCAGTACTTGACTGTACTACTTCCTGACTTTCATTTTACCAAAGGGAGCCACCATCAGAGCTTCCAGTATCTAAAGAAAAATAAACACATTTTGTGAAAGAAAATCTTTGTTCTGGGAATAATATGCTTTCATTTTCTATATAAATGAAAGATCATGCTACTGCTGTAGTGGGACACCAGTAAAAACAACTGCAAGTGTATTTGTGCAATGACCACAATAATTTTAGCATAAAACCCCATTACTTAAAGGGGTGGTTCAACTTTCTGTTAACTTTTAGTATGTTATAGAATGGTCCATTCTAAGCAACTTTTCAATTGGTTCTCTTTGATTATTTTTTTTTTATCATTTTTTAATTATTTGTCTTTTTCTTCTGATTCTTTCCAGCTTTCAAATGGGGGTCACTGGCCCCATCTAAAAACAAATGCTAAGTTATTGCTACTTTTTATTACTTGTCTTTCTGTTCAAGCCATCTCCTATTCATTTTCAAGTCTCTTAATCCAATCAATGCATGGTTGCTAGGATAATTTGTACCCTGGCAACCAGATTGCTGAAAATGCAAAATGGAAAGCTGTTGGATAAAAAGCAAAATAGCTCAAAAACTAAAAATAATATAAAATGAAAACCAATTGCAAATCGTCTCATAATATCACTCTCTACGTCACACTAAAAGTTCATTTAAACGTTCTTGCACCAACATGTGGTCCTTGCACTTCCATATAGTTGTACTTGACACCACTGCCTCCTGTTCCAAATTCAGTGCTACTGCACTAGGGATTGCAGCAATAATCATTTACAAAGCTTGATACCTGTCATCACAGTGGAGATGTCTGGTAGGCTTTAGATACACTGGGGGTCATTTAACAACTGGGCAAATTTGGCCATGGGCAGTAACCCATGGCAACCAATTAAATTGTTGCATTCATTGTTCTACTTGCAGCAGACTTCAAAAAGCAAATCACTGATTGGTTGGGTAACTGCCCATGGCCAAATTTGCCCAATGTAGATAAATGAGTCCCACTGTCTATGGAATTCCAGCTAGTGGTCCAGATCCCCTTCAGCAGCAATTTTAGGGAACAAGTCTGGCCTGAGTCTGCCAGGCCAGTAATACATTCAGTGGTGCTCTTTCTAACTAGATTGCTTCTATGACAGTGCTAAATCTATCACAAATGTTGGATGTACTTTAGCACTTGTCACTTTTTAGCATTGTTCCTAAGCCTAGTATGTTAGGCTGGCAGTTTTATTTAACTATTATGGGATCTAGTGTATGGAATGCTTGGGGCCTGTGGATTATGGGACCGTTCTGTAATTAGGATCACCATATCTAAAATATAAAAAATTAAACAAATTAAATAGGATTGTTTGCTATCAATATGGATATATGCAGCTTAGTTACTATCAATTATATAGTTTACCCAAAAGACATAACTTAATTTGGATGAAATCACGGGCATAACTATGTAACTGATTATATTTATATGTAGGCCTGCAGCGACTATACAGGTAAGCTGCTAATGATGACCTGGAGCACATGTCCCCAGTAAAGAAAAGTGCTCTTTAGTGACATTGACAGGAACTCCATGAACAAGTTAATTAGAAAGCGATAGAGAAGCAACTGTAATAGCACATTCTGGTCAGGCAAGCTAGTTAGAGCAACACTGAACTCCAACATGGGATTGATAGATTGGAGGAAGCTCTCCCAGATAATACTCCTGAATATAATACTGTAGCGCTATAGTAAATTGACAGTACAGTGGTCGATTTTAGCTACTTTCCATGTGGTGTGGAACCACAAATGAGACCTTCTTTACTCAGGGGTAAGCCCTCGCAGCGGGGGGAGGCAGGGTGTAGTGTAACTGTAACCATGTGCCAATGCACAAGAACTGGGCGCCAGAGGTTCTTTTATGCTTAACCAAGAACAGTATTTATTTACAGTAGCACATATCCACAATGGAGCATAAAGCACAGATAACATAAAGGCAGCATATACTCACCGTACCAATATAGGCTGAATCCCTACAGGCCAGGGGCACATCAGCAGAGGGTTATGCAGCTTGTGAGGAGGCATTGCCCAGTTTTCAGGATCACCTTGACATCTAGGGGAATTCCTATCATCTCTAGTCTTAA
Source organism: Xenopus laevis (assembly GCF_017654675.1). Taxonomy (NCBI): domain Eukaryota; kingdom Metazoa; phylum Chordata; class Amphibia; order Anura; family Pipidae; genus Xenopus; species Xenopus laevis. The sequence goes on along the minus strand of NC_054371.1, from coordinate 30,398,692 downwards.
AACTTTGTCCCTGCTCTGGGTTATTAATACCCAGGGATCTTAATCCCTCTAATATCCTCGTCGGAGCCTTGAGCTGCTCAACTACATCACTTGTCTATCACTCCTAGAGTGATCTATAAAAGAGTATGCTATCTCTTTACTAGGGCCACTGCTCCTAGGATTCACTACCTATTCCCTTCCAGCCTGCTTGATTGGGCTAAAGTAATGAACCCAGACCACATGGTTCCCAAGACCTTTATACTCATCTAGTGTACATCTAGCGTAAAATATGAGAACTACTAGGGTTACATAAGCACAAGGTCCCCATTAGGACCCACTTAGGCATCCATATTACTAGGGATGTACCTGTCAATAATATGTGAGGGTGTCTACATTTCACATCCCTACATTACCTAAATATGAAGGGACCACAGTTTGGAAAGAGAGTCAGGCTAGTAGTTTCTTATTGAGGTTTCTGCGGTAAGGGATCTGGACCATTAAAGTGTATCTTCACAAGGTGATTTTAAAATCTACCAAATCCATCTCCACAATGGTACCAGTGTTTATCTGCTCTGTAAATTAATATTGCTGCAACACACCTACCTTTATTGCATCATTGTACTACATGGGTCCATTCTCTGTGTATTCAGTAAACCTAGTTCAATGGCTTAGAACCTCTGGTGTCCTAATAGTATTATTTCACTGCATAAAGAGTGTAGTTTGACAGCATCACTCCTTTTTTCATTTTACCATAATTGTACAGAGTTTTACAGACTGAAAGAAAACCATGTCAATGTGCATTTTTTCACTGCACTTGCATTTTGCTGTTAAATTACCCTTATTGTGGATTATTTGGGTAAACTGTAACATGAATCTGGATAATTGGGTGAGGGTTATTCAATAAATAAGATCTGTGTGTGAAAAAAAACGACCTAAAGCAGGGCTGTCCAACTGGCGCCCAGCAGGCCGCATGCCCCCCTTATGTGGCCATTCACATCAAAGTCTGCCTGCTGTGTCTTTTTACCATATGTAAGATTTAAAAGGTATCACTACAGAGATTGACTGGTCCCTGCATTGTTTAAACCTGAAATTCATACTGTAATCCTCTGTATTGTTCACACCTGTGACACATCTATTGTTCACATCCAAAAGCCTGTACTGTTCCACCTGAGACCCAGACTGAAACTGGCCACATTGTTCTCCTGTTCACACTTTATACAAAATGCTAATGAGGCACCAGCACTGTGTCACTGTATGTTGTACATATTAGACTTGACCTGATTCCTGTCTCCTGCTCTCTTCTGCCTTCCCTATGCTCGCTGTGTGTGTCATACTTTGGTATTTGTTCTGGGGGTTTGTCAGCATTTGAAAATTATTGTTAGTGGCCGCTAAGGTGTTTAATCATATGCTGGGGTACTGTATTATACACAGGGGAGGAGGAGGCATATGGATTCATGGGTATGTCTTTATATGACTTAGCTGTTTTCACATATGAGTGACATCCTTGCCAGGGCAGACACAAGGTAGTTTGGCACCTAGGCAAGAGCTTCAATCGGTGCCCCCCTGTCCTGCATTACCATTTCCCTCCTTACCATGATGGTTTTAAAATAAAGAAAGCAAGAAAATCTACAACACTTTTTCATTTATATTACTGCTCCCTGTACCTGTACAAGCTCAGCAGCCATCCATCATACAGCCCTCCTGCAGCCATCATATTGCTCCCAATCTTTACCTGTGTCTGCAGCAGCCAAAAATAAATCTGATCACATCATATTGCCCCCAAGTATTTATATACCTGTGCCAGCACCCGGCCCAGCAGCAACAGCAAACATATGGCCCCCAAATCTGTACCTGGCTGTGCCAGCAGGAAGCTTCACACTTTACAGTAATAGAAAGAAAGTCTTCAGTTCAGTGCAACTGTGCAAGGCTGAGAGCAGCGAGAGCCACACCAAGCAGCCCCCCAGCTCTCTGCCTCTCTCTGTCACCCAACAAATTAGTGACGTCATTGACGCGTATACGCATGTCTCGGTGCACCGCACAGAAGGAGCTATTACTTGCTGGCAAGAGGGAGAATGGGAAGGAGATGGATTCCACTCAACTGGGTGACCATGATTACTGAAACAAATTATTAAATAAACTCTTGAAAAAAACGAAAAAAAATCCCCTTAAAAGTGCGCCCCTCAATGATGGTGCCCTAGACAGCCGCCTACTCTGCCTACCCCTAGTTCCGGCCCTGATCCCTGCAGTGAGCACCAACCATTTGGTTTTTTGGTGTGCTATTAATGTGGACATGGTCTTGCGGTTATATGGGTGTGGTTTAAAGTGGGTGTGGTCTATAAACAGGGAGTGGCTAACACTGGCTTCCGTTATCGCCCCTCCACCATGTAGATTGGAAAAATTCCGGCCCTCTGTACGATAGAAGTTGGATAGGACTGCCCTAAAGGAAGTGTAATTTAAATGAAGCATAGTGGAATGGGAAAAAATGTCAGCTACGATTGACTTTTAAATTAAAATAAATGAAAGAAGTCATGCAGGTGCAATTTTAAAAGGGGGTATTGCAGGTATAGTTTCTATATTTGAGAAAGAGTTACTGTATTTGCCATGCATTGTGTATAACAGCTTTAAAATGAAGGTAACACCACACAAATCAAATGACAAAACACGTGTGCATGTAATTCAGTAATTGCTATGTACTGCCAGTTGCTATGGCAATACCGAATGCTTCCTTATTATAAACAACAGCAAATATCTGTTATTAAAGGCTGGAAAACTGTTTACTGATTTCGTACTGTACTATATTTTTTTACTTTTCTTATTCCTGAATCCTTCAGTCAAATGTATCTTGGTTTAATGACTTGGATGCTCTATACTTGAAATAAAGATATTGCTTTCATTATCTCTGTTGCTGTTTTCATTAAGTGGGCACCATAAAGTATTTGTTAAGGCCAAGTCAAATTCTTCTCATTTTATATAAAAATTTCTCCAGTAAATGGCCTTTGAAGATTGTAAAAGACACACACTGAAGCAGGGCCTGGTCAAGCTGAACAGGGACCCTAGGCAGCCCGGCTGGCCACTACATTCCCCTCCATGTGCGTGCATACAGAGGGGAGAGTGACAGAGGGGAGCGATCATGGACTAGGAGTAGGCAGAAGACCCTTTAGGAGGTATCTGCCCCAGCGCTGATTCTGGGGCTGCTGGCCCCCACTCCCGTTCCGTGCTGAAAAATCAGCATTGGAGTGGGTCAAAGGGGGGCAGCATTGCTACTGCATTGATAGCAACGGCACTAGTGGAGCCGAATTTCTGGGTTAAAACCCGGAAGCTTCGGCTCTTAAAGTTACAAGAGACGTTTTTTTCCGACCCCTTGTAACTGGCTGCTCGCTGCCACCTGAGGCCCTGATCTGCCCAGTGCGCCCCTATCATTGCGCACTAGGCAGGTACCTCTTCTGCCTACCCCTAGTTCTGGCCCTGCACTGAAGCTGTTGATTTTATGATAGGACAAATGATATCCGGTGGCATGCGCACAAGTTACTCACAAATACAAATAATCAAAGCAGAGTCTTTATCCTGCCTAACCATTTTTGGAATGGTTTGCCATTGGCAACTTATGAGATAAAGTTAAAAAATATGGATATAAGTTTAGTTGTGTTTAATTTCTAGTTTATGAATAGAACACTTTTGGGGGTTATGTAATAAAAGGTGAAAAGTTTGCTACAGTTCAAATCTCCTTTAGCATCCAATCAGCAGGTAGTGTTTGCTGGTCACTTGTTTAATAGCAAACATCTTTACTGTGTATTTTATTACAGTAAAGGAGAAGGAAAAGTTAAATCAGTTGGGGATATTGAATGTAAGGCACACCCCAATGATTATATTCACATAACTGATACCCTGGGCTAGAACTTTGGAGGTTAATTGTTATTTCATAACATTTTAGGATCTATTTATCATGCTGTGTAAAAAGTTGAAAGAAATATTACAGGTAATGTTGCCCATAGCAACAATCAGCAATTACAGATGAAGCCAGAACGGATTGTACATCTGGCGTGCTGTAACGTTAGTTAATTGCCAGCAAGTGCGATATCTTAAATTGTCCCGTCGCATTTATTGCAGTTACCTGCATGCAGTTCCAGCTATGGCCACTAGAGAGCGCAAGGTATTTCTTTAGCTGCCCACCGGCTTCAGTGAGTCACAGTGCAGAAAGATCGTGGAATGCTCTCAATGTAAGCTACAGAAAGGGGGCTCTTCAGGTGCTCACAAACAGAATAAAAATCATTTGAATAGAAGTGTGATTATGTGCACATTACTAGGAAAGAAGATCTGCAGAGTTTAAGTGCTGAGGAAGTAAAAAAAAAAATTTAATAAATTAAAAAAGAATTAAAAATATATAAATAAATAATCAAAAGTAAGTCCCAATGCCTCTTCCATCCACCCCTGAGCTTAATTTTCCCCATTACTATGCCCTGATTATTATTATTTTTTTTAATGTGTGAATTACATCACAGATCAAGTAAAGTCTTGAACAGGTGTTTGCTTTTGCTGCCAAAGGTACTGGGTTCAATACCCATCTATACCCGAAGTCCAACAATTTTCTGTAATTGATATTTAAAATTATACTGTACATTTTACAACATATTAGGCTCAATCATGTATATTAATCCCTGGAAAAACTTAATCCAGATGTAAATGAAGAGAAGCTTAATGTGCTGCTAATACCTGGCCAACTACAGTGTGTATGTGGAAATGCTGCTGCTGACATTTTAAAAATTACTGCTGCTACTCTTGGTGTTTTATTCCTCTATAGCAGTGATCCCCAACCAGTAGCTCGTGAGCAACATGTTACTCTCCAACCCCTTGGATGTTGCTCCCAGTGGCCTCAAAGCAGGTGCTTATTTTTGAATTCCAGGCTTGGAGGCAATTTTTGGCTGCATAAAAACCAGGTGCACTGCCAAAAAGAGCCTCAATGTAGGTTGACAATCCACACAGGGGCTAAAAAATGGCCAATCACAGCCTTTATTTGGCACCCAGGAACATTTTCATGCTAGTGTTGCTCCCCAACTCCTTTTACTTCTGAATGTTGCTCACGGGTTCTAAAGGTTGGGGATCCCTGCTCTATAGGGACAGGTGACTCTGCCTTTTTTTACCGAAAATTCGCAAAACAGTGGGTAAAGCATTGCATTCTTGCAAGTGACTTTTTCCAAACTGCATGACTTTATTTACTGTATATTACAGTTTATGAACATTGTATCATGGCAAAATATTTCACCCATCGTTTTTCTCAACTACTGTTTCATAAAATGTTTAAAACACTCCACTGCGTCTGTCAGTAAACAGCAGAGCGTAGGTAGACCAAGTAACATAACTAGAGGGGGGTGAGTCCTAGTGCAGCCAGGCCGGGGTTGCCACCTGGCCAGTATTTTACTGGCCTAGCCGGTAAAAATGATGGTTGATCCCAAAGGTATTAATAGGGAAAAAAGATAAATATATAGGAAGGCCGATATTTTTTTCTGGAAAAGATGGCAACCCTATCCCCACCCCCCCCCCTCCGTACGATATTTTTTGCCAGGAAATTAGCGGTGCACGAGCCGCCGGGGGGCCCTGAGGGGGTGATGGCCCTGGCCAGGCCCGGACTGGCAAACTGTGGGTTCTGGCAAATGCCAGAGGGGCTGCTATAAGGTCCCATAGAAAGTCAGTATTTAGTGGGCTGGTGGGGCTGTTTGGGCCTCTATGTGGGCTGATTGGGCCTCTGTGTACCTGAAATGCCAGGGCCTATTTTAATTCTCAGTCCGCACCTGGCCCTGGCCCAATTGCACCCCCTGCTCCCCTGGTAGTTGCACCACTAGGTTGACCAAAAAACATGAAAGCAGTTATTTTCAGGCTGACGTCCACTCTGCTGTATGTTTCTCTACACAAGCACAAGCTGTGCAGATGAAAAGAGCTGGGGCAGGGAGCTCCATTGCTTCTCTTAGCTTGCAAACTGCAAAAAATATGCAGCCAGGAAGCAGCAGAGCACATTGAGTTTAACTCAGTGGCAGGTAATGAAAGTGTGAGACCATTCAAATGAAAATCTAGAAGGCCTCTCCACAAATCAGGGGTCTGTGTTCCCTTGCTCTTAGTGTGTTCCCATTGGCACAAAGCAGAGCAGCAGGAATGGGGCTGTTGATACTACCTGCCCACCCTCTCTCCACTGTGTCTCAGTGTCCTGCTAGGAAGTGTAAAGTGTAATTAACATTTGATAAGGGGGAAACATATAGTAGCTGCTGGCTTTCTGATTGTTGGGATTACCTTTGAGAGGAGTGGGGGATGGTTTAGAGCTAAGTGATCTTGTTACAGTTTCAGACACGTATGTGAGGAGTCTCAGCAATGGAGTTCCTGTCATTTAAAGTACACAGAGGCCCAAGCAGCCCACTAAATAATAACTGTCTATGGGGCATTTGGCAGAACTCATAGATCGCCATTCGAGGCCGCTGGGTGACATCTGTCATTAACCTACTACTTTTTTCAGTGTAGCGGGGGCAAATATGGGAATAATATGTTTACAGGTAAGATGGAAGGCTCCAGTGGTACTTTTGCGAGTTTCGTAAAGATTGAGTGAAAATTTGTTCTAAGTCTGTCTCAGTCTCCGGGACTCCTTGGAGGTGAATTTTGACTCTTCTGGACCTATTTTATAAGTCTTTGAAAAGGCATAAAAGATTTAAGGGTTTCATGATCAGTATGCACGGCTGTCACTAATCTCTCAGTGTGGTCCTCTAGGGCACTCATCAGTTATGGATCGCACATGGAGCGTTAGCTCTGCTGCTTCCTGGCTGCATATTTTTTGCAGTTTGCAAGCTAAGAGAAGCAATGGAGCTCCCTGCCCCAGCTCTTTTCATCTGCACAGCTTGTGCTTGTGTAGAGAAACATACAGCAGAGTGGACGTCAGCCTGAAAATAACTGCTTTCATGTTTTTTGGTCAACCTAGTGGTGCAACTACCGGGGGAGCAGGGGGTGCAATTGGGCCAGGGCCAGGTGCGGACTGAGAATTAAAATAGGCCCTGGCATTTCAGGTACACAGAGGCCCAATCAGCCCACATAGAGGCCCAAACAGCCCCACCAGCCCACTAAATACTGACTTTCTATGGGACCTTATAGCAGCCCCTCTGGCATTTGCCAGAACCCACAGTTTGCCAGTCCGGGCCTGGCCAGGGCCATCACCCCCTCAGGGCCCCCCGGCGGCTCGTGCACCGCTAATTTCCTGGCAAAAAATATCGTACGGAGGGGGGGGTGGGGATAGGGTTGCCATCTTTTCCAGAAAAAAATATCGGCCTTCCTATATATTTATCTTTTTTCCCTATTAATACCATTGGGATCAACCATCATTTTTACTGGCCAGGCCAGTAAAATACTGGCCAGGTGGCAACCCCCGGCCCGGCTGCACTAGGACTCACCCCCCTCTAGTTATGTTACTTGGTCTACCTACGCTCTGCTGTTTACTGACAGACGCAGTGGAGTGTATTAAACATTTTATGAAACAGTAGTTGAGAAAAACAATGGGTGAAATATTTTGCCATGATACAATGTTCATAAACTGTAATATACAGTAAATAAAGTCATGCAGTTTGGAAAAAGTCACTTGCAAGAATGCAATGCTTTAGCCACTGTTTTGCGAATTTTCGGTAAAAAAAGGCAGAGTCACCTGTCCCTATAGATAGAGGAATAAAACACCAAGAGTAGCAGCAGTAATTTTTAAAATGACAGCAGCAGCATTTCCACATACACACTGTAGTTGGCCAGGTATTAGCAGCACATTAAGCTTCTCTTCATTTACGTGTGGATTAAGTTTTTCCAGGTATTGTGGCAATTTTGCCCTTCATATGTATATTGATATTTAGTTGATACTGCAGCGTCTGCTTTTCAGTACATCACAGATAAGGGATAGTTTTGACTGCTGAAAATTAGCCAAATTACTGGTGGCCAAATGGTTTAAGTGTTTGCATTTAAAGTAAGAGTTCATGAAGTCATATGAGTTCAATTCCCTTTTCTGCCTTTAATTTTATTCATTTCTCTAATTAGAATTTTCATTCCTTATTTTCTTTAATATACATGATTGAGCCTAATATGTTGTAAAATGTACAGTATAATTTTAAATATCAATTACAGAAAATTGTTGGACTTCGGGTATAGATGGGTATTGAACCCAGTACCTTTGGCAGCAAAAGCAAACACCTGTTCAAGACTTTACTTTATCTGTGATGCAATTCACACATTAAAAAAAAATAATAATAATCAGGGCATAGTAATGGGGAAAATTAAGCTCACGGGTGGATGGAAGAGGCATTGGGACTTACTTTTGATTATTTATTTATATATTTTTTAATTCTTTTTTAATTTATTAAATTTTTTTTTTACTTCCTCAGCACTTATACTCTGCAGATCTTCTTTCCTAGTAATGTGCACATAATCACACTTCTATTCAAATGATTTTTATTCTGTTTGTGAGCACCTGAAGAGCCCCCTTTCTGTAGCTCACATTGAGAGCATTCCACGATCGTTCTGCACTGTGACTCACTGAAGCCGGTCGGCAGCTAAAGAAATACCTTGCGCTTGGCGCCCTCTAGTGGCCATAGCTGGAACTGCATGCAGGTAACTGCGATAAATGCGACGGGACAATTTAAGATATCGCACTTGCTGGCAATTAACTAACGTTACATCGCGCCAGATGTACAATCCGTTCTGGCTTCATCTGTAATTGCTGATTGTTGCTATGGGCAACATTACCTGTAATATTTCTTTCAACTTTTTACACAGCATGATAAATAGATCCTTAAATGTTATGAAATAATAATTAACCTCCAAAGTTCTAGCCCAGGGTATCAGTTATGTGAATATAATCATTGGGGTGTGCCTTACATTCAATATCCCCTACTGATTTAACTTTTCCTTCTCCTTTACTGTAATAAAATACACAGTAAAGATGTTTGCTATTAAACAAGTGACCAGCAAACACTACCTGCTGATTGGATGCTAAAGGAGATTTGAACTGTAGCAAACTTTTCACCTTTTATTACATAACCCCCAAAAGTGTTCTATTCATAAACTAGAAATTAAACACAACTAAACTTATATCCATATTTTTTAACTTTATCTCATAAGTTGACAATGGCAAACGATTCCAAAAATGGTTAGGCAGGATAAAGACTCTGCTTTGATTATTTGTATGTGTGATTAACTTGTGCGCATGCCACCGGATATCATTTGTCCTATCATAAAATCAACAGCTTCAGTGCAGGGCCAGAACTAGGGGTAGGCAGAAGAGGTACCTGCCTAGGGCGCAATGATAGGGGCGCACTGGGCAGATCAGGGCCTCAGGCGGCAGCGAGCAGCCAGTTACAAGGGGTCGGAAAAAAACGTCTCTTGTAACTTTAAGAGCCGAAGCTTCCGGGTTTTAACCCAGAAATTCGGCTCCACTAGTGCCGTTGCTAACAACGCAGTAGCAATGCTGCCCCCCTTTGACCCACTCCAATGCTGATTTTTCAGCACGGAACGGGAGTGGGGGCCAGCAGCCCCAGAATCAGCGCTGGGGCAGATACCTCCTAAAGGGTCTTCTGCCTACTCCTAGTACATGATCGATGCCCTCTGTCGCTCTCCCCTCTGTATGCACGCACATGGAATGTAGTGGCCAGCCGGGCTGCCTAGGGTGCCTGTTCAGCTTGACCAGGCCCTGCTTCAGTGTGTGTCTTTTACAATCTTCAAAGGCCATTTACTGGAGAAATTTTTGTATAAAATGAGAAGAATTTGACTTGGCCTTAACAAATACTTTATGGTGCCCACTTAATGAAAACAGCAACAGAGATAATGAAAGCAATATCTTTATTTCAAGTATAGAGCATCCAAGTCATTAAACCAAGATACATTTGACTGAAGGATTCAGGAATAAGAAAAGTAAAAAAATATAGTACAGTACGAAATCAGTAAACAGTTTTCCAGCCTTTAATAACAGATATTTGCTGTTGTTTATAATAAGGAAGCATTCGGTATTGCCATAGCAACTGGCAGTACATAGCAATTACTGAATTACATGCACACGTGTTTTGTCATTTGATTTGTGTGGTGTTACCTTCATTTTAAAGCTGTTATACACAATGCATGGCAAATACAGTAACTCTTTCTCAAATATAGAAACTATACCTGCAATACCCCCTTTTAAAATTGCACCTGCATGACTTCTTTCATTTATTTTAATTTAAAAGTCAATCGTAGCTGACATTTTTTCCCATTCCACTATGCTTCATTTAAATTACACATCCTTTAGGGCAGTCCTGTCCAACTTCTATCGTACAGAGGGCCGGAATTTTTCCAATCTACATGGTGGAGGGGCGATAACGGAAGCCAGTGTTAGCCACTCCCTGTTTATAGACCACACCCACTTTAAACCACACCCATGTAACGGCAAGACCATGTCCACATTAATAGCACACCAAAAAACCAAATGGTTGGTGCTCACTGCAGGGATCAGGGCCGGAACTAGGGGTAGGCAGAGTAGGCGGCTGTCTAGGGCACCATCATTGAGGGGCGCACTTTTAAGGGGATTTTTTTTCGTTTTTTTCAAGAGTTTATTTAATAATTTGTTTCAGTAATCATGGTCACCCAGTTGAGTGGAATCCATCTCCTTCCCATTCTCCCTCTTGCCAGCAAGTAATAGCTCCTTCTGTGCGGTGCACCGAGACATGCGTATACGCGTCAATGACGTCACTTATGTGTTGGGTGACAGAGACAGGCAGAGAGCTGGGGGGCTGCTTGGTGTGGCTCTCGCTGCTCTCAGCCTTGCACAGTTGCACTGAACTGAAGACTTTCTTTCTATTACTGTAAAGTGTGAAGCTTCCTGCTGGCACAGCCAGGTACAGATTTGGGGGCCATATGTTTGCTGTTGCTGCTGGGCTGGGCACTGGCACAGGTATATAAATACTTGGGGGCAATATGATGTGATCAGATTTATTTTTGGCTGCTGCTGACACAGGTAAAGATTGGGGGCAATATGATGGCTGCAGGAGGGCTGTATGACGGATGGCTGCTGAGCTTGCTTGTACAGGTACAGGGAGCAGTAATATAAATGAAAAAGTGTTGTAGATTTTCTTGCTTTCTTTATTTTAAAACCATCATGGTAAGGAGGGAAATGGTAATGCAGGACAGGGGGGCACCGATTGAAGCTCTTGCCTAGGTGCCAAACTACCTTGTGCCTGCCCTGGCAAGGATTCCACTCATATGTGAAAACAGCTAAGTCATATAAAGACATACCCATAAATCCATATGCCTCCTCCTCCCCTGTGTATAATAAAGTACCGCAGCATATGATTAAACACCTTAGCGGCCACTAACAATAATTTTCAAATGCTGACACACCCCCAGAACAAATACCAAAATATGACACACACAGGGAGCATAGGGAAGGCAGAACAGAGCAGGAGACAGGAATCAGGACCAGTCTAAAATGTATTACATACAGTGACACAGTGCTGGTGCCCCATTAGCATTTTGTATAAAGTGTGAACATGAGAACAATGTGGCCAGTTTCAGTCTGGGTCTCAGGTGGAACAGTACAGGCTTTTGGATGTGAACAATAAATGTGTCACAGGTGTGAACAATACAGGGGATTACAGTATGAATTTCAGGTTTAAACAATGCAGGGACCAGTCAATCTCTGTAGTGATACCTTTTAAATCTTACATATGGTAAAAAGACACAGCAGGCAGACTTTGATGTGAATGGCCACATAAGGGGGGCATGCGGCCTGCTGGGCGCCAGTTGGACAGCCCTGCTTTAGGTCGTTTTTTTTCACACACAGATCTTATTTATTGAATAACCCTCACCCAATTATCCAGATTCATGTTACAGTTTACCCAAATAATCCACAATAAGGGTAATTTAACAGCAAAATGCAAGTGCAGTGAAAAAATGCACATTGACATGGTTTTCTTTCAGTCTGTAAAACTCTGTACAATTATGGTAAAATTAAAAAAGGAGTGATGCTGTCAAACTACACTCTTTATGCAGTGAAATAATACTATTAGGACAGCAGAGGTTCTAAGCCATTGAACTAGGTTTACTGAATACACAGAGAATGGACCCATGTAGTACAATGATGCAATAAAGGTAGATGTGTTGCAGCATTATTAATTTACAGAGCAGATAAACACTGGTACCATTGTGGAGATGGATTTGGTAGATTTTAAAATCACCTTGTGAAGATACACTTTAATGGTCCAGATCCCTTACCGCAGAAACCTCCATAAGAAACTACTAGCCTGACTCTCTTTCCAAACTGTGGTCCCTTCATATTTAGGTAATGTAGGGATGTGAAATTTAGACACCCTCACATATTATTGACAGGTACATCCCTAGTAATATGGATGCCTAAGTGGGTCCTAATGGGGACCTTGTGCTTATGTAACCCTAGTAGTTCTCATATTGTACGCTAGATGTACACTAGATGAGTATAAAGGTCTTGGGAACCATGTGGTCTGGGTTCATTACTTTAGCCCAATCAAGAAGGCTGGAAGGGAATAGGTAGTGAATCCTAGGAGCAGTGGCCCTAGTAAAGAGATAGCATACTCTTTTATAGATCACTCTAGGAGTGATAGACAAGTGATGTAGTTGAGCAGCTCAAGGCTCCGACGAGGATATTAGAGGGATTAAGATCCCTGGGTATTAATAACCCAGAGCAGGGACAAAGTTTTAAGACTAGAGATGATAGGAATTCCCCTAGATGTCAAGGTGATCCTGAAAACTGGGCAATGCCTCCTCACAAGCTGCATAACCCTCTGCTGATGTGCCCCTGGCCTGTTGGGATTCAGCCTATATTGGTACGGTGAGTATATGCTGCCTTTATGCTATCTGTGCTTTATGCTCCATTGTGGATATGTGCTACTGTAAATAAATACTGTTCTTGGTTAAGCATAAAAGAACCTCTGGCGCCCAGTTCTTGTGCATTGGCACATGGTTACAGTTACACTACACCCTGCCTCCCCCCGCTGCGAGGGCTTACCCCTGAGTAAAGAGGGTCTCATTTGTGGTTCCACACCACATGGAAAGTAGCTAAAATCGACCACAGTACTGTCAATTTACTATAGCGCTACAGTATTATATTCAGGAGTATTATCTGGGAGAGCTTCCTCCAATCTATCAATCCTATGTTGGAGTTCAGTGTTGCTCTAACTAGCTTGCCTGACCAGAATGTGCTATTACAGTTGCTTCTCTATCGCTTTCTAATTAACTTGTTCATGGAGTTCCTGTCAATGTAACTAAAGAGCACTTTTCTTTACTGGGGACATGCGCTCCAGGTTCATCATTAGCAGCTTACCTGTATAGTCGCTGCAGGCCTACATATAAATATAATCAGTTACATAGTTATGCCCGTGATTTCATCCAAATTAAGTTATGTCTTTTGGGTAAACTATATAATTGATAGTAACTAAGCTGCATATATCCATATTGATAGCAAACAATCCTATTTGATTTGTTTAATTTTTTATATTTTAGATATGGTGATCCTAGTTACAGAACGGTCCCATAATCCACAGGCCCCAAGCATTCCATACACTAGATCCCATAATAATTTAATAAAACTGCCAGCCTAACATACTAGGCTTAGGAACAATGCTAAAAAGTGACAAGTGCTAAAGTACATCCAACATTTGTGATAGATTTAGCACTGTCATAGAAGCAATCTAGTTAGAAAGAGCACCACTGAATGTATTACTGGCCTGGCAGACTCAGGCCAGACTTGTTCCCTAAAATTGCTGCTGAAGGGGATCTGGACCACTAGCTGGAATTCCATAGACAGTGGGACTCATTTATCAACATTGGGCAAATTTGGCCATGGGCAGTTACCTATAGCAACCAATCAGTGATTTGCTTTTTGAAGTCTGCTGCAAGTAGAACAATGAATGCAACAATTTAATTGGTTGCCATGGGTTACTGCCCATGGCCAAATTTGCCCAGTTGATAAATGACCCCAGTGTATCTAAAGCCTACCAGACATCTCCACTGTGATGACAGGTATCAAGCTTTGTAAATGATTATTGCTGCAATCCCTAGTGCAGTAGCACTGAATTTGGAACAGGAGGCAGTGGTGGCAAGTACAACTACTGTATATGGAAGTGCAAGGACCACATGTTGGTGCAAGAACATTTAAATGAACTTTTAGTGTGACGTAGAGAGTGATATTATGAGACGATTTGCAATTGGTTTTCATTTTATATTATTTTTAGTTTTTGAGCTATTTTGCTTTTTATCCAACAGCTTTCCATTTTGCATTTTCAGCAATCTGGTTGCCAGGGTGCAAATTATCCTAGCAACCATGCATTGATTGGATTAAGAGACTTGAAAATGAATAGGAGATGGCTTGAACAGAAAGACAAGTAATAAAAAGTAGCAATAACGGAGCATTTGTTTTTAGATGGGGCCAGTGACCCCCATTTGAAAGCTGGAAAGAATCAGAAGAAAAAGACAAATAATTAAAAAATGATAAAAAAAAAAATAATCAAAGAGAACCAATTGAAAAGTTGCTTAGAATGGACCATTCTATAACATACTAAAAGTTAACAGAAAGGTGAACCACCCCTTTAAGTAATGGGGTTTTATGCTAAAATTATTGTGGTCATTGCACAAATACACTTGCAGTTGTTTTTACTGGTGTCCTACTACAGCAGGAGCATGATCTTTAATTTATATAGAAAATGAAAGCATATTATTCCCAGAACAAAGATTTTCTTTCACAAAATGTGTTTATTTTTCTTTAGATACTGGAAGCTCTGATGGTGGCTCCCTTTGGTAAAATGAAAGTCAGGAAGTAGTACAGTCAAGTACTGGATTGGAGTCAGTGTCGGACTGGGCTGGCGGGACACCGGGCCCAGCCGACCCAGATCCATGATTTTCACGCTGCATCCTCCTGCACCGCCTGTAAAACAAAGTGTGCAAAGTGTACATACTCGGCAGTGTGGCAGGGGGGGTAGTGTGCACACATGCAGTGGCGTGCACATGATCGCGGCGCACCAGAGGGGTCCGGCACAAACAGGCAGATTATGGCACACGCAGACAGAGCAGGGCACACACAGGCAGAGCAGGCTACATACAGGCACAGCAGGGCACACACAGGCACACGCAGACAGATTATGGCACACACATACAGAGCAGGGCACACACAGGCAGATTATTGCACATGCCGGCAGAGTATGGCACATGCAGGCAGAGTATGGCACACACAGGGAGCATATGGAGAACAGAGCAGGAGACGGTTTCCACTGATCAGCACCACTCTAAGATGTACTACATACAGTGACACAGTACTGGTGCCCCATTAGCATTTTGTGTAAAGTGTGAACAATGTGGACAGTTTTAGTCTGGGCCTTAGGGCTTTAGGGGTGTGAACAATAGAGGTGTCACAGTGTGAACAATGCAAGGGGATCACACGTGTGAACAAAAAAGGGGATTAGTCGGAATTTGAGGTTTAGGGTAGGACTTCACGGACGATTTCTGCGCGATCCGAAGTGCTGCGCAAAGACACAGGCATCACATTGGATGCAACAGAAATAAGGTACGTAATAGAGATGGCGGATGAATTTGCATCTGCACACTGCGTCTGCATCCGACATTTGTGTCGCGTTGGATCAACGCTGCGACACCATCCGACAATGCATTCACATACCTTATTTCCGTTGCATCTAATTTCATGCCTATGTCTTTGCGCAGCGAGTCGGGTCGCGCGGAAATCGTCCGTGAAGTCCTACTCTTAAACTATGCAGGGGCCACTTAATCTCTGTAGTGATACCATTTAAAGTTTACACATGATAAGCAAACACAGCAGGTAGGTGGGGGCCACACAAGGGGGGATCGGTTAGACAGCTTCTGATATTGTACAAAATATATAGTTGAAGTAATATTATCACTCGTTAAACTATGATCAAAAACACAAAACTAACAGAAGTATAAACTGTTTTTATAAAAATGTTTTCTGACTGTTCTTCTTGAATATGAGAATCTCC
This sequence comes from Xenopus laevis, assembly GCF_017654675.1. Lineage (NCBI taxonomy): Eukaryota > Metazoa > Chordata > Amphibia > Anura > Pipidae > Xenopus > Xenopus laevis. Next base: position 30,382,700 of record NC_054371.1, on the reverse strand, counting down.
ATAATCATGAGGGTTCACTGAAGTTTGTTGACATCTGTTCTGAAGGTAATTTAAAAGAAAAGCATTAGGTTGAGCACTTTCAAAACTCTGGTAAATCTAAACTGGGTCGGATTGGGAGGGCAACCGGGAAAAGAAACGGTAGGCCCAGGCTCTTTTGTGCCCTTCGGCCTAGATCTGCTCCTGCACTCGCTCTCCGTACCTCGCTTCCTTGACACCGGTAGCCCTGGAAAAATATATGCGCACTTACACGCGGGGGGGGGAGAGGAGCGAGGTGATGGCGGCACAGAGTTGTTTGTGGCTGGTCGGCCCTGGGGATGGTGTGGGGAGCCCCTAAGGCTGCAGACCTGGTGAGCCCCAGTCCGACCCTGAATCTAAATCATCTCTGGTACAAAATGCATTATAAGAAGAGGATATTCATTTAATACAGTGCAACAATTCTGTGCACATTTTGTATAAAAAATATAATATAATATTATAATACTTATACTGGGGATAATTTCCGAAGATCCTGGCCAGATGTCTAAGTGGTTGGTGCTAATGCAGAGAGCACTTCTTCCCAGTGCCTGGCTGCACTCCACACCTGGTGCTGGATAAAAATCAAATGCAAGGTGCAAAACATGGCATCTATGGGCACAGGCCAGCCCTGTCCTTATCATCTGTCAATGGGCAGGTGGTTAGCATAGGGCACCATTGTGGCCACCACTACAGAACATGCACGTCAGATTAACATTCAAGATAGGGAACAGGTAAGGGCCGGGAACTAGGACTCTTATATTTGTCCCCCTCTTACTGATTACTACAGTGTTGATGAAAGCAGTAAATGCTATATTCATGTGGTAAAGTCCTGTCTCTGTTCTCTGAAACAGAACAGAGAGAGCTGCAGCAATTTATTTATGAAGAAAGGCAGGTTGCAAAGTGCAAAAAATATCATATTGTGCACTTTTTCTTGTGTTTTGCCCCAACCTTTCAATTTGTACATGAGCCAGATGTCTAAAAAGACAGGGCAATGTAATACAAGTCAGAAGACAGCACTGTTAAGGAATATATATTTTAAAAGCCTTTATCGGCTTCTCATGGCTTTGATCTAAAAAGATGCAAAGTTTCAGGTCAATATTCGGCGCTTAATCAAGCTAATGATTCACAGATGTTCAAACATCTTTATACATTTCCACATAGTGTCACCTAGTGGCTCATTACATAATGAATCCATAATGTATCAATAAAATAAAATACAGATGAGGCATTCATCAATCATATCTACATATTATTGGTGAAGCACATCCATCCATATGTAAGGCATTATGTCCATATCCCATTATCTGTAAAAATAATACCCCAATTAAAACACAATACTACAAGACTGAATGCAAATCATATTCCCAATTAAGATGTGACGAATCCACATCACCTGTCTTTTTAATCCTATCCCCTCGTGGATGAAAATGTAATACACTGTCAATAACTTGGAACTTAAGTTGCTGAACCCAATGGCCATTTTTGGTAAAATGACATGAGACAGTCTGATCTAACTTCTTTAGTTTAATAGCAGATTTATGCTCGCAAATTCTCATGCGAGTTGTCTGCCCAACATATAGTTGCCCACAGGGGCACTTAATACTATATACCATATAAGAGACTGTACATGTATAGTATCCCTGATCTTAATGGGATTGCCCCTGTGTGGATGGTATATGACATCTCCTTTTTTGACAATTACCAATATATAAACTAACTATAGAGTTTAGTATCACAATAGCCTATGATTTTATACTTGTACAAGAAAACATCCAAGTCACTTATTAACAGAATCAGCATCACAACATCACCCGACAGTGCATTCCACAACCTCACTGTCCTGACTGTGAAGAACCCCCTACGTTGCTTCAAATGAAAGTTCTTTTCTTCTAGTCTAAAGGGGAGACCTCTGGTACGGTGATCCACTTTATGGGTAAAAAGGTCCCCTGCTATTTGTCTATAATGTCCTCTAATGTACTTGTAAAGTGTAATTGTGTCCTCTCACAAGCTTCTCTTCTACAGAGAAAACAAGGACATGTAAACCCCAGAAACAAAAATGGAATATTACTAGGCAGCTTCCTACCTACACAGAGCTGTGTATCTGTCTGCTGAAGTGTGAAGCATTCTCCAACAGCAGGTCCATACGGTGTACGAAATCTCTTCTCACCATTAGTCTCCCCTTATTGGCCTGTGTATGGGACCCTCAGACGGGCTTCCCCAATTGATATCCCATTAGATCATGGACTGTTCATTGATGCAGTCCAGCGACCTGACTGCCCGTACTCCTGCATTCTGATCCGATCATTAGGCCCTAGGTCCCAAAATCGGATAAGTCCAATATCACTCACCTCAAGGTGGACATATCAGGGAGAGATCCACTCATTTGCAAACATTGCCAAACGAGCGGATCTCTCTGTGTATGGCTACGTTTAGCCTTTTGTGTTTTACTGCTGTTCAGAAATGGGCTTTACTCAGACAGGTTGCCGTGGCAACGCACTTACTATATACAGTATCTCAATATACAAGGAGTATGCAGTTATTAGAAGGGCATGTGAAGCTTGAATAAGGGCTTTGGGACTTTTTTTTACATAGATTCTCTAGTGATTAGTGTTGGCACATTAAGGTTTTCACAATTTGTATATAACATACACTGTATTTCATTCACTGATGATGTCACACAAGGGATTTACTGGCAATTTTTTTCCATTCTATGAATTAATCACTGTATTTAAGGAATTAAGTAACCTTAGATGAAATTGCTTTAACTTTAATTTTTAACAGTTATATCTATTATTTTAATTTAATTTGTAAATAATTATTTTGTAAATGATGATTCTGATTATACATGTGGGATTACATGTATAGGCGAGTGGGATTATGCGTGCGAGTGGGATTATGCGTGCGAGTGGGATTATACATGTATGAGTGAGTGGAATTATGCATGTGAGTGGGATTACATGTATAGGTGAGTGGGATTAAACATGTATGAGTGAGTGTTATGACATGTGTGAGTGGGATTATACATGTATAGGCAATTGGGGTTATACATGTATAGGTGATTGGGATTTCATGTATGAGTGTATTTGTTGGACTGGGTGTACTTGGAAATGGGATTATACATTTGTGAATGGATATGTGTAACAACTATTTGTGTTTTTTGCACCAATAATATCAATAGAAAAAATGTCAAAAAAAGAGAAAAAATATAATTTTGTGATTTTATTTTATTTTGTTTATCCATCCACACATCATAAATCAACAGATTCAAATAACAAACAGAAAGAAACAAAGGTGCAGGTAAAATTTAATGCATTTTACAACGTAAGAGAATGTATGTCAATTATGAAATTTGCTAATAAAGTTACATTATAAAAAAAAATATGAGAAAGGTCATCAGGCGTGGCTGGATATGCAAATGTAAATGATTATGTAGCCGATAGAAAATGGCCGCCTGGTTAAAGCAGATCTTGCATTCAGGAAAACACAACAGTGCAGGCTAATGGAGGGGAAAAATAAAGAGACAATGATGTAGTTGGTGTGAGGAATATTTGCCCAACCTAAAGACATGGTACGGGTTTATAGGGTTTACATGTCCTTTAACAGTCAAGCCTCATAATTTAAGTCTTCCATCCCTCTAACCAGTTTAGTTTCACATCCCTGCATTCTCTCCAGCTCATTTATATCCCTCTTAAGTAGTGATGGGCGAATACATTTGAGAGACACGAATTCGCAGCGAATTTCTGCATTTCACCACCGCCGAATGAATTCGCAAAACAGCAGGGAAAATTTGCCTGCAAAAAATCTGCCATGTCAAAAAATTTTTGGGTGCGTGTCAGAATAGTCCGCGAATAAAAATTGTCGTGCATCAAAATTATTCTGATGCCCATTGACTTTCATGCATTTGGACAAAATAGGCACGCGTATAAAATACTTTTGGACTTACATGAGCCCTGTTTTGCCTTGTGGGAAAAAAACATATTTTCAGGAGAAAAAACAACTGGCGAGACCATTTATACGCAGCCAAATACGGTAGCACTGCAACAAATGAAGGATAAGCAAAAGATCAGAAAGATAAAATTATAAATTATACCCCAATAAACAGAGCAGTGTGATTTTGCTTGATTTATACAACTCAGCCTGCAGCCCTGTGCCTTTATATGGTCACATAATTTGTCATTAACATCTAATTTCCTTATAGTTAACCTTTATAATACTTGAGTGATACCTTCTCTGACCCCTGTACAATAGATTATGTGATGATGACCTGTATAATTCAGTGTGGAACTTGTCAGTAAGGGGCTTCATTCTCCATTATAATAGATGAGTGATATTCATGTTTCCTGTATAACTCAGGCTTCAGCCTTGTCCCTTGATATGGTCACAAAATCAGAAAACTGATTTCTAATATCTTTATAATTTACAGTAGTGAGTAAATTATCCCTTATAATAAAAGAGTTCCCTGTATAATTCAGCCTTGTCCCTTTATATGATCGCAAAACTCCTCAGTAACTTCCAATATCCTTATAAATTACAGTAGTGGGTACAGCATTGCTAATAACACATGAGTGATACTCAAAGTCATAGAACTTCAAAGAGACCTACAGAGACCTAGTAGCTGTAGGTCAAAGTCAAATGCCCCTCATGTCCTACCCTAAGACAGGCCTTAGGTCTTAGATCAAGCTTTTCTCTGAAAACCCTGAAAAAGTCTGATTTTCGGGCTAAACCCAGTGCAGATCACAATAAATTCAATTTGGGTTAGGTGCCTCTCCTTTTGACTTATACAGGACCTCAACAGGTCTGAGATGCCAGATTTTTAGATTCTGGCTTTTTTCAGCATTAGGGTATAATAAATCTCGAAAAAAAAAAAAAATCCCACAAAAAAAAATTAAAGTTTTTGCCCCAAAAACCTAGATCAGATACATTTGAGGTTTAGTAAGTAACCCCCTTAGTGTGGATCAAGTACAAGTTATTGTTTTATTATTACATAGAAAAAAAGAAATCATTCTTAAAAATTAGAATTATTTGCTCAAATTGGGTTTTATGGGAGATGGCATTCCCGTAATTCAGAGCTTTCAGGATAATGGACTTTTGGATAACATATCCCATACCTGTATGAACACAAAAACTCATTTTATAATGTTTTATTTGTCACTGTCTTTAATAAAGGGGAAAAGAATAACAAACTTTGGGGACTGCAAATATTAGGCACCCCCCAGAGCAATCTCCTTCTATTTCTTCTATCTTCAATCTTCAATGTGTCTTAACCCTGGCTTTTTTGCATTTTACATCTTGCCCCATGGTATGTAAATGACCCCGTGACCCCGTTAATCCAAAAAAATGCAAAGCTACAGAGATTTGCTCTTGCAACTCAGCAAAACTTGTACAAAACAGATAGCTTTTGTAAAAAAATGATTATTTATATCAACTATACATATTTCGATATTTGCTTCAATCTAGAAAGGAAAAATGCACACAATGTGCATTAGGAATAAGTGTTTTAAATAGTATTCTAGCTTAATGGCTCAGCCAATTTCCACGAATAGTACTTAATCTTTAGCAGAATGGATCCCATGATAAAACTGTTGCTGTTCACTGCCATCTTTAGCTGTAGGGCCTGGGACATAACAGACTTCGCAAAGCCCTATAAAGAAGAACTATGGATACTGGTAGAGAAAAAATGCACAGTTTTAGTGCACTGTCTTAATTACCTGTCCCAGGATCATCTAGCACGGGCCAAAATTTTACTCATCAGAATACTCTAAATCACTATGGGATCTAACATAATCAAACCATGGGATCCATAGTTTTTAATACTGTGCATAAGTGTCATAAGTGCCAAATTTTACTTAATCTAATTAATTTGTGGCAAGTTCACTTATTAGGAACAGCTTGTAGACTGTTTTAATGGATCCTTTTGATCATATATATGTAGACCTTAGACCAGAGATCCCCAACCTAAAGATTTAGCAACACAAGCATGAAAAAAAGCTCACAGTGTGTACCAAATAAAGGCACCAATTGGCTATGTGGTAGCATCATGTGGATTGGCAGCCTACAGAAGGCTCTGTTTGGTATTGCACCTGGCTTTGTGCCTTAAAAACTTTCCTGAAAGCCAGGGATTCAAACATGAGCATCTGATTTGAGGAGCAAGATCAAATGCTTCGGTGAGCAACATGTTGCTCAAGAGCAACTGGTTGGGGATCACTGCCATAGACCAAAAACCTCTGGCTTCCCACAACAAGTAAAGGATAGAGTTCCCCTTTCCATAATGTTTAAAACATAGTTGGGGAGCACTTATTCAGTGTAGATGGCATCATATTATATGATGTCCAGTTATACAGTTATGTTTCCAGTAATCACTTTAGGACATGGGAGCTTGGGTTGTTGCATTTAAAAACTCTTTATACATTTTCTAAATAATACCAATGTTCACAGGGCAATCCAAAATATTTTTAAATATGTAAAATATAAAAAAATAAAACAATTTTAACCAGAGGTTGTAGAATTATTTGGAAAGTGAGTCAGGAACATTGCTTAATAGAAAAAGGCAGAGCAGAGGTTCGGGCTTTCTTTTCTTCTCTACATCAATGAGAAATGAGTCTATGAATGTTGTCTTTTTATACTGTAGGTAAGATTAAGTATGGGTGGCTGGTTGACTCAGGAAGAAAAATAAAAGGGACTAAATACTTTTTTTCTTTGGTCACAAACAGTCAAAGGTCTATTCCATAGCTGAAATGTTTCGTCCAAAGATCAATTAATTATAAAATAAAAGACTATAAAAAAAACAGAAGTCCACGATCTTGTGGTATTTACTCTCAGGTACTATAGGACACTTGTTCTGTGGTTACCAGGCCACTTTACACTTCTTAAATATCTGATTTGGTACCAAGAGATTGGCAAATTGCTCATGTGGTGCTATTATTTAAAATGCAATCCCATTCTCATTCAGGTAAATACAGATTTGTTAGTTTGACATCTTACTGTAAGTTGCATTTTTACTAGTGCTTCACAAGTTATTATGTATGCCATTTAACATGCATCTGTGTTGGAATTGGATCACTAATAATGCATACAATTTACTTGGCGCAATTGTTGATGCAACCCCTTGTACCAACGAGTACAGTTGCACTTAATCCAATCAAGTAGGCTGAAGGGGTGCATCAATGCTAGTTACAAGTTCCAAAGGCCAAGTCCTTTCCTGAACAGCACCAATGTGCACTTCAATTGCAAATCTATTCTGTATCCCCAAATACATAAACAAAAAATATTAAAATAATACATTTAACTAGATCACATCCCAGCAGTAAAATGTCAAAATAACAAATATGGACTGGCAATTATGGGTAGGACTATATATCAACGTTGTAATTCTACAAGCAGAACACAGGTATTTGTACTTTTCCATATTGATGAAAATAGCATTCCATACTGATATTAGGGACTATTTCCTATGATAATCTTTGTACCTGTTTGATAACCTACATTACTAGTATCATTAAAGTGAGATGGTTAAGGAAGATTTTAATTTCTTTTAAGGATAAAAGGTTAATTTAAACCCCAACCATCTCTTTAAGAAGTCTCTACAGTGTTTAGCTGGGGTTAGATTAATAATTGGGCAGACACAAAATCCAACAATTATACTTGATACACAGGGCCTATTATACCCCAGTCTGATTGCACAAAATTAAGTCAGATCTCTCCCCTATTTGTCTGAGATGTAATGATTGTGTGGGCACCCTGATACATATGCTTTGGTCATGAAAGGAAATGCAACCCTACTGGAATGCAATATTGGGTATATTAACAGAGGATTGAGGGACATCAATAGCACCAGATCCAATCATTTGCCTCATGGACATCTACTCAGGACTTCAAACAGCCCCTTACCACAAAGCCTTTTTAAATAAAGCCATGTTCCAGGCTAGGAGACATAACTCGGCACTGGAGATCCAACAGACCACCCTCCCCAGACATGTGGACCACTACTATGTCCAATCTGGGCACACTGGAATACTTAATCCACAAAAAGAAAGGGAAAACAGCAAAGTTCTACTGGATCTGGACCCCCTCGCTAAAACAATTTCCCCTCCCCTATATACAATCCCCAGAGAACCTTCCGGTAATCCAATTAGGTATAATAAAGAAACGAAGCACACAAATAGATTTTATTAAAAAAAAAATTTTTTATTGCAAATGTCATTACTGTTGTACTAAATGCTGCACATTTTTTGTACCTGTGAATGAGCTTGAAATGCAGTCGTCTTTAACAGTTAAACTTACCTGAGCAAAAAAAAAAAGTGGCAGAAGTGGACTAACAATACCTGACATCCCTTCCCAATGAGGCCCAGCATATCTCCTAAATTACCCTAATTTAACAGCAAGAAATTATCTCCAAAAGCCTAGCTGCCAATGCCTAAAAACATTTCAAACAGTAAGATCTGAAAGAAACTTTTCTAATCAAACCCACAATCTTAAGATTAGTTGGCCTTCACTGGACACTCTCTCTCTAATTCAATGCTATCAGGTTTGGGCACTGAAAACCAAGTTCGTATGGTATAATATAGGTGGGGCCTTACCAATCTTACAAATCTATGCACAGGCTCAAAATGTTTTCATTGCAGCTGCTTACTGGCATTGCTTGCTACTAGCATGTGATCTACAAGAACCACAAAGTCTTTCTCCATTATATATTTAGCTAACACAGTCCCGATAAGGATGTAAGTGGCTTGCGTAATTTTACATCCCTTACATTTATCAACACGGAATCTCATTCTGCCGCAAGGATGACACATCCTGGATTAAATTAATTGGGCTACATAGTTTTGTATCATCTATGAACTCTAATACATTACTTACAATGCCCTCCCCTAAGTCATTAATGAGCAAATTAAAGAAGAGTGGGCCCTATACAGAACCCTGTGTGATTCCACTAAGAGCCAAAACCAACAGACCTTAGGGAGCCCCTAATTGAGCACTGTATTAAAAGCTTTCTTAAAAAGCAATTAATTTTGCCTGACACAGCCTATCCTTCATAAAGCCATGCTGATTACTACTTATAATGCCATTCATCAGAACATAATCTTGATATAACATTCCAATAACTTGCCCACCACTGATACAGATGAAGCCAGACTGGATTGTACTTCTGTCGCGCTGTAACAGATCAGGATAAACGCGCTGGTCGCGTTAAGTGCAGGGAAACACGCTGTCCCGACGTTTAAAAAGTATCAGAGTTGAAAAAAAATTAGGCGCGATTCTATTAATGCCCACCAGGTGGCGCCTGAACTACCGTTCCCTCCTTAGCCGTCTTCTGCCCAGATCCACCTGGGACAGAAAGTAGCTCAGTTGCTGCTGTAGAAATGGATGCAGATCTACATCCCAATTTTGTCTTGGCTGTGTTTATTATTTGTTAAAACACATAATAATTATTCTGAGCATGGCAGTGGGAATTATGTTGGATTGATTGTAAAATACTTTGGATGTTAGCCATTTGATAGCAGCCATATGATATGTAGCATAAGTTAACGTTTTAGTCAGATTTTAGCAACAGCAGTATCAATAGCCTATGGTCTAGGTGCTGGACTTGGGTACAGAAGGTTGTGGGTTTGATTCTAGTCATTGCCAGTTTTTCACAACTTTTCCTATTAATCATTTAAAAGTGCTTATTCAATATAATATGTAATAAATTACGTTTTGAAGAGCTGATTTCAGCCTTAACAACGTTTTAAAATGTATATTGCATGGTATGTAATAGAAAATGTCTCCATAAAATATACTGTTTTGTGCAATACAATCTTCGCTTGGCTCTGTTCCCAGATAAAAAAAAATACTACGTATGTTTGTCATTTTTTTTTTTAAATAAAAATAGCTTTAACTTGGCAGTTCATTTTCAAGTGACAGTGGTTCAATATTAACATTATACAAAAGCTACCGAACTTCATGGTAGTTTGTCACAGCTAGGGATGGGCAAATTTGACCCGTTTTGTTTCGGCAAAAATTCGCCTGAGGCGAAATGTTGCCGACACCCATAAAAAATGGGCATCAAAAATGTTTTGACGCGTGTTTTTTTTTTTTTATGACGCACGACGCCATACTGCAACTGCCATTTCCGCTGCGAAATATGGGGAAAAATTTGCCCATCCCTGGCCACAGCATTTTACAGTATATACCTACTATGTGGTAACCAGGTAAGTTAGAACATTAGTAATAGTACAGTGGATATGTGTTATCCACATACAGTATGTGCACATCTGTAGTTATACACAAGTGGCAAAGTGAGCAGTGGCACTTATAGAAGCAGGTTAATTTGGATTGGAAACACTATGGGAAACAGACCCAATGGCTCACAAAGGCCTTTGGGGATTTGCAGTAAATACTCGAGTAATGGATTTGCAGCTTCAAAGGTCCTAGTGTAGTTGGTTGTAGTGTGTTAATAGGGAGATGTACGGTACATTGTTAGAAGGACTTCTGTGGCAGTTGCAGTCTGGCCTATAACAGGTCCTGTTAAGCTGGTGAAAAGTCATCCTGCCATTTTAGCATCTCTAAATTAGAAAGAATTGCTTCACTCCTGCACAGTCTCCATTAACAAACAGTACCGCAACTAATTACATCTGAGCGATTGTACAGTTGTATGGGGCGGTTATACTTTAGTGTCTCACCAGCAGTCAGGGAATGGTAACGGTTATAGCAGTATAGTGCATGGTGCCAAGTGCCAATCCCTCACATGAGTCATTATTAGTGGGTGCATTCAGAGACTATATCCTATCCTATACTGATCCCCATTGGAAGCAGCAGTCCTGCCCTGCTTGTGAGACAGTTCACATGAGCAAGCTCTTGTGCTTTCAAATGCAAATTAGCCAAAGTGCACAGCAATACACATTTAAGGTGATTAAGGTACAGACAACAAAGGGTAGGGGTGGGGGTTGTCTGCCGTTGTATTACATGTGCTTAGTAAGAGGTTGTGGGAGATGGTGATGTGAGATTTTGTGTAGGGAGAGAAACCCCCATCTATACTTAAAGGACCAGTAATATGGAAGCGCCGCTGCTTCCATGTGCAGCGGCGCTTCCAGCATGAACGATGCAGCTGCTCTCTGCGCTGCTTTGCTTTCCGCTACTTCTCCTCTCTCCCTACTTCCTGGCCCCCTCCATCATCCACACCCTCTGCCGCATTCATGGCTCTGAGTTCGGGGCCGGGGCTGTATCTGGGAGGCGCTCACTGTGCTGCAGTGGGCACAAATGGCATTGGGCCTAGGGGCTCCCGATATATATATATAAATAAAAATGCTCATAGACTCAATATACAGTAAAAAACATGTTTATTTAATATGTTGTAACATGTACATTATGCTTTTAAATATCAATGGATTATAGATAAATTGAAAAAAAAACTTGTCAGTCAGTAACATAAAGAACCCCAGCCCAAAATCCTAACCATTTGAGGGTCAAACATATTCACAGTGCATTGCAGTACCCAGGCATGGCAGCATGTGGAATGTTTGAAGGACAAAAGGAATGGATACATTGAAATTGGAAACACTTCTGTATTGAATATTGTATTTTGACTGTATTAATATTCACAATATCCTTTGCTTTCAAATTAGAAATAAGTGGTGCCAGCGAGGTGTTAAAAACCCTTCCCCCAACTAAAGTCTTACGCGTGAGTTCTTGAACACAAAAATTTAAATGTAAATGAGCTGGGGGGAAGCTTGGCAACAAAGCTACTTGTACTTAAAGTAGTTCATTGTTTAACCCTTTCACTGCCAGATGATTTAGTCACTTGTGGTACATTTAATTCCAGTTTGGTGCTATTTCAGTTCAGGGGACTTTTAAATTAGGGACAGCTTTCCTATACAAACACCACAGATCACTATCAAGCGCTGACCAAGAACTTCAGGAATCCAACACAGTTACCATCAAACTTCGGCTTTTATTCGCACATAAAAAGGATTACAGTGGAGGGTGTACAATTCTAACGCGTTTCATGCCCCATAGCTGGGCACTTGATGGGGCATGAAACGCGTTAGAATTGTACACCCTCCACTGTAATCCTTTTTATGTGCGAATAAAAGCCGAAGTTTGATGGTAACTGTGTTGGATTCCTGAAGTTCTTGGTCAGCGCTTGATAGCGATCTGTGGTATTTGGATTTGAAGTATCAGCCGGTGAGGAGTGACCGGCTTATCGCGAGAGCTGCGATCAAGCAGGAAGACACGTTGATCCGGGTGAGCTCCGCCATTGACGCTCCGTGAGTAAAACTTTGACAGCTTTCCTATAGTTTGTGAATTTTGTTACATGTCAAAAAATCCCCTCATAGCTTCCACTTTTCAGCATCTCCCACATACTATTGGCTGTTAAATCACAGCTTCCACGTGCTTTTAGCCACACGGAGTAGAAATAAAGATCAGCCCAAAGGTAAATAATATGCCCTGTAGTTGCCACCTTTTTTGGCAAAAAAATACTGGCCTTCCTATATATTTATCTTTTTCCCGGCCAGGAGCAAACCCTATCTGTAGTACATACAGTAAGGTGTGAACTAGGTCTGGACTGGGAGTCAAAATAGGCTCTGGCATTTCAAGTACACAGGCTCCCAAACATCTCTCCACCAGCCCAGCAAATAGTGACTGTCTATTGCAACTTACAGCAGCCCCTCTAGCATTTGCCAGAACCCATAGATTGCCAGTGAAGGCCTGTTGAACAGTTAAACAATGTGGGAATTTACTGTACAATCGGAGTGTAAGGTTTGAGTAACAATAGACGGCTTTTACAGCCTGAATATGAGATGTAAACTATGCAGAAGCCAGCTAATCGCAGTACTGATTCCTTTAAGGGCAAAACTCCACGGGCGATAAGACACATTTACTGCTATTATTTACCTTAGATTCGGTGCATCCAAAGTGATGCATGCGAATCATCGAATTGCATTAGATCGCGTTGAAGACGTCTGTGGAGTTTCGGCCTTAAGGCTTATACATGGTAATAAGTCACAGCAGCCTGACTTCGTGGGGGGCAGGGGATACACAGGATAGACCTGCTAAGACCTGCGGCTCTAATTCCTTGAAAATATTGTACTTTTTTTGGGATTTAAAATGTGGGACAATTTACATTGGAACAAGTAAAAATGCTTTCTAAACTTACTTTCCAGTGTTTATGTACAGATATATACAGACAACTTTAGAGGTTAGCAGCCCAGTCAACAGAATCAATACTTTGGTTCCTTTGGAGATTCAGATGGTTAGATTGTAGATTTACCAAATGCACAATTAAAGTTCCCAAAGAATTTACTTTGGTGAATGACCGATTTTAGCGAAATCGACCAATCTGTCAAATTATCATGAAGTTAGTGGGATTCGAATGAACGTGCATCTTACGATTTTTCGCCCGACATCTGTCAGGAAATTGATCGGCCAGTAGTGATGGGCGAATTTATTCGCCAGGCGCGAATGCCCGCGAAAATTTGCGGTAAAAATTCGCCGGCGTCAAAAAATTTTTTGCTAAAAAAAATGGTCGCCGGCGTCAAAAACGGGCGCCGGCGTCAAAAACGAGACGCCGACGGCGCTTCGCGAATTTTTCGGCGAAGCGAAACGGCGCAAATTCGCCCATCACTATCGGCCAGGTTAAAAAATCTTTGTCGGTCCCAGTGCAATCTATCTATGTTTGCAGGGCCAAGCAGGCAGCTCCCCTTTGTTTTCCTGGGAATAACGCCTGAAATGGTCTTTTTAGTTGATGGACACATCGTACATTTAAACGATCATTTTGAGATAATTGTGGTCTTACGATAATGAAAAGATCTTTTAAAGATCTTTACATCTATGGCCAGCGTTATGCTTGTTCTGGTCCTTACACTAATGACAAATGTATTACCATAATGATGATATACAGTATTAAGATATTTAGGTGCAATTCTCTTTGGATTGGAAATAATCTTGAAAAATCAATGGCATTATAGAGAAGTGACAAGAAATAGTTAAAAATAATAAATAGTTAAAAACAAAAAATAAAACTGGGGGAAAAAAATTATGTAAAAAACTTCTAGGAATTGAACTCATGACCTTCAGCTTCATAAACCTGTACTATGCCCACAAGGCTCTACAGCCTGAGCTGTAGATGTTTGCACACAGTACATGTTATAAATAATTATTATTTTTTTGTTCAACTATATTGCAATTTAATATTTAAAAAAAAACTGCAGCATTGTTAAAAAAAACATAAGGGCAGATCATGGATTTGTTTTACAGTTCTGAGTTCAGATCCCCTATCATAGCCCAATGCAAAGTCATCCACAGATACAATTTATAATTAATGTTCCTCTCCATCAGAAACATGTCTCCACACTTTTATTTATACTGCCTTAATCTTCTATCAGAATACAAATAGATCGTTTGTCCAGCTCTTAAGTTTTTAAGGAGATTGTGGCTGGAACGATCTGTCTCCTCTCACCCCTCACTGCAGTTCACGTAGATTCGTATCTGAAGCAATACATAGCGCTTGGAGACATCTAGTGGCCAAAGCTGGTATTGCAGTCAATTTAAAAACGGTAACTGCGTTAAATGCGACGAGACAACTTTAGGTATCGCACTTGCTGCTGCTTAGCTAGCGTCACGGCGCGTTAAATGTACAAAAGAAAGTGGCCGCATCTGTATTACATGTAACGGCTTATAATTGTCAGGCTGAAATCATAATAACGTTTTAAATGCAGGTATCCCTTATCTGAAAACAGGTTTCCAAAAAGCTCTGTATTACTCCTCTAGATTCTATTTATGGCAAATAATTGTAATTTTTAAAAATGATTTCCATTTTCTCTGTATAAATAATACAGTATATAGCACTTGATCCTAACTAAGCTGCATGAAACCATATTGAAAAGAGAGATATTCCTCATCTGGAAACCCCCAGATACCAAGCATTCCAGATAATATACCTGTATTGGAAGTACATTAGCTTTCCTCCAATCCATAAGTACAATACCAACTAACCAACTAAAAGAGAAAACCAAACTAATCTGTCGAGATGCAACTTTGCATTTTAGTGAATTAGCGCATGCACTGCAAATTTACAGCTGACAAAGTGGCGCAGAGTGTTGCGGAGCCTTTGCAGGCGAAAATTGCCCCAAAACATGCGTAACAGTTAAATAGGATGTGATATCTGGCTGGGTGGGGACAAATGTATACTTAACACTACATGCTAGATGGTACTTGTATGCTAGACGGTATTTGTATCTAACAATGTTAATTGCAAGCAGACTGTTACATAGAGTGCTACAATTAGTGATATTTTGCATTATCAATAGAGTTATATCCCCCTCTATAATTTAGACCAGTGGTTCCCAAATTTGGTTTCAATCAAGGCCTCACCTACTTGCCTGGTCCATAGCTATATAAAACTTTGCAGAAATTGAAGTTATAATATATTCAGATCAATCGAATTTACTTTTATTATTTGTATTGCACTACTGCAGACTATTTGTTATGCTTTTAACAATAAATAACTTATGTTTTGATGTTATTTTATTTACTTTAGTTATGCCAACTGTATCCTAATAATGCTATTAATGCTTTGGCAATAGTGCATATCTGTATTCATTTCTATTCACGTTGTCCTCAGCTTTATTATATTTACATTTTTGATAATCAATCTGCTTTATGGTACTAAAAGTCATAAATGTTTTATACATTAAGGGGCAGATTTATCAAAGGTCAAATTCAAATTCAAAAAATTCAAATTTTGAGCTATTTTTGTGTACTTTGGCTATGGAAAAGTCCAAATTTGATTAGAATTTGAAAAAAATTTGAATATAGAAATGTATCACGTACGGTCTCTTTTAAAATTCAAATTCGACCATTCGCCATCTAAAACATGCCAAATTGCAGTTTTAGCCTATGGGGGGGGAATTCCTAGAACCTATTTGGAGTTAATTGTTGGACTTTTAAAAATCTAATTTTTTTTTTGGAAAAACTTTGAATGTAATTCGATCAAATGCGATGTTACTTTGATTCGTACGAATTGGATTCGATCGAAAACTGACCTATTCCCTCCAAAAAAACTTTTATTTTTTGGTAAATTTTGATTGGTCTATGTTTGTGAAAGTTCTCATTCATCCAGGTCATGGTATATCTATAGAAATAAGTCAAATCAACTGGACTTGCTGTGTTTTTCTTGACGACGTTTCACCAGTCATCCAACTGGCTTTTCTCAATTCTGAATGATTTTGATCGGTAATTTTTTTTTTTTTAAAAGGTTTTTATTTTGCGTTTTAAACAAACAATAAAAAACAAACAACAACAAGATATGCATGGTTGAGGTAATGTGTAATTGGTATCGCAGGACCACAGCTTTTTTAGTTAGGGTTTACATTGGGAGCGTAAGAAACACAGCATCATATATACATGTGGGCAAAACAAATTGCAGTTGGTCTTGTAGGACTCGAAACACACTGAAACTGCACATCGTTCACTAGAGGGGATATAGACATATTACATACATTATCTCATTCATTTGTATTTATTGGGTCACCAGTCTGCTTCTGGGCAGGCCTCTAGCCAGGGTTCCCATATTTTACCAGGCATTGTTTAGCTAGGTATGTTAGCTTTATCATCGGGAGATTGCTATTGACCAGCAATCTCCCGATGAGATTTGCAGCAGGCATCTCGTTTTGATCAGGGGTGCCAGCTCATCCACCAGCCCCAATAAGTATACCTCTGGCATGAGTATTCCGAGTCGATTGGTCATTTTGAATTTCAAAGTTTTGGGAGTTCAAAAAAGCTCCCATTACTTCAAAATTTGACCCTTGATAAATCTGCCCCTTACTGTCACTTTAAAAGTTTGACTTCGACCATTCGCAATCTAAAATGTGCTGAATTGCTATTTTAGCCTATGGGGGACCTCCTAGAACCTATTTGGAGTCAATTCGTGGACTTTGAAAAATCGAAGGTTTTTTTTGGAAAAACTTTGAATAGAATTTGATCAAATGCGATGTTACTTCGATTCATACGATTCTAATTCAACCGAAGACAGACCTATTCCCTCAAAAAAAACATAGATTTTTTGATAAATTTCGATTGGTTGTTTTTAATTCAAATTTTGAAGTTATGGTAGTTCAAAAAACTCCCATTTCTTCTAAATTTGACCCTTAATAAATCTGCCATTAAAACTATATTAGAATATATTAGGTTTTAGACTGAACTGGATGTACTGAAGGCCACCACTAATATACAGTATGTACTCTTCTAGTTGGAATAAGAATACCACCTAAACAGCACCTTCATACCAACACCTACCATTGGCGAATTCATGCAAGGGCCTCAAGTAAAATTTCACCCACCATTTCATAAAGAAATATCAACACCATAGGATAAAAAGCAGTTCAATGATAGACCATTTAAAGGAAAACTATACCCTTGAACCATGTTGGTCTGCATAAAAATATATTGAATAAAAATGTAAAACCTTGCTTCATGTAAATAAACCATCTTCATAATAATATACTTTTTTAGTAGTATGTGCCATTGGGTAATCATAAATATAAAATTGCAATTTTAAAAAATAAGGGCCACCCCCTGGGATCCTAGGATTCATGGTGCACACAAACAAACCATACATGTTAGGTCACATGAGCCAATCAACAGACAGAGTTGTGTCTTTTGCTTCCACACTTCTTCCTGTTAGTTAGAGCTGCAGTATTTCTGGTCAGGTGATCTCTGAGGCAGCACACAGACCATCACAAAATGGTGGTTCAAGGCAAGAGATGTAAAAGGACAATATTTCCTTAAATGTATACACCAGTTTGGTAAGATTTGTTAATATGCCACTTAATTTGATATAAACGGTGTCTTAAGTATTCATATTGGGGGTATAGTTTTCCTTTAACAGGGACTTTTTTCCAAAAACTGTTTATCATCAAGTGCATCCACTCATTCAGGGTGCATATTGTTCAAAATCAAAAAGATCCACCCTTAGAATAAAGTTAGTCCATTAATTCATGGGCATATATTATTAGTTTTACTAATATACATTAATTAGCATAAATGAATGATTACATAGTTAACTAACCTGCAAGACATAACTCCACCTCACTAAAACTTCAGACTGTCTATGTTTATTCACCTCAAATTTTATCATGAAGATCACAAACATTTCACGCATTTCATCTGAACTTTTGCACTAAATTTTGTCAGTGCAGATTTCCCCTAACCAATCTATAAATAACTACTCACTGAAAAATCATTGTTCAGTTTTTATAAAAAAAATATCCATCTGGCCTCTTTCTGTAATAACCTCTAGAACCAATTTGGCTATTTGGATATGGATATCTAAGATATCTGTACTCTCCCAGAGGCTCGCATAGATGGGAGCACAAGAGGCCCCCATTGTGGTCCCTCTCACTTGAAGGCAGTGTCTATCATCACATACACATGAGTTATTCATAAATGTCAGTGTTTCAAGTACAAATTCTGTGTGCTTTCTATATTTCCCCTCTAAGCGTCTACATAGAAACTAAAGGCTTTCCACTTCATGGGATATTGAGAAATACAAACCCTCTATATCCAAAGATCCCAATAGGGTACCATTATTCACTATAATCCCATCTCCTACATAAGCAATCTCTTACATTAGCCTTAGATGTGGGCTTTTTAAATTTAAATTGGATACTGGAGTATTGAGCTGGATACTAATTAAGGGGGCATATCACAATTTGCAAAATAATACATTTTGTTGAACTTGAACAATGCACATCCTGATTTAGGGGCAGATTCATTAAGGTTCGAGTTACATAGTTACATTGTTACATAGTTAAATCAGGTTGAAAAAAGACAAAGTCCATCAAGTTCAACCCCTCCAAATGAAAACCCAGCATCCATACACAAATTCCTCCCTACTTTCACACAAATTCTATATACCCATACCTATACTAACTATAGAGTTTAGTATCACAATAGCCTTTGATATTATGTCTGTCCAAAAAATCATCCAAGCCATTCTTATAGTCATTAACTGAATCAGCCATCACAACATCACCCGGCAGTGCATTCCACAACCTCACTGTCCTGACTGTGAAGAACCCCCTACGTTGCTTCAAATGAAAGTTCTTTTCTTCTAGTCTAAAGGGGTGGCCTCTGGTACGGTGATCCACTTTATGGGTAAAAAGGTCCCCTGTTATTTGTCTATAATGTCCTCTAATGTACTTGTAAAGTGTAATCATGTCCCTTTGCAAGTGTCTTTTTTCCAGAGAAAACAACCCCAACCTTTACAGTCTCCCCTCATAATTTAACTCTTCCATCCCTCTCCGTCTCTGCACTCTCTCCAGCTTTTCATGAAAAATTCGAGTTTTCGAAGTCAGACTTTAGCCTCTACAGCATTTTGCTCAGTTTCCACAACTTGAGTATTTTGTTTTATTTTTTAAATTTGTCAATTTGCATAGTTTGTAGATTATTTAATTTACTGTACACGTAACTACCACTATTCATGCAGAGGCCTCAAGTAAAATTCCATCTATAATTTCATAAATATATACTAACACCATAGGTTAAAAAGCAGTTCAAATTAACAGGGACTTGTTTCCAACAACTGTTTATCATCAAATGCATCACTTACATTTAGAGGGTTAAATATCAAAGGTCACATATTTTTTATACCTCCAATGAACTAGGCAAATTTAATAAATTTTATTACATAACCAAACCCTTTACCACACTTTGGTAATTTACTTATATTTCCTAGCATGATGAAAAATAACATGGCAACCTTTTTGAGTACTAGACATAGCATGGTGCATGAAAAATGACTTTTTAGCCATATTCAATTTCAACCAGCTAAATTGACCTTTCTATAGACACTGTGTATAACAGATCATTGGAAATATCACCCACTATTTCTGTGGATATGGACGCTGGTTAATAATTTATTTTTTATAGTTTTATAATTATTTGCCTTTTTCTTCTGACTTCCAGCTTTGAAATGGGCGTTGCAGACCCATTTAAAAAACAAATGCTCTGTAAGGCTACAAATATATTGTTATTGCTATTTTTATTTCTCGTCTTTCTAGTAAGTTCCTCTCCTATTAATATTCCAGTCTCTTATTCAAAGTGATGTATGGTTGCTAGGGTAATTTGGACCCTAGCAACCAGACTGCTGAAATTGCAAACTGACAAGCTGTTGAATAAAAAGCTAAATAACTCAAAACCTTAAATACTAAAACATGAAAACCAATTTCAAATGGTCTCAGAATATCACTCTCTACCACACACTAAAAATTAACTCAAAGGTGAACAACCCCTTTAAAAGAATTTTCCTAGATACCAAATTAATTCAAGTAAAATGTTTATAATTAGTGGGCAATGGCTAGCCTCACATTGAATTTCAAACAGCATGATTTTGAATACCCTGTCCAGGTGAAAACTGTCTGTCTGAATTTCCAAATTAAGAAATAAGGACTTTGAAGTAAATCACCCAATCGCTGATTGCCACTCCATACCCTGCCCCTGATGGCATAAATTGATCCCTGAAACATCACTTGCCCCACCCCCGATGTACTCCACCTCGCCCCTGACTTCATCCAACTGCTCCCTGCCTGGACCCACATTTTCTCCCAACTACCTGTAGATGTTAAAAGAACCTAGTTGATTTAAAAATAAATAAAATGGCTACTATATACTCATGCACAGAGAGCAGTGCAAATCAGTGAGTAAATGGTCAAGTGGTCAAGTTCCAGTCAAGTGAAACTGCTACTGACAATATAAGGTCTGTCTCACTCTAAAGGATAAGTGGCACTTTATGGAGAAAATGTCACTCTTCTTTTTAACACTTTATCGACATGGAGTTATTTTTATTAATGGATATTTTATAACCCTACCCATCGCTTCAAATATGATGATTTATTAAAAAAGCCTACTCTCTGCCACTAGGTGGAGCATGAAATGAAAATCAGCAGAAAATGACATTTCTCTAAATCTCTAGATATCATTTTGCTACTCCTCTCTAGATACCCTATCATAGGTTGGTGCAGGCTGACTCTTAAGGTTGGAATTAAACCTAAATGAGTCTATGGCAGGTAAATTTAGAAGAGTTAGAATTTAGTAGCTGTTTTTATGAACATCAGGCTATACCATTGCCATGGCCATCTGCCTAAAACAAGAGAAATGCAGCTGTTTAATCAGACTATTGGGGGTAATTTTTATGTATGTATTTTTATGGTGAATGAGGGCTGAAACTTTCAGCACATGAATTAAGTGAAATTTGACCTTGTTTGGGTCCTTCGATCGCACATGTATCTCCTATGGAAATATATATGACGATATCCTAATAAATGCATGTTGGTTTACAGGTTGCCTAAAAACCTTGCCAGATACATGGTCTGTGCCTGTGTTCTTATTACCCGACCGGAATGCACATTCTGCGGACAAATAAATTGTTCTATTTGTATTCGAAGCAACGTAGCTGGGTTTTCATTTGGAGGGGTTGAACTTGATGGAAATACTCTAGCTAAAACCTGTAGAGGTCATGTAGAAGTCAATGGCAGATGTCCCTTTTACAATTTGAAGATATAGTGATCTGTGCTTGGTCCAAACTTTTTGGAGTTTTCATCCAAAAACTCGGATAAAAATCGTGTGATTCGGAAAAGAACCTGAAAAAAATCTAGTCATTCGGGTTTCGCTAAATTTTATTGAGTTTTTTCACAATCCAATTAAATCGAGTTTTTTTTAATTAATAAATAAGCTAAAATCGGGTATGGGAGTTTGGTCAAACTTTTTTATTAATACAATGAGATACATTTGGATTTAGTAAATAACACCCTAAGTCTGTGCTCCTGAAATAAAATATGTACAGTATATGTAATGGGCTTTCACATAGAACTATGCAGCTGCCCTATTTCTGCTAAACTGGATTAGCTGCATTGCAACAAACAACATGTGCAGATCATTGCTAAAGCCACTCCATTTCTTGCCTTTAGGTACCTCAGCCTGACTCCACCATTGCCCCTTTAGCCTCGTCAAGTTACTGGCCATGCTACGGGTCTAGTGGGCTGGTCATCCATCTCAGCCATTACTACTCTTATCCAAGCAGAGCCAAAAAGGAAGAAGGAGAATAGATTCAGGGGCAGCCATTCAAGTTGAAAAATAAGAAAAGAATGGTACAATGGTATTCTACAGAATTCATCTGTTATCTGCTAAGTAACCTGTACCTCTAATGGCTGCCCCCATGGCTATAAAGCAGCTTGTTTTATAAATTTTTATAGGTGTCTCAAACAAACCGGGTTGTACTGGGAACCAGCTAAAAAAAACAATTTTAAAAAATATTGATGTTACTGATCCTTTAAAGATACTGGACATCCATTTTTTATGATGACATGGGATGCTACAGTTCCTGCTTTAGCCAAGGAGGCTCAAAACTGGCACTGTTTATTTGCATGGCATATACTGAAGAGTCAGCCTCTAGAACATTGTAATATAAAACATTTTCAGCAACAACCACATTCTACCAGGGACGTGATGGAAAGAGTTGGAGGCGATGAATGCAGAGTCATGCCTTGGCCCTCCAAAAAGGAGCAGTAGCTGGAGGCCCCCATGAAGCTGAATCCAACAGGTTTCCCTGCCAGGCCCAGCGAATTCCATGTTTTCCTGACCAATTTAGAAAAACATCAAAATAATTTCTAAAAAAGACCTTCTTTGCCTGTGTTGGTACTAAATCCTACGCGAAACCGACTACACACACACATATTAGTGTGTGTTCAATGGACACCATTTTGACTTGTCCCTTGTGAAATCACCACAGTTGTTTTATACCTGGTTTGTAATTTGTAAATTCTAGTTAAAAAGACAAGCAATTTCTTCCAAAGCTTATTAGATAATAATTAGTTGTGATTCTAAAAAGGTGCATAAATCAATTCATTAGAAATCCATCAACTGGCTTGATAAAAATCAATCAATCTCAAGTGCAGTGCAATAAATAGTAGTAAGATTTTCTTCCCAAGTTAACTATAATAAATGCATAGAAAAAAAGTCAATAACCATCAATAAGTTAGGATAAATGAATCAATCAATTTGCTCAAATTCATGAAATAGTAGAGAGAAAATGAAATAGAAGATTTCTATCCCTGGGACACCACTAAAAAATTGCAGATGGTGAAATGTGGAATTGCACCGCTAATCCGTGGCTAGCAAAAAAATTTGCTCATCACTTCATTTGAATTATAGACCTATTAATACTTAAGCCCGAACTATAAAGAGGGAGTGAAAGTAAAATAAAAGTAAGATGATCACAGTTAGACTGTGATATACACACAGTGATGGTACAATTGAGAAAGTCATAATCATGGGATACTGATCTAGTGAAACTAAAATTATGAGCATGAATATCTGGTAGCCTTAGGACAAAGGCCATCATTTTGGAGGGGAAATAGGACACTGCAAATAAATCTACTCTGCACTGCCGGGTGATGTTGTGATACTGATTCTGTTAATGCCTTTAAGAATGGCTTGGATGATTTTTTTGGACATTGTGATACTAAACTCTACAGTTAGTATAGATATGGGTATATATCATTTATGTGAAAGTAGGGAGGGGTAAGTGTATGGATGCTGGGTTTTTATTTGAAGGGGTTGACCTTTATGTAACTATCAATCAGGGGTGTATTTAACATAAAGGCACTACATGGCATGTGCATTGGAAGACAGCTTTAATGGGGTTGCCCTGGATGCCTATATGGTAAAAAAAAAACCTACTTCCCCTGCTGCAGGATGCTTCCCTACTAAATTCAGCAGCAGAGGAGGTGGGTAGGGGGGTCCATTCATTGTCATGCAGCGGAAGGGATGCCACGCACATTTTTGATGTGCTGTAACATCACGCGGGGGCAGCACCATCACTTGAGGGCAGCACAGGACCTAAATACGCTCTTGCTATCAATTAAAAGTAGTTAACACAAGATGGCAGTGCAGGAAGCTTGCCTAAACAATCAACAAATATGGGATCGAGCATGCCTTAGTTTCAAGTGGTGTTGTAAAATTGTTTTCTGTGAGAAGGATTAACATAAATGCTTGGGACAGGTGTACAAGGTGGGGAAGGCTATAGTGAGTGACACAATAATTGTACCTGGCTAAATTTTCCTTTGGGTTCCTGAATATCAATGTATATGAATATGTGTGTGGCCGTACATAATTTTTATCAGTGCACATTTCCTGGACCAGGTTTACTAGTAATACTTACTGCACAAGTACACACAGTTTCATGATGGGTAGTGATGGGCAAATTTCTCCCGTTTCACTTCGCTGAAAAATTCTTGAATTTCCCGCAAAATATGCGAAATGGTGAAAAATCATGAAATCGGAAAGACCAGTATCCCACGATTATGACTTTCACTGTGAGTCTATCACAGTCTAACTGCAATCATCTTCCTTTTATTTTACTTTCACTCCCTCTTTATAGCTTGGACTTAAGGGGCAGATTTATCAAGGGTCGACGTGAATAAGAGGGAATTTTTGAAGTAAAAAAATTAGTAATTTTTTCGATACTTCAACCATCGATTAGGATACTACAACTTTGAATTTACTTTGATTCAAAGTACAAATCGTTCAAATATTCGACCATTCGATAAAACTTTGACTTAAATACTTCACCAAATTAAACCTGCCGAAGTGCTATGTTAGCCTATGGGGACCTTCGAGACCATTTTTCTATGTCTTCACACATCGAAATAAAATTGTTTGATCATATGCTAAAATCGCTCGAAACGTTCGATTCGAACAATTTAATCGTATGATCGAACTATTTTACTTTGATTGTTCGATGGCCAAATTCGGTGAAAAATACTTAGGGGCCGATTCACTAAGCTCGAGTGAAGGATTCGAATGAAAAATACTTCGAATTTCGAAGTATTTTTTGGGTACTTCGACCATCGAATTGGTTAAATTCAATCGAATTCGATCGAAATCGAACGATTCGAAGTAAAAATCGTTCGACTATTCGACCATTCGATAGTCGAAGTACTTTCCCTTTAAAAAAAACTTCGACCCCCTACTTCGGCAGCTAAAAGCTACCGAAGTCAATGTTAGCCTATGGGGAAGGTCCCCATAGGCTTGCTAACCTTTTTTTGATCGAAGGATTTTCCTTCGATCGTTGGATTAAAATTGTTCGAATCGTTCGATTCGAAGGATTTAATCGTTCGATCGAACGAAAAATCCTTCGATCGTTCGATCGCAGGATTTGCGCTAAATCCTTCGACTTCGATATTCGAAGTCGAAGGATTTCAATTCGAGGGTCGAATTTCGAAGTATTTTTTACTTCGAAATTCGACCCTTAGTGAATCTGCCCCTTAGACTTCGATATTCGAAGTATTTTAATTCGATGGTCGAATTTCTAAGTATTTTACACTTTGAAATTTGACCCTTGATAAATCTGCCCCTAAGTGTTAATAGGTTTATAATTCAAATGTAGTGAGGAGCGAATTTTTCCGCCAGCCAAGATTAGCGGCAAAATTCCACATTTCACCATGTGCATTTTTGAGAAAATTGTGACAAAAATTTGCAGCAGAGAAATTCGATGCAAAAAAATGTAGATGAGACAAAAAAGTCGCCATAAGAAAAAATGCCTATAGAATTTAATGCATTTGGACAAAAAAAGTCACCAAAGAAAAATGCCAATTGACTTTAATGCATTTGTATAAAAAGGTCGTAGAGACAAAAAAAGTTGCGACAAGAATAAATGCCCATTGAATGCATTTGGAGTGAGAAGAATTGTTGCATGCGTAAAATTGTTGTGCGTAAAAAACATTTTGACACCCATTGATTTCAATGTGTTTCAGACAGATTCGCTCATCACTATTCAAAGGAAATAATGAAAGCAGCCAATATATTGTAATAAGCTATTTTATTTCAATATAAAGTTATGAGATTTTAGCTTGGTAATACTTTGTACAATAAATATGGACATATTTAAAACTTAATGCCAAGATTTTTATGCATTTATTTCAGAATCATCTCAATAATTTCACCAAAATTTCTACAATGATTTAATCAAAATCATTATTTAACATTGTCAAAACTCTGTAATTTGGTTCCTTAGACCAAGGGTGTTTTGTCTGGTAAACATAGGGCCTACTTAGCATAATCTCTACCAGGTGTTACACTCCAATGGAAACTGTAACTTAACTGTGTAATACTGAAAGAACAAAACATGTCAATGCCAGTTTTCATAAGTTGTAATAAATAAGGTAAATGCTGTTTATATGTTAATTGATTTTTTTCAGTATTACCTTTTATTTTTATTTGGTTATTGCTAATTATATATTATGCGTCTGATTTATCAATGGTCACATTTTCACTTTGGTTTGAATTTTTTAATGCTTAAACTCCTTCATTCAAATTAGTGTTTCCAAGACTCTAATGTTCAATATCTATTAAGCACAAACCATTTCAAAAACTTGAATTTAAAACTTTACTATAAAAGCTTGAAAGTTCATGGGCGCTGTCCTAGCAAAATGTAAGCAATTTCTTTCAATAGCTGTTAATCATTTTTCACATGTTTTTGAGAGTTTGTAGACCCATTGAAAATGATGAGTAAAATAATGAATTTGATGCATTGAAGTTTTTTTTCATGGTTTTATTCAATCAAGCATTTTACAGTTACATTTTCTCCTAAGCAATTATTATGTGTTACTATCAGGTATTGTAGGAAAGCCTTGGTTATTCATTTTAGTTGGTTACGGGTTTTTAATTTTTATGCATTATTTATATTATGCTGTTATTCACCTTGAAATTAATTTTTATTATCATGTAGACATTTATATTAGATGATGTAGACATTTATATTCTAAGAATATATGCATATGGTTTTCATATTTTATGGATTTTGTATGATTTAGCTTTTTTTTAGCAGCTCTCCAGTTTTAAGCAGCTACCTGGTTGCTAGTGCTAGGTTACCATAGAAACCAGGCAGTGATTTGCAAAAGAGCCTGTTAGATGAATAAGACTACTGGAATAATTAGTATGAGCACCATCAGAGCAATAGCCTTGTCTGCTTAGGTCAGTAACTCCAACTAAACAACGCCTTTTATTATATGAAACAGGAACAGTTTTATCTAACACTATTCAATTAATAGTGACCTTTTGCCCAAAAAGACTTTGCTTTACTATTGTGCCCCTTTGCTCGTCCAAAACCCCTAGCTTGGCACCTCTCTTTTTAGGACCTGGCTGCATCCGATTAGCAGAGGGCTCCTCCAGAGGTGAAAGGCGGCTGTTAAAGGCAGAAGCAAGAGCAGTGAACAGGGTGCTTAGCATTGGTTCTGGATTTAGGGTGACGATCGTGACATTATAACGGGCCAGTATAGACGCCGAAGGTCACCACCCACCACTGAAGCGCACCTTACCACCCTTCTGTAGCGCTTGGAGGTACAAGAGCAGAAACAAGATTATCTGGTCCAAGGTCTGCATAACCTGTCTCGCCTGATTTGACGCTTCGCAACAGATGCCAAATCCTGCAGTTCAACCTCCTGTTGCCACCCAAGAGGGTCCTTCAGCAGTGTTTGGTAATAAAACCCACAAACTTAAATGTATTTTCCCCGAGACATTTAATGGGGATAGAACAACATTTTTTGTCTTCCAGGAGGCATGCAAATTATACCTTAGCTTTTTTCCTCAATCCTTCACTACTGGTGAGGAAAAAGTGAGGTTTGTAATGACTCTGTTACAGGGTGACCCACAAATTTGGGCCCTAAGATTATCCTCCTCTGATCCTGCCCGTTTTTCCCTAGAAACCTTCTTCAACTGTATGGCGATACTTTACGATGACCTGTATTGGTTGGAACGACATGGCTCTCTGTAGCCAATTCCGGTTAGGGCTTTCTGACGCTGTAAAAGACAGCTAAGTAAACTACCCTTTATCTACTAATCTGGATGATCTAATGTCTCCTGCCATCCAAGTAGATTGAAGGGTTGAGAAGGGTACTTCCTTTTCTACTGGGTTTACTAATGTTAAGCTGTCTAACGCCTCAGTGCCTCTGCCTCAGGAGGAACCCATGCAATTGGGTATCACTCATCTAACTCCTGAGGAAAAGGCCTGCAGGCGGTCTCAGGGTCTGTGTATTTACTGTGGAGAAAAGGGTCATTTTCTTAACCAGTGTCCTAAGAGCCCGGGAAACTTCAAAGCCTAAATGGAGAAGGGGAGCTCCATTTGGGTAGAGAAGTTTCTTCTCCCCAATTTTCCTCTAGGATTATGGTACCTCTTAATGTAACTTGGCCTACGGGCTCTGTTAAGGTTTCTGCTGTTGTGGTTTCTGGGGCGGCGGGGAATTTTTTAGATGCTGCTGTCGTAGTAAGGTTTAATATTCCTCTAATACTCCTTATTCCTCCTATGAGAATCATAGTCATAGACAAAAGCCCTTTGTGGTCCGGTTTGGTAACTAAAAAGACTGTGGCTTTGTCCTTATGCACTAACAACCTGCATGTTACATCAAAAAAATCTTGAAAAAGGTTTTATTAGGCCCTCTAGTTCTCCTGCTGGTGCTGGGTTCTTTTTCATGGGCAAGAAGGACGGAGGTCTTCGCCCATGTATTAACTATAGGGGCCTTAATAAAATTACCATCAAAAACTGCTATCCCCTTCCGCTGATTTCTGAGTTATTCGATTAGGTCAAGAATGATACCATCTACTCTAAACTTGACCTCAGGGGTGCATATAACCTCATTCGTATCAGGGAAGGGGATGAGTGGAAAACAGCCTTTAACACCAGGGATGGCCACTACGAATATTTAGTTATTCCATTCAGTCTCTGCAACATCCCCGCAGTGTTCTAGGAATTTGTCAATGACATCTTCCGAGACCTGCTGTGGTTACCGTATATACTTGAGTATAAGCCGAGTTTTTCAGCATCCAAAATGTGCTGAAAAAGTCTACCTCGGCTTATACTCAAGTCAGTGGGCAGTAGCTGAGATTGCAGTCACTTTTAATCATTCCTATACCAACAGTTCGCTTGGGGAGAGACTGCAATATCACACAGCGCCCTCTGTTGGTTATATGAAAGAATAACAGTGCGCCCTCTGTTGGTTATATGAAAGAATAACAGTGACTGCAATATCACAAAGCACCATCTGTTGGTTATATAAAAGAATAATAGTGACTGCAATATCACACAGCACCCTCTGTTGGTTATATGAAGGATTAACAGTGATGGCAATATCACACAGCACCCTCTGCACATGGTAGTGGGACAATGCACACAGTAATCCGTTTGGCAATTCTCTGTCACCATCAACTTTGCAAAGAAGTCCGGTTGATCGCTGGGGGGGTCGCTTTGGCGGAATGTGCGCTGCTGGGAGACAGGGCTCTAGTTGTGTCTAGGCTTATACTGAAGTCAATACGTTTTCCCAGGTAAAATTAGGTACCTCGGCTTATACTCGAGTATATAAGGCATTCGTAGTGGTATATCTTGACGATATTCAAATTTTTTCCTCTAACTTGGGTGACCATCAGAAACATGTCCGGGAGGTTTTGCTCAGGTTAAGGAAGAATAGCTTATTTGCGAAGCTTGAGAAATGCTCCTTTGAGGTTTCTTCTGTACAATTTTTGAGGTTCAATATCTCTGTTAAGGGTCTAGAAATGGATCCTGGGAAGGTTAAGGCTGTATTGGACTGGGTTCAGCCTTTTTCTTTACGTGCAACCCAAAGGTTCTTTGGTTTTGCTAATTATTATTGTCAATTCATTAAAAACTTTTCTTTGGTGGTGTCTACAATTACAAATCTAACCAAAAAGGGTGCACATCCAAGTATGTGGCCTCCCGAGGCTATTCAAGCCTTTGAATTCCTTAAGAAAGAATTTGTTTCTGCTCCCAATCTCAGTCACCCTGATACTACTCTTCCTTTTATTGTAGAGATTGATGCCTCAGAGGTTGGGGCAGGGACGGTCCTTTCTCAAAGGCATCTATAATCAACAAGGTACATCCATGTGTATTCTTCTCTAGGAAATTTTCACCTGCCAAAGCCAATTATGACATTGGTAATAGAGAATTGTTGGCAATTCCTTAAGGAATTGGGCCTTTGAGGAATGACGTCACTTGTTGGAGGGGGCTAAACATACTATAACGGTCTTTACTGACCACAAAAACCTATTATACATAGAGTTTGCTGAACAGTTGAATCCTAATTTCTCTCTCACATACAGGCCTGGTTCCAAAAACACTAAAGCAGACACACTCTAGAATCTAATCTGTCTGAACCTATTGAGTGTGTTCCCAACATTCCGGGTGAGTTGACTGTGGCAGTTTTAGGATCAGATCTTGCCACACTACTGTCTTAAGAACAATCCTCTGCCCCTATAGATACTCCTCCTGGGAGGTTATTTGTACCTGAGGACTTAAGGGAACAGGTTCTGGGTGAGGCTCATAATTCTAAAATGGCAGGACATCCTGGTATCTCTAAAACCTTGTCTTTGTGGTCTCGTAATGTGTGGTGGCCTTCATTTAAATAAGATGTCAAAAACTTTGTTAATTCTTCTCCTGTCAAAGGTCAAAGTCTTCTAGAAACCTGTCACAGGGATTGCTAAGGCCATTGCTTATTCCTGACAGACCCTGGTCCCATCTGTCTCCTTCTCAAGGGAAAACAGTGATTTGACAAAATGAGTCATTTAACTTCCCTCCCACACCTCCCATCTGCTAAGACTTTGGCTGAGTTATTTATTTCTAATATTTTCAAATTACATGGTTTTCCGGTCAATATTGTTTCTGATAGAGGGGTACAGTTTGTTTCTAAATTCTGTTCTTTGGTTGGGATTGATTTGTCATTCTCTACCGCATACCACCCTCAAACCAATGGTCAAACTGAAAGGGTTAATCAGTACCGTGAACAATTCTTAAGGTGTTATGTGTCTGACAACCAATCCTCATGAGCTGAACTATTACCCTGGGCAGAATTTGCTTACAATAATGAACTCATGCTTCTACTGGTCAATCTCCATTTTTTATTGTTAATGTTTTACATCCCAAAGCATTTTCTTTTTCTGGTTCATTATCCTCTGTGAATTCTTCTGTCAAACAATTTGCCAAGATCTGTTCTGGGGTGCATAATTCTCTTTCTGCAGCTACAGCAGCAGTGTTGGTAGAGGGTCAGCCTGAATTTGTAGTCCAAGAACTCCTTGATTCTCGCCTTGTGCGGGTTAAGTTGCAATAGCTTGTACAATGGAAGGGTTACGGCCCTGAGAAGAATTCTTGGGTTCCTGTTTGTGACATTAGGGCTGATCGTCTCAGGAAACAATTCCATCTTAAATACCCTGAGAAACCTGGGGTCCGGTGGCCCCTCCTCAAGGGGGGGTAATGTCACAACTCACCCTGGTGGTCTAGTGGTGTGGTGGGTACGCCCGACACACCGCTCCTCCTCTTCTGTGTGTGCCAGTATACTCAAGTCAGTGGGCAGTAGCTGAGATTGCAGTCACTTTTAATCATTCCTATACCAACAGTTCGCTTGGGGAGAGACTGCAATATCACACAGCGCCCTCTGTTGGTTATATGAAAGAATAACAGTGCGCCCTCTGTTGGTTATATGAAAGAATAACAGTGACTGCAATATCACAAAGCACCATCTGTTGGTTATATAAAAGAATAATAGTGACTGCAATATCACACAGCACCCTCTGTTGGTTATATGAAGGATTAACAGTGATGGCAATATCACACAGCACCCTCTGCACATGGTAGTGGGACAATGCACACAGTAATCCGTTTGGCAATTCTCTGTCACCATCAACTTTGCAAAGAAGTCCGGTTGATCGCTGGGGGGGTCGCTTTGGCGGAATGTGCGCTGCTGGGAGACAGGGCTCTAGTTGTGTCTAGGCTTATACTGAAGTCAATACGTTTTCCCAGGTAAAATTAGGTACCTCGGCTTATACTCGAGTATATAAGGCATTCGTAGTGGTATATCTTGACGATATTCAAATTTTTTCCTCTAACTTGGGTGACCATCAGAAACATGTCCGGGAGGTTTTGCTCAGGTTAAGGAAGAATAGCTTATTTGCGAAGCTTGAGAAATGCTCCTTTGAGGTTTCTTCTGTACAATTTTTGAGGTTCAATATCTCTGTTAAGGGTCTAGAAATGGATCCTGGGAAGGTTAAGGCTGTATTGGACTGGGTTCAGCCTTTTTCTTTACGTGCAACCCAAAGGTTCTTTGGTTTTGCTAATTATTATTGTCAATTCATTAAAAACTTTTCTTTGGTGGTGTCTACAATTACAAATCTAACCAAAAAGGGTGCACATCCAAGTATGTGGCCTCCCGAGGCTATTCAAGCCTTTGAATTCCTTAAGAAAGAATTTGTTTCTGCTCCCAATCTCAGTCACCCTGATACTACTCTTCCTTTTATTGTAGAGATTGATGCCTCAGAGGTTGGGGCAGGGACGGTCCTTTCTCAAAGGCATCTATAATCAACAAGGTACATCCATGTGTATTCTTCTCTAGGAAATTTTCACCTGCCAAAGCCAATTATGACATTGGTAATAGAGAATTGTTGGCAATTCCTTAAGGAATTGGGCCTTTGAGGAATGACGTCACTTGTTGGAGGGGGCTAAACATACTATAACGGTCTTTACTGACCACAAAAACCTATTATACATAGAGTTTGCTGAACAGTTGAATCCTAATTTCTCTCTCACATACAGGCCTGGTTCCAAAAACACTAAAGCAGACACACTCTAGAATCTAATCTGTCTGAACCTATTGAGTGTGTTCCCAACATTCCGGGTGAGTTGACTGTGGCAGTTTTAGGATCAGATCTTGCCACACTACTGTCTTAAGAACAATCCTCTGCCCCTATAGATACTCCTCCTGGGAGGTTATTTGTACCTGAGGACTTAAGGGAACAGGTTCTGGGTGAGGCTCATAATTCTAAAATGGCAGGACATCCTGGTATCTCTAAAACCTTGTCTTTGTGGTCTCGTAATGTGTGGTGGCCTTCATTTAAATAAGATGTCAAAAACTTTGTTAATTCTTCTCCTGTCAAAGGTCAAAGTCTTCTAGAAACCTGTCACAGGGATTGCTAAGGCCATTGCTTATTCCTGACAGACCCTGGTCCCATCTGTCTCCTTCTCAAGGGAAAACAGTGATTTGACAAAATGAGTCATTTAACTTCCCTCCCACACCTCCCATCTGCTAAGACTTTGGCTGAGTTATTTATTTCTAATATTTTCAAATTACATGATTTTCCGGTCAATATTGTTTCTGATAGAGGGGTACAGTTTGTTTCTAAATTCTGTTCTTTGGTTGGGATTGATTTGTCATTCTCTACCGCATACCACCCTCAAACCAATGGTCAAACTGAAAGGGTTAATCAGTACCGTGAACAATTCTTAAGGTGTTATGTGTCTGACAACCAATCCTCATGAGTTGAACTATTACCCTGGGCAGAATTTGCTTACAATAATGAACTCATGCTTCTACTGGTCAATCTCCATTTTTTATTGTTAATGTTTTACATCCCAAAGCATTTTCTTTTTCTGGTTCATTATCCTCTGTGAATTCTTCTGTCAAACAATTTGCCAAGATCTGTTCTGGGGTGCATAATTCTCTTTCTGCAGCTACAGCAGCAGTGTTGGTAGAGGGTCAGCCTGAATTTGTAGTCCAAGAACTCCTTGATTCTCGCCTTGTGCGGGTTAAGTTGCAATAGCTTGTACAATGGAAGGGTTACGGCCCTGAGAAGAATTCTTGGGTTCCTGTTTGTGACATTAGGGCTGATCGTCTCAGGAAACAATTCCATCTTAAATACCCTGAGAAACCTGGGGTCCGGTGGCCCCTCCTCAAGGGGGGGTAATGTCACAACTCACCCTGGTGGTCTAGTGGTGTGGTGGGTACGCCCGACACACCGCTCCTCCTCTTCTGTGTGTGCCAGTAACTAAGGGTGCGTGCGGCATGCATTTTCTGTATTCATAGGCGCATTCGCACTGGCGTGATGATGCCGGTGCGCAATGGCGCAAAATTTAAATGTACTTAGACATTTTGTATTTTTTCATTGCCCGTTATAGGATCATTCTTTTGAGTTCCTGGTGCTCCTGATTTGTGAATCTGTCTGTTCTCTGATACCTGTCGTGACCCCTGCCTGTTTTGACAATCCTGACTTCTGAAATCCTGACCCTGCCTGATAACCGACTCTTCTATATTCGCATCCCTTCTGATTGATCTCCTGGTTTTACCCTTGCCTGTCTTACTCTGCTTGTACTCTGCCTGCCCCGACCCGTCCAGATTTGACTTAACTTTTGTCTGTTCCTTGAACTGTGACCTTTTGCCAAAAAAGACTTTGCTTTACTATCGTGCCCCTTTGCTCGTCCAGAACCTCTAGCTTGGCATCTCTCTTTATAAGACCTATTCTTATTAGCATCCTATTAGCCGAGGGCTCCTCCTGAGGTGAAAGGTGGCTGTTAAAGGCAGAAGCAAGATCGATGAACAGGGTGCTTAGCATTGGTTCTAGCATTAGGGTGCCGATCGTGACACACGTACAGATGTCAAGTAAGCTTTCTGAACATATCCAAATATATTGACATAAAAAAACTAGTGATTCACTACTATATGAGAACATGCATTGTCCCACTATTGTCAGGTTCTGCTAGGATTCGAGCCAGGGACCTTTGGGTGTCTGGCTCAATGCCTTGAGCATTTGGCCAGGTGAGCAACCTGTAGAGTTGTTTAGAATATGTTACCTGGCCTCTGCAGCCCCAGCCCAGCAGCAGTCTGATTGGTTGCGGTTAGCCAATCAGGGCTAATTCTACCCTATTTAAGGCCAGCCCTCTGTACACTCCTTGCTGGAGCATTATATGGCCATCCTAGTACTGTGGCAGCACCCCTAGCTAAGTTGTTCCTGCTCTAGCCCTTGATTCTTGCCTTCTCCCTTCCCTGCATTTCCTGGCTTTACCTTCCATTGTACTTTCCCAGCTTTGACCCTTGCCTGTTACCGATTTCTGCTTCCTGTTCTGTCTTGTACCTAACCCTTCCTGTTCTCCAGTCCAGTTCCTGCTCTCTAGTCTTCTTCCTATCCTGCTCTCCAGTCCTCTCTCCTTCTGCTCCAGTCTCCTTCTGCTCCAGTCTCCTCCCACTATCCTGTCCTCTCGAAATCCTGTTCTCTAGATCTTTGAACTCACTGTCCTGTCCTATCCAGTCTGTTCCTGTCCTGACCTTTGTTCTGTTCCCCATTCACCCGTTCCAGGCTGACTCATTGCCCTCTTCATCCTGTCAGGTCCATTCCTGATCTTCGTCCTGCTCCACTCTACAGCTGTTCAAGTCTGACTCATCGCCCTCGTCATCCCATTCCTACCTTTCCTTGCTGTGTTCCCTTTGGCACAGACAGCCCCTGCAAGGACTTGTCCTTTGTCCTGCCTCCACAGCATCCCCTACCTAATGGTTGACAGAATGCTATGGCCACAAGAATCTGCAAGGGCTGTTCCTGTGCTTCCTGACCCGATTCCCAAAAAGACTAAATACTCTACTTTTACCCGCAGATACTTTGATGGCTCCCCAAGTAATATTCCAATCTTCCTTGAGGAATTTCTCCTCCTTTTAGAGAAAGAACACAGTTTCAGTGCTACTCCAGTCGAGTACGTTTCTGAGATCATTTTCTTCCTGCTAGAAGGTAAAGCTCGTTCCTAAATGAACTTGCCCCAGTTCCAGGGCTCACTATTCCTCAGCAGTCTGCTCCAGTTCCAGGGCCGGATATCCCTCAGCAGTCTGGTCTAGTTCCAGGGCTGGCTATCCCTCAGCAGTTTGCTCCAGTTCCAGGGCCGGATATCCCTCAGCAGTCTGCTCCAGTTTCAGGCCGGCTACCCCTCAGCTGTTTGCCTCCATTCCCGGGCCTTCTATCCCTCAGCAGCTGGTTCCTCAGCAGCAACTGCTGGCCACAGCTCTGATGGGGCTTCCCCCCACAGCATCCACTGCCTATAGCTCCAAAAGGGGTTCCCCAGCAGCCTCCTCTGCCTACAACTCCCAAGGGGCTTTCTCCATAGCATCCACTGCCTACAGCTCCAGAGGGGCCTTCCCCATAGCATCTGCTGCCCACAGCTCCAGAGGGACCTTCCCCACAGCATCCACTGCCTACAGCTCCAGAGGGGCGTTCCCAGAAACTGCCACTACCTACAGCTCCAGAGGGGCTTTCCCAGCAGCCGCCGCTGTCTACATCTCTAGAGGAGTTTTCCCAGCAGCCGCCTCTGTCTACAGCTCCTGAGGGGCCTTCCCAGCAGCTGCCACTGCCTACAGCTCCAGAGGGGCCTTCCCAGCAACCACCACTGCCTACAATTCCAGAGCTGCCTTCCCAGCAACTTCTGCTGCCCACAGCTCTTCCTCAGCTGCCCAAAGCTTCAGCTAGGCTCCTCCAGAAGCTGCCTCCCATACCTGTGCTGGCTCCTCACTGGCTGCCTCATGTACTCATAATCACAGTAGACAGCACCAGTCTTGAGAATTTGTTTAAAAAAGCCTTTATTGGAACTTCATGGCTTTATCATCTGAACAAATGCAACAACGTTTCAAGCCGCATGGCCCTTTCTCATACCCTCGTTGTCCTGTCCTATCCAGTCTGTTCCTGTCCTGACCTTCGTCCTGTTCCCCCTTCACCCATTCCACCCTGACTCATCACCCTCTTCATCCTGTCAGGTCCATTCCTGATATTCATCCTCTCCATCCTGCTTCACTCTGCACCTGCTCCAGTCTTACTCATCGCCTTCGTCACCCCATTCCTGCCTTTTATTTGCCGTGTTCCCTTTGGCACAGACAGCCCCTGCCTCAAGGACTCATCCTTCCCTCAGCCTCCACAGCATCCCCTAGCTAATCCTTGACAACTATCAAGTAAGCTTTCAGAATATTATCGAAATATACTGACATTAGAAATAAAAAACAATTAGCTATTGGCTACTTTATTGCACCACTGTCAAGTAAGCTTTCAGAACATTATCCAAATGTATTGATATAAGGATATACTGTAGTCATTTACAAAACACTTGTAATCATCATCATCATGATCATCATGATCATCATCATCATTTATTTATATAGCGCTGTCAAGATACGCAGTGCTTTACTGCAGTTATAACAAACAGGGAATAAATGGTGGATATCAAACAAGGATTACAGAGTACAATAGGGTTAGAAGGACCTAGAGATTAGAGTTTATAAACTAAAAGGTTTGGGTACAATTGAGACATTAGGATTATATAAACATTTTGTCATTTTTGATACAGCAATGATTAATTAAGGTACATCGAATAAGCCTCTTTAAACAGATGGGTCTTTAAGGAGCGCTTGAAAGTTTGGAAAGAAGGAGAAAGTCTGACAGCTTGTGGCAGAGAGTTCCAGAAAAAAGCAGAAGCCCGAGAGAAGTCTTGTAGACGAGAATGGGCAGAAGTGATCAGAGGAGAAGTGAGGCGAAGATCAGAAGCAGAGCGTAGGTTTCGTGAAGGAGTGTATTTGGAGATTAGAGATGAAATATAGGGAGGGGTTTCATTATTAAGGGCCTTGAATGTGAGTGTAAGTAATTTGAATTTGATTCTAGAAGAGATTGGGAGCCAGTGAAGGGACATACATATGGGAGCAGCTGATGTTGAGCGGCGAGCTAGATGAATGAGTCTAGCAGCCGCGTTTAGAACAGATTGGAGTTGTGAAAGGTGACTTGTTGGAATACGTGTGAGGAGTAGGTTGCAGTAATCAAGGCGGGAGATGATGAGAGACTGAATCAGTGTTTTAGTTGATTCTGAACTGAGATAGTGTCGTATTTGAGCAATGTTGCGCAGTTGAATACGGCAAGATTTTGCAAGTGTTTGAATGTGTGGTGAAAAGGACAGATGAGAGTCTAAGATAACTCCTAGGCAGCGTGCCTGTGTGGTGGAATGAAAGGTGGTGTTGTTTACGGTGAGTGATATCTGAGGGACAGGGGAAGATTTGAGGAAATATAATGAGTTCTGTTTTAGACAGGTTCAGTTTCAGGTGGCGCTGTGACATCCAGGAGGAGACAGCAGAGAGACAGTCTGTGACCTGGGAAAGGACAGAATTAGAAAGATCAGGAGAAGACAAGTAGAGTTGGGTGTCATCAGCATAAAGGTGATACTGAAGTCCAAATGACTGAATAAGTTTTCCTAGTGAAGTTGTATAGAGTGAGAACAGCAGGGGGCCAAGAACAGAGCCTTGAGGAACTCCAACAGAGAGTGGGAAAGTAGTAGAAGTAGAGTTAGAGAAGGAAACTTTAAAGGAACGGTCAGACAGATAAGATGTAAACCATGAAAGAGCAGTGTCCCGAAATGCCAGCTGAGTGTAGAATGTCAAGGAGGAGTGTGTGGTCAACTGTGTCAAAGGCTGCAGAGAGATCTAGAAGGATTAGAATGGAATAATGACCTTTAGACTTTGCCAATAGAAGATCATTGGTTACTTTGGTGAGTGCAGTTTCAGTCGAGTGTGATGGGCAGAAGCCAGATTGCAAGGGGTCGAGGAGGGAGTTGTGAGTGAGATGCTGGATCAGGCGTTTGTAAACAAGCCTTTCTAGTAATTTAGATGCGAATGGAAGAAGGGAGACCGGTCAATAGTTAGTGGGAGAGCTGGGATCAAGGGAAGGTTTTTTGAGGATAGGAGTGATTAGTGCTTGTTTGTATAATGATGGAAAGGTACCAGTAGAGAGTGAAAGATTAAATAGGTGGGTCAGTGCAGGAGAGAGTGTATCAGAGATTGGGTGGAGAAGGCGAGAGGGTATGGGGTCAAGGGAGCAGGTGGTGGGTTTTGAGCAGGCTAGAAGTTTGCTAACTTCATCTAGATGTTGCAGGGGTGAAGGAGTGCAAAGTAGATGTGAGTGGACTGCACGTTGGTTTGAGATTGTTGTCGGACGGTATGCTCAGCCTAATGAGATCGATTTTTTCATTAAAGAAATGAGCAAGGTCTTGGGCGGTAACATTAATAGGTGGAGGGGGTGGAGGGGGGCATAGGAGTGAGTTAAATGTGGCAAACAGCTGCACAGTAGAAAGGGCGCATGCACAGTAGACATGAATGGCTGTGCTTCCTCAATGCTGCTGGAAAGATCAAATAACGTAAACAGGACCTTAACCCATTTGTCCCAGATCCCACTCTCTTCAGCAGAGAGACAAGACCATACAGCCCTACATTTTCAGGTAGATGTGTTGAAAACAATCAATTTTTTTAATTGAACCAATTATATATATCATGTAAATTACTATAACTCCATATTTTTTTAAACATAAATACAAGTGAATCAGCCTTTTAAATGCTTTTAGTGTATTTATTCAAATATAGTAACTGAAAAATGAAAAAATTGTGAGTAGATACTGCAAAAGGAAAATATACATTGCACAAACATCAAGTAAGCTTTCAGAATATTATCCAAATGTAATTACATAAAACTAAAAAAAACATACATTGCACAAATGTTAAGTACAATTGCACAAATGTCAAGTACAATTGTTACAATACTATTGATTATTTGCTGGTAGTTTTTTAATTATTTTTTATTTCAAGGTATTAAGTGCCTGGCAACGTATAATTACTTATGATGACTACTTATTATAGCATTATAGGTTATTTTAGCACCTTTTCTGTAAAGTTTTGGTATTTTGCCAGTTTGGGTTTACCATTTTAAGATTCATTAGTAAATAAAATTACGGGTTACTGCTATTCGTTATTAAGATATTAAAGTGTATTAGCCGTAATTGTTATTCAATTTTAGTTATCATTGTCAGTTATTTATTGTATATCATTTTAACCTGGCAGTTTTATTGATTTTTGCACTTTTATGCACTCTGTGAGACCATACATTGTACCATACATTGTTATTGAATTCTAACTATATTCATGTTATCCTTATTATTTGTTTTAGTCCGTTTTATGACTTAAGATGCATGAGTATTTGAGTATTATAGCTTGATAACATCTTTTTAGAATTCTTGGTTACTGGTTATTAAAAGTTTTAGTAGCAAATTATTTTAGTTTTTTAAATAGAACTTTTTTATTGTATATAATTTTTACACGGCGGTTTTTCTGATTTTTTACACTGTGTACCAATATCAAGTTTTATATTTGAGCACCTTTTATGTATAGTTTGGGTATTTTGCAAGTTAGTTTGGGTATTTTGCAAGTTTTAAAGAGTTTACACTTTTAGGTTTCATTAGTAAATAAACGACGAGTTATTGCTATTAGTTATTAAAATATTAAAATGTATTAGGCATACTTGTTATTAAATTCTATTTATCATCCTAATTATATTCATGTTATCCTTATTATTTGTTTTAGTCCTTTTTATGACTTAAGACGCATGAGTATTTTAGTATTATAGCTTGATAACATCTTTTTAGTATTATTGGTTACCGGTTATTACAAGTTTTAGTAGCAAATTATTTTAGTTTTTTATATTATCTTTTTTAGTGTATATCATTTTTACACGGCGGTTTTTCTGATTTTTGCACTGTGTACCATTATGAAGTTTTATATTTTAGCACCTTTTATGTATAGATTTGGTATTTTGCAAGTTTTAAAGAGTTTACACTTTTAGGTTTCTTTAGTAAATAAACGACGAGTTATTGCTATTAGTTATTAAGATATTAAAATGTATTAGGCATACTTGTTATTGAATTCTATTTATAATCCTAATTATATTCATGTTATCCTTATTATTTGTTTTAGTCCTATTTATGACTTACGACGCATGAGTATTTTAGTATTATAGCTTGATGACATCATTTTAGTATTCTTGGTTACCGGTTATTACAAGTTTTAGTAGCAAATTATTTTAGTTTTTTATATATATCTTTTTTAGTGTATAACATTTTTACACGGCGATTTTTCTGATTTTTGCACTGTGGACCAATATCAAGTTTTATATTTTAGCACCTTTTATGTATAGTTTTGGTATTTTGCAAGTTTTAAAAAGTTTACATTTTTACTTTTCATTAGTAAATAAACGACGAGTTATTGCTATTCGTTATTAAGATATTAAAATGTATTAGGCATACTTGTTATTGAATTCTATTTATTATCCTAATTATATTCATGTTATCCTTATTATTTGTTTTAGTCCTTTTTATGACTTACGATGCATGAGTATTTTAGTATTATAGCTTGATGACATCTTTTTAGTCTTCTTGGTTACTGGTTATTACAAGTTTTAGTAGTAAGTTATTTTAGTTTTTTAAATATAACTTTTTTATTGTATATCATTTTTACACGGCGGTTTTTCTGATTTTTGCACTGTGTACCATTATGAAGTTTTATATTTTAGCACCTTTTATGTATAGTTTTGGTATTTTGCAAGTTTTAAAGAGTTTACATTTTAAGGTTTCATTAGTAAATAAACGACGAGTTATTGCTATTCGTTATTAAGATATTAAAATGTATTAGGCATACTTGTTATTGAATTCTATTTATTATCCTAATTATATTCATGTTATCCTTATTATTTGTTTTAGTCCTTTTTATGACTTACGATGCATGAGTATTTTAGTATTATAGCTTGATGACATCTTTTTAGTCTTCTTGGTTACTGGTTATTACAAGTTTTAGTAGTAAGTTATTTTAGTTTTTTAAATATAACTTTTTTAGTGTATAGCATTTTTACACGGCGGTTTTCCTGATTTTTGCACTGTGTACCATTATGAAGTTTTATATTTTAGCACCTTTTATGTATAGTTTTGGTATTTTGCAAGTTTTAAAGAGTTTACATTTTTAGGTTTCATTAGTAAATAAACGACGAGTTATTGCTATTAGTTATTAAGATATTAAAATGTATTAGGCATACTTGTCATTGAATTCTATTTATCATCCTAATTATATTCATGTTAACCTTATTATTTGTTTTAGTCCTATTTATGACTTACGACGCATGAGTATTTTAGTATAGCTTGATAACATCTTTTTAGTATTATTGGTTACCGGTTATTACAAGTTTTAGTAGTAAGTTATTTTAGTTTTTTAAATATAACTTTTTTAGTGTATATCATTTTTACACGGCGGTTTTTCTGATTTTTGCACTGTGTACCATTATGAAGTTTTATATTTTAGCACCTTTTATGTATAGTTTTGGTATTTTGCAAGTTTTAAAGAGTTTACATTTTTAGGTTTCATTAGTAAATAAACAACGAGTTATTGCTATTAGTTATTAAGATATTAAAATGTATTAGGCAAAATCGTCACTGAATTCTATTTATTATCCTAATTATATTCATGTTATCTTTATTATTTGTTTTAGTCCTTTTTATGACTTACGACGCATGAGTATTTTAGTATTATAGCTTGATAACATCTTTTTAGTATTCTTGGTTACTGGTTATTACAAGTTTTAGTAGCAAATTATTTTAGTTTTTTAAATATAACTTTTTTATTGTATATAATTTTTACACGGCGGTTTTTCTGATTTTTGCACTGTGTACCATTATGAAGTTTTATATTTTAGCACCTTTTATGTATAGTTTTGGTATTTTGCAAGTTTTAAAGAGTTTACATTTTTAGGTTTCATTAGTAAATAAACAACGAGTTATTGCTAGTAGTTATTAAGATATTAAAATGTATTAGGCATACTTGTCATTGAATTCTATTTATCATCATAATTATATTCATGTTATCCTTATTATTTGTTTTAGTCCTATTTATGACTTACGACGCATGAGTATTTTAGTATTATAGCTTGATGACATCTTTTTAGTATTATTGGTTACCGGTTATTACAAGTTTTAGTAGTAAGTTATTTTAGTTTTTTAAATATAACTTTTTTAGTGTATATCATTTTTACATGGCGGTTTTCTGATTTTTGCACTGTGTACCATTATGAAGTTTTATATTTTAGCACCTTTTATGTATAGTTTTGGTATTTTGCAAGTTTTAAAGAGTTTACATTTTTAGGTTTCATTAGTAAATACACGACGAGTTATTGCTATTAGTTATTAAGATATTAAAATGTATTAGGCATACTTGTCATTGAATTCTATTTATCATCCTAATTATATTCATGTTATCCTTATTATTTGTTTTAGTTCTATTTATGACTTACGACGCATGAGTATTTTAGTATTATAGCTTGATGACATCTTTTTAGTATTCTTGGTTACTGGTTATTACAAGTTTTAGTAGCAAATTATTTTAGTTTTTTATATATATCTTTTTTAGTGTATAACATTTTTACATGGCGGTTTTTCTGATTTTTGCACTGTGGACCTATATCAAGTTTTATATTTTAGCACCTTTTATGTATAGTTTTGGTATTTTGCAAGTTTTAAAGAGTTTACATTTTTAGGTTTCATTAGTAAATAAACGACGAGTTATTGCTATTAGTTATTAAGATATTAAAATGTATTAGGCATACTTGTCATTGAATTCTATTTATCATCCTAATTATATTCATGTTATCCTTATTATTTGTTTTAGTCCTTTTTATGACTTACGACGCATGAGTATTTTAGTATTATAGCTTGATAACATCTTTTTAGTATTATTGGTTACCGGTTATTACAAGTTTTAGTAGTAAGTTATTTTAGTTTTTTAAATATAACTTTTTTAGTGTATATCATTTTTACACGGCGGTTTTCCTGATTTTTGCACTGTGTACCATTATGAAGTTTTATATTTTAGCACCTTTTATGTATAGTTTTGGTATTTTGCAAGTTTTAAAGAGTTTACATTTTTAGGTTTCATTAGTAAATAAACGACGAGTTATTGCTATTAGTTATTAAGATATTAAAATGTATTAGGCATACTTGTCATTGAATTCTATTTATCATCCTAATTATATTCATGTTATCCTTATTATTTGTTTTAGTCCTTTTTATGACTTACGACGCATGAGTATTTTAGTATATAGCTTGATGACATCTTTTTAGTATTCTTGGTTACCGGTTATTACAAGTTTTAGTAGTAAGTTATTTTAGTTTTTTAAATATAACTTTTTTAGTGTATATCATTTTTACACGGCGGTTTTCCTGATTTTTGCACTGTGTACCATTATGAAGTTTTATATTTTAGCACCTTTTATGTATAGTTTTGGTATTTTGCAAGTTTTAAAGAGTTTACATTTTTAGGTTTCATTAGTAAATAAACGACGAGTTATTGCTATTAGTTATTAAGATATTAAAATGTATTAGGCATACTTGTTATTGAATTCTATTTATCATCCTAATTATATTCATGTTATCCTTATTATTTGTTTTAGTCCTTTTTATGACTTACGACGCATGAGTATTTTAGTATAAGCTTGATGACATCTTTTTAGTATTATTGGTTACCGGTTATTACAAGTTTTAGTAGCAAGTTATTTTAGTTTTTTAAATATAACTTTTTTAGTGTATATCATTTTTACACGGCGGTTTTCCTGATTTTTGCACTGTGGACCATATCAAGTTTTATATTTTAGCACCTTTTATGTATAGTTTTGGTATTTTGCAAGTTTTAAAGAGTTTACATTTTTAGGTTTCATTAGTAAATAAACGACGAGTTATTGCTATTAGTTATTAAGATATTAAAGTGTATTAGGCATACTTGTCATTGAATTCTATTTATCATCCTAATTATATTCATGTTATCCTTATTATTTGTTTTAGTCCTTTTTATGACTTACGACGCATGAGTAT
Source organism: Xenopus laevis (assembly GCF_017654675.1). Classification (NCBI taxonomy): domain Eukaryota; kingdom Metazoa; phylum Chordata; class Amphibia; order Anura; family Pipidae; genus Xenopus; species Xenopus laevis. Next base: position 30,338,143 of record NC_054371.1, on the reverse strand, counting down.
TTTAGTATTATAGCTTGATAACATCTTTTTAGTATTCTTGGTTACCGGTTATTACAAGTTTTAGTAGCAAATTATTTTAGTTTTTTATATATATCTTTTTTAGTGTATAACATTTTTACACGGCGGTTTTCCTGATTTTTGCACTGTGTACCATTATGCAAGTTTTATATTTTAGCACCTTTTATGTATAGTTTTGGTATTTTGCAAGTTTTAAAGAGTTTACATTTTTAGGTTTCATTAGTAAATAAACGACGAGTTATTGCTATTAGTTATTAAGATATTAAAATGTATTAGGCATACTTGTCATTGAATTCTATTTATCATCCTAATTATATTCATGTTATCCTTATTATTTGTTTTAGTCCTTTTTATGACTTACGACGCATGAGTATTTTAGTATTATAGCTTGATAACATCTTTTTAGTATTATTGGTTACCGGTTATTACAAGTTTTAGTAGTAAGTTATTTTAGTTTTTTAAATATAACTTTTTTAGTGTATATCATTTTTACACGGCGGTTTTCCTGATTTTTGCACTGTGTACCATTATGAAGTTTTATATTTTAGCACCTTTTATGTATAGTTTTGGTATTTTGCAAGTTTTAAAGAGTTTACATTTTTAGGTTTCATTAGTAAATAAACGACGAGTTATTGCTATTAGTTATTAAGATATTAAAATGTATTAGGCATACTTGTCATTGAATTCTATTTATCATCCTAATTATATTCATGTTATCCTTATTATTTGTTTTAGTCCTTTTTATGACTTACGACGCATGAGTATTTTAGTATTATAGCTTGATAACATCTTTTTAGTATTATTGGTTACCGGTTATTACAAGTTTTAGTAGTAAGTTATTTTAGTTTTTTAAATATAACTTTTTTAGTGTATATCATTTTTACACGGCGGTTTTTCTGATTTTTGCACTGTGTACCATTATGAAGTTTTATATTTTAGCACCTTTTATGTATAGTTTTGGTATTTTGCAAGTTTTAAAGAGTTTACATTTTTAGGTTTCATTAGTAAATACACGACGAGTTATTGCTATTAGTTATTAAGATATTAAAATGTATTAGGCATACTTGTCATTGAATTCTATTTATCATCCTAATTATATTCATGTTATCCTTATTATTTGTTTTAGTCCTATTTATGACTTACGACGCATGAGTATTTTAGTATTATAGCTTGATGACATCTTTTTAGTATTCTTGGTTACCGGTTATTACAAGTTTTAGTAGCAAATTATTTTAGTTTTTTATATATATCTTTTTTAGTGTATAACATTTTTACACGGCGGTTTTTCTGATTTTTGCACTGTGTACCAATATCAAGTTTTATATTTTAGCACCTTTTATGTATAGTTTTGGTATTTTGCAAGTTTTAAAGAGTTTACATTTTTAGGTTTCATTAGTAAATAAACGACGAGTTATTGCTATTAGTTATTAAGATATTAAAATGTATTAGGCATACTTGTCATTGAATTCTATTTATCATCCTAATTATATTCATGTTATCCTTATTATTTGTTTTAGTCCTATTTATGACTTACGACGCATGAGTATTTTAGTATTATAGCTTGATGACATCTTTTTAGTATTCTTGGTTACCGGTTATTACAAGTTTTAGTAGCAAATTATTTTAGTTTTTTATATATATCTTTTTTAGTGTATAACATTTTTACACGGCGGTTTTTCTGATTTTTGCACTGTGTACCATTATGCAGTTTTATATTTTAGCACCTTTTATGTATAGTTTTGGTATTTTGCAAGTTTTAAAGAGTTTACATTTTTAGGTTTCATTAGTAAATAAACGACGAGTTATTGCTATTAGTTATTAAGATATTAAAATGTATTAGGCATACTTGTCATTGAATTCTATTTATCATCCTAATTATATTCATGTTATCCTTATTATTTGTTTTAGTCCTTTTTATGACTTACGACGCATGAGTATTTTAGTATTATAGCTTGATAACATCTTTTTAGTATTATTGGTTACCGGTTATTACAAGTTTTAGTAGTAAGTTATTTTAGTTTTTTAAATATAACTTTTTTAGTGTATATCATTTTTACACGGCGGTTTTCCTGATTTTTGCACTGTGTACCATTATGAAGTTTTATATTTTAGCACCTTTTATGTATAGTTTTGGTATTTTGCAAGTTTTAAAGAGTTTACATTTTTAGGTTTCATTAGTAAATAAACGACGAGTTATTGCTATTAGTTATTAAGATATTAAAATGTATTAGGCATACTTGTCATTGAATTCTATTTATCATCCTAATTATATTCATGTTATCCTTATTATTTGTTTTAGTCCTTTTTATGACTTACGACGCATGAGTATTTTAGTATTATAGCTTGATAACATCTTTTTAGTATTCTTGGTTACCGGTTATTACAAGTTTTAGTAGCAAATTATTTTAGTTTTTTAAATATAACTTTTTTAGTGTATATCATTTTTACACGGCGGTTTTTCTGATTTTTGCACTGTGTACCATTATGAAGTTTTATATTTTAGCACCTTTTATGTATAGTTTTGGTATTTTGCAAGTTTTAAAGAGTTTACATTTTTAGGTTTCATTAGTAAATAAACGACGAGTTATTGCTATTAGTTATTAAGATATTAAAATGTATTAGGCATACTTGTCATTGAATTCTATTTATCATCCTAATTATATTCATGTTATCCTTATTATTTGTTTTAGTCCTATTTATGACTTACGACGCATGAGTATTTTAGTATTATAGCTTGATGACATCTTTTTAGTATTCTTGGTTACCGGTTATTACAAGTTTTAGTAGCAAATTATTTTAGTTTTTTATATATATCTTTTTTAGTGTATAACATTTTTACACGGCGGTTTTTCTGATTTTTGCACTGTGTACCATTATGCAGTTTTATATTTTAGCACCTTTTATGTATAGTTTTGGTATTTTGCAAGTTTTAAAGAGTTTACATTTTTAGGTTTCATTAGTAAATAAACGACGAGTTATTGCTATTAGTTATTAAGATATTAAAATGTATTAGGCATACTTGTCATTGAATTCTATTTATCATCCTAATTATATTCATGTTATCCTTATTATTTGTTTTAGTCCTTTTATGACTTACGACGCATGAGTATTTTAGTATTATAGCTTGATAACATCTTTTTAGTATTATTGGTTACCGGTTATTACAAGTTTTAGTAGTAAGTTATTTTAGTTTTTTAAATATAACTTTTTTAGTGTATATCATTTTTACACGGCGGTTTTCCTGATTTTTGCACTGTGTACCATTATGAAGTTTTATATTTTAGCACCTTTTATGTATAGTTTTGGTATTTTGCAAGTTTTAAAGAGTTTACATTTTTAGGTTTCATTAGTAAATAAACGACGAGTTATTGCTATTAGTTATTAAGATATTAAAATGTATTAGGCATACTTGTCATTGAATTCTATTTATCATCCTAATTATATTCATGTTATCCTTATTATTTGTTTTAGTCCTTTTTATGACTTACGACGCATGAGTATTTTAGTATTATAGCTTGATAACATCTTTTTAGTATTATTGGTTACCGGTTATTACAAGTTTTAGTAGTAAGTTATTTTAGTTTTTTAAATATAACTTTTTTAGTGTATATCATTTTTACACGGCGGTTTTCCTGATTTTTGCACTGTGTACCATTATGAAGTTTTATATTTTAGCACCTTTTATGTATAGTTTTGGTATTTTGCAAGTTTTAAAGAGTTTACATTTTTAGGTTTCATTAGTAAATAAACGACGAGTTATTGCTATTAGTTATTAAGATATTAAAATGTATTAGGCATACTTGTCATTGAATTCTATTTATCATCCTAATTATATTCATGTTATCCTTATTATTTGTTTTAGTCCTTTTTATGACTTACGACGCATGAGTATTTTAGTATTATAGCTTGATAACATCTTTTTAGTATTCTTGGTTACTGGTTATTACAAGTTTTAGTAGCAAATTATTTTAGTTTTTTAAATATAACTTTTTTATTGTATATCATTTTTACACGGCGGTTTTTCTGATTTTTGCACTGTGTACCATTATGAAGTTTTATATTTTAGCACCTTTTATGTATAGTTTTGGTATTTTGCAAGTTTTAAAGAGTTTACATTTTTAGGTTTCATTAGTAAATACACGACGAGTTATTGCTATTAGTTATTAAGATATTAAAATGTATTAGGCATACTTGTCATTGAATTCTATTTATCATCCTAATTATATTCATGTTATCCTTATTATTTGTTTTAGTCCTATTTATGACTTACGACGCATGAGTATTTTAGTATTATAGCTTGATGACATCTTTTTAGTATTCTTGGTTACCGGTTATTACAAGTTTTAGTAGCAAATTATTTTAGTTTTTTATATATATCTTTTTTAGTGTATAACATTTTTACACGGCGGTTTTTCTGATTTTTGCACTGTGTACCATTATCAAGTTTTATATTTTAGCACCTTTTATGTATAGTTTTGGTATTTTGCAAGTTTTAAAGAGTTTACATTTTTAGGTTTCATTAGTAAATAAATGACGAGTTATTGCTATTAGTTATTAAGATATTAAAATGTATTAGGCATACTTGTCATTGAATTCTATTTATCATCCTAATTATATTCATGTTATCCTTATTATTTGTTTTAGTCCTTTTTATGACTTACGACGCATGAGTATTTTAGTATTATAGCTTGATAACATCTTTTTAGTATTATTGGTTACCGGTTATTACAAGTTTTAGTAGTAAGTTATTTTAGTTTTTTAAATATAACTTTTTTAGTGTATATCATTTTTACACGGCGGTTTTCCTGATTTTTGCACTGTGTACCATTATGAAGTTTTATATTTTAGCACCTTTTATGTATAGTTTTGGTATTTTGCAAGTTTTAAAGAGTTTACATTTTTAGGTTTCATTAGTAAATACACGACGAGTTATTGCTATTAGTTATTAAGATATTAAAATGTATTAGGCATACTTGTCATTGAATTCTATTTATCATCCTAATTATATTCATGTTATCCTTATTATTTGTTTTAGTCCTATTTATGACTTACGACGCATGAGTATCTTAGTATTATAGCTTGATGACATCTTTTTAGTATTCTTGGTTACCGGTTATTACAAGTTTTAGTAGCAAATTATTTTAGTTTTTTATATATATCTTTTTTAGTGTACAACATTTTTACACGGCGGTTTTTCTGATTTTTGCACTGTGGACCAATATCAAGTTTTATATTTTAGCACCTTTTATGTATAGTTTTGGTATTTTGCAAGTTTTAAAGAGTTTACATTTTTAGGTTTCATTAGTAAATACACGACGAGTTATTGCTATTAGTTATTAAGATATTAAAATGTATTAGGCATACTTGTCATTGAATTCTATTTATCATCCTAATTATATTCATGTTATCCTTATTATTTGTTTTAGTCCTATTTATGACTTACGACGCATGAGTATTTTAGTATTATAGCTTGATGACATCTTTTTAGTATTCTTGGTTACCGGTTATTACAAGTTTTAGTAGCAAATTATTTTAGTTTTTTATATATATCTTTTTTAGTGTATAACATTTTTACACGGCGGTTTTTCTGATTTTTGCACTGTGTACCATTATGCAGTTTTATATTTTAGCACCTTTTATGTATAGTTTTGGTATTTTGCAAGTTTTAAAGAGTTTACATTTTTAGGTTTCATTAGTAAATAAACGACGAGTTATTGCTATTAGTTATTAAGATATTAAAATGTATTAGGCATACTTGTCATTGAATTCTATTTATCATCCTAATTATATTCATGTTATCCTTATTATTTGTTTTAGTCCTTTTTATGACTTACGACGCATGAGTATTTTAGTATTATAGCTTGATAACATCTTTTTAGTATTATTGGTTACCGGTTATTACAAGTTTTAGTAGTAAGTTATTTTAGTTTTTTAAATATAACTTTTTTAGTGTATATCATTTTTACACGGCGGTTTTCCTGATTTTTGCACTGTGTACCATTATGAAGTTTTATATTTTAGCACCTTTTATGTATAGTTTTGGTATTTTGCAAGTTTTAAAGAGTTTACATTTTTAGGTTTCATTAGTAAATACACGACGAGTTATTGCTATTAGTTATTAAGATATTAAAATGTATTAGGCATACTTGTCATTGAATTCTATTTATCATCCTAATTATATTCATGTTATCCTTATTATTTGTTTTAGTCCTTTTTATGACTTACGACGCATGAGTATTTTAGTATTATAGCTTGATAACATCTTTTTAGTATTCTTGGTTACTGGTTATTACAAGTTTTAGTAGCAAATTATTTTAATTTTTTAAATATAACTTTTTTATTGTATATCATTTTTACACGGCGGTTTTTCTGATTTTTGCACTGTGTACCATTATGAAGTTTTATATTTTAGCACCTTTTATGTATAGTTTTGGTATTTTGCAAGTTTTAAAGAGTTTACATTTTTAGGTTTCATTAGTAAATAAACGACGAGTTATTGCTATTAGTTATTAAGATATTAAAATGTATTAGGCATACTTGTCATTGAATTCTATTTATCATCCTAATTATATTCATGTTATCCTTATTATTTGTTTTAGTCCTATTTATGACTTACGACGCATGAGTATTTTAGTATTATAGCTTGATGACATCTTTTTAGTATTCTTGGTTACCGGTTATTACAAGTTTTAGTAGCAAATTATTTTAGTTTTTTATATATATCTTTTTTAGTGTATAACATTTTTACACGGCGGTTTTTCTGATTTTTGCACTGTGTACCATTATGCAAGTTTTATATTTTAGCACCTTTTATGTATAGTTTTGGTATTTTGCAAGTTTTAAAGAGTTTACATTTTTAGGTTTCATTAGTAAATAAACGACGAGTTATTGCTATTAGTTATTAAGATATTAAAATGTATTAGGCATACTTGTCATTGAATTCTATTTATCATCCTAATTATATTCATGTTATCCTTATTATTTGTTTTAGTCCTTTTATGACTTACGACGCATGAGTATTTTAGTATTATAGCTTGATAACATCTTTTTAGTATTATTGGTTACCGGTTATTACAAGTTTTAGTAGTAAGTTATTTTAGTTTTTTAAATATAACTTTTTTAGTGTATATCATTTTTACACGGCGGTTTTCCTGATTTTTGCACTGTGTACCATTATGAAGTTTTATATTTTAGCACCTTTTATGTATAGTTTTGGTATTTTGCAAGTTTTAAAGAGTTTACATTTTTAGGTTTCATTAGTAAATAAACGACGAGTTATTGCTATTAGTTATTAAGATATTAAAATGTATTAGGCATACTTGTCATTGAATTCTATTTATCATCCTAATTATATTCATGTTATCCTTATTATTTGTTTTAGTCCTTTTTATGACTTACGACGCATGAGTATTTTAGTATTATAGCTTGATAACATCTTTTTAGTATTATTGGTTACCGGTTATTACAAGTTTTAGTAGCAAATTATTTTAGTTTTTTAAATATATCTTTTTTAGTGTATATCATTTTTACACGGCGGTTTTTCTGATTTTTGCACTGTGTACCATTATGCAAGTTTTATATTTTAGCACCTTTTATGTATAGTTTTGGTATTTTGCAAGTTTTAAAGAGTTTACATTTTTAGGTTTCATTAGTAAATAAACGACGAGTTATTGCTATTAGTTATTAAGATATTAAAATGTATTAGGCATACTTGTCATTGAATTCTATTTATCATCCTAATTATATTCATGTTATCCTTATTATTTGTTTTAGTCCTTTTTATGACTTACGACGCATGAGTATTTTAGTATTATAGCTTGATAACATCTTTTTAGTATTCTTGGTTACCGGTTATTACAAGTTTTAGTAGCAAATTATTTTAGTTTTTTAAATATAACTTTTTTAGTGTATATCATTTTTACACGGCGGTTTTTCTGATTTTTGCACTGTGTACCATTATGAAGTTTTATATTTTAGCACCTTTTATGTATAGTTTTGGTATTTTGCAAGTTTTAAAGAGTTTACATTTTTAGGTTTCATTAGTAAATAAACGACGAGTTATTGCTATTAGTTATTAAGATATTAAAATGTATTAGGCATACTTGTCATTGAATTCTATTTATCATCCTAATTATATTCATGTTATCCTTATTATTTGTTTTAGTCCTATTTATGACTTACGACGCATGAGTATTTTAGTATTATAGCTTGATGACATCTTTTTAGTATTCTTGGTTACCGGTTATTACAAGTTTTAGTAGCAAATTATTTTAGTTTTTTATATATATCTTTTTTAGTGTATATCATTTTTACACGGCGGTTTTTCTGATTTTTGCACTGTGTACCATTATCAAGTTTTATATTTTAGCACCTTTTATGTATAGTTTTGGTATTTTGCAAGTTTTAAAGAGTTTACATTTTTAGGTTTCATTAGTAAATAAACGACGAGTTATTGCTATTAGTTATTAAGATATTAAAATGTATTAGGCATACTTGTCATTGAATTCTATTTATCATCCTAATTATATTCATGTTATCCTTATTATTTGTTTTAGTCCTATTTATGACTTACGACGCATGAGTATTTTAGTATTATAGCTTGATAACATCTTTTTAGTATTCTTGGTTACCGGTTATTACAAGTTTTAGTAGCAAATTATTTTAGTTTTTTAATATAACTTTTTTAGTGTATATCATTTTTACACGGCGGTTTTTCTGATTTTTGCACTGTGTACCATTATGAAGTTTTATATTTTAGCACCTTTTATGTATAGTTTTGGTATTTTGCAAGTTTTAAAGAGTTTACATTTTTAGGTTTCATTAGTAAATAAACGACGAGTTATTGCTATTAGTTATTAAGATATTAAAATGTATTAGGCATACTTGTCATTGAATTCTATTTATCATCCTAATTATATTCATGTTATCCTTATTATTTGTTTTAGTCCTATTTATGACTTACGACGCATGAGTATTTTAGTATTATAGCTTGATGACATCTTTTTAGTATTCTTGGTTACCGGTTATTACAAGTTTTAGTAGCAAATTATTTTAGTTTTTTATATATATCTTTTTTAGTGTATATCATTTTTACACGGCGGTTTTTCTGATTTTTGCACTGTGTACCATTATCAAGTTTTATATTTTAGCACCTTTTATGTATAGTTTTGGTATTTTGCAAGTTTTAAAGAGTTTACATTTTTAGGTTTCATTAGTAAATAAACGACGAGTTATTGCTATTAGTTATTAAGATATTAAAATGTATTAGGCATACTTGTCATTGAATTCTATTTATCATCCTAATTATATTCATGTTATCCTTATTATTTGTTTTAGTCCTTTTTATGACTTACGACGCATGAGTATTTTAGTATTATAGCTTGATAACATCTTTTTAGTATTCTTGGTTACCGGTTATTACAAGTTTTAGTAGCAAATTATTTTAGTTTTTTATATATATCTTTTTTAGTGTATATCATTTTTACACGGCGGTTTTTCTGATTTTTGCACTGTGTACCATTATGCAGTTTTATATTTTAGCACCTTTTATGTATAGTTTTGGTATTTTGCAAGTTTTAAAGAGTTTACATTTTTAGGTTTCATTAGTAAATAAACGACGAGTTATTGCTATTAGTTATTAAGATATTAAAATGTATTAGGCATACTTGTCATTGAATTCTATTTATCATCCTAATTATATTCATGTTATCCTTATTATTTGTTTTAGTCCTTTTTATGACTTACGACGCATGAGTATTTTAGTATTATAGCTTGATAACATCTTTTTAGTATTCTTGGTTACCGGTTATTACAAGTTTTAGTAGCAAATTATTTTAGTTTTTTAATATATCTTTTTTAGTGTATATCATTTTTACACGGCGGTTTTTCTGATTTTTGCACTGTGTACCATTATGCAAGTTTTATATTTTAGCACCTTTTATGTATAGTTTTGGTATTTTGCAAGTTTTAAAGAGTTTACATTTTTAGGTTTCATTAGTAAATAAACGACGAGTTATTGCTATTAGTTATTAAGATATTAAAATGTATTAGGCATACTTGTCATTGAATTCTATTTATCATCCTAATTATATTCATGTTATCCTTATTATTTGTTTTAGTCCTTTTTATGACTTACGACGCATGAGTATTTTAGTATTATAGCTTGATAACATCTTTTTAGTATTCTTGGTTACCGGTTATTACAAGTTTTAGTAGTAAGTTATTTTAGTTTTTTAAATATAACTTTTTTAGTGTATATCATTTTTACACGGCGGTTTTTCTGATTTTTGCACTGTGTACCATTATGAAGTTTTATATTTTAGCACCTTTTATGTATAGTTTTGGTATTTTGCAAGTTTTAAAGAGTTTACATTTTTAGGTTTCATTAGTAAATAAACGACGAGTTATTGCTATTAGTTATTAAGATATTAAAATGTATTAGGCATACTTGTCATTGAATTCTATTTATCATCCTAATTATATTCATGTTATCCTTATTATTTGTTTTAGTCCTTTTTATGACTTACGACGCATGAGTATTTTAGTATTATAGCTTGATAACATCTTTTTAGTATTCTTGGTTACCGGTTATTACAAGTTTTAGTAGCAAATTATTTTAGTTTTTTAAATATAACTTTTTTAGTGTATATCATTTTTACACGGCGGTTTTTCTGATTTTTGCACTGTGTACCATTATGAAGTTTTATATTTTAGCACCTTTTATGTATAGTTTTGGTATTTTGCAAGTTTTAAAGAGTTTACATTTTTAGGTTTCATTAGTAAATAAACGACGAGTTATTGCTATTAGTTATTAAGATATTAAAATGTATTAGGCATACTTGTCATTGAATTCTATTTATCATCCTAATTATATTCATGTTATCCTTATTATTTGTTTTAGTCCTATTTATGACTTACGACGCATGAGTATTTTAGTATTATAGCTTGATGACATCTTTTTAGTATTCTTGGTTACCGGTTATTACAAGTTTTAGTAGCAAATTATTTTAGTTTTTTATATATAACTTTTTTAGTGTATATCATTTTTACACGGCGGTTTTTCTGATTTTTGCACTGTGTACCATTATGAAGTTTTATATTTTAGCACCTTTTATGTATAGTTTTGGTATTTTGCAAGTTTTAAAGAGTTTACATTTTTAGGTTTCATTAGTAAATAAACGACGAGTTATTGCTATTAGTTATTAAGATATTAAAATGTATTAGGCATACTTGTCATTGAATTCTATTTATCATCCTAATTATATTCATGTTATCCTTATTATTTGTTTTAGTCCTTTTTATGACTTACGACGCATGAGTATTTTAGTATTATAGCTTGATAACATCTTTTTAGTATTCTTGGTTACCGGTTATTACAAGTTTTAGTAGCAAATTATTTTAGTTTTTTATATATATCTTTTTTAGTGTATATCATTTTTACACGGCGGTTTTTCTGATTTTTGCACTGTGTACCATTATGAAGTTTTATATTTTAGCACCTTTTATGTATAGTTTTGGTATTTTGCAAGTTTTAAAGAGTTTACATTTTTAGGTTTCATTAGTAAATAAACGACGAGTTATTGCTATTAGTTATTAAGATATTAAAATGTATTAGGCATACTTGTCATTGAATTCTATTTATCATCCTAATTATATTCATGTTATCCTTATTATTTGTTTTAGTCCTTTTATGACTTACGACGCATGAGTATTTTAGTATTATAGCTTGATAACATCTTTTTAGTATTCTTGGTTACCGGTTATTACAAGTTTTAGTAGCAAATTATTTTAGTTTTTTAAATATAACTTTTTTAGTGTATATCATTTTTACACGGCGGTTTTTCTGATTTTTGCACTGTGTACCATTATGAAGTTTTATATTTTAGCACCTTTTATGTATAGTTTTGGTATTTTGCAAGTTTTAAAGAGTTTACATTTTTAGGTTTCATTAGTAAATAAACGACGAGTTATTGCTATTAGTTATTAAGATATTAAAATGTATTAGGCATACTTGTCATTGAATTCTATTTATCATCCTAATTATATTCATGTTATCCTTATTATTTGTTTTAGTCCTATTTATGACTTACGACGCATGAGTATTTTAGTATTATAGCTTGATGACATCTTTTTAGTATTCTTGGTTACCGGTTATTACAAGTTTTAGTAGCAAATTATTTTAGTTTTTTATATATATCTTTTTTAGTGTATAACATTTTTACACGGCGGTTTTTCTGATTTTTGCACTGTGTACCATTATGCAAGTTTTATATTTTAGCACCTTTTATGTATAGTTTTGGTATTTTGCAAGTTTTAAAGAGTTTACATTTTTAGGTTTCATTAGTAAATAAACGACGAGTTATTGCTATTAGTTATTAAGATATTAAAATGTATTAGGCATACTTGTCATTGAATTCTATTTATCATCCTAATTATATTCATGTTATCCTTATTATTTGTTTTAGTCCTTTTTATGACTTACGACGCATGAGTATTTTAGTATTATAGCTTGATAACATCTTTTTAGTATTCTTGGTTACCGGTTATTACAAGTTTTAGTAGTAAGTTATTTTAGTTTTTTAAATATAACTTTTTTAGTGTATATCATTTTTACACGGCGGTTTTTCTGATTTTTGCACTGTGTACCATTATGAAGTTTTATATTTTAGCACCTTTTATGTATAGTTTTGGTATTTTGCAAGTTTTAAAGAGTTTACATTTTTAGGTTTCATTAGTAAATAAACGACGAGTTATTGCTATTAGTTATTAAGATATTAAAATGTATTAGGCATACTTGTCATTGAATTCTATTTATCATCCTAATTATATTCATGTTATCCTTATTATTTGTTTTAGTCCTTTTTATGACTTACGACGCATGAGTATTTTAGTATTATAGCTTGATAACATCTTTTTAGTATTCTTGGTTACCGGTTATTACAAGTTTTAGTAGCAAATTATTTTAGTTTTTTAAATATAACTTTTTTAGTGTATATCATTTTTACACGGCGGTTTTTCTGATTTTTGCACTGTGTACCATTATGAAGTTTTATATTTTAGCACCTTTTATGTATAGTTTTGGTATTTTGCAAGTTTTAAAGAGTTTACATTTTTAGGTTTCATTAGTAAATAAACGACGAGTTATTGCTATTAGTTATTAAGATATTAAAATGTATTAGGCATACTTGTCATTGAATTCTATTTATCATCCTAATTATATTCATGTTATCCTTATTATTTGTTTTAGTCCTTTTTATGACTTACGACGCATGAGTATTTTAGTATTATAGCTTGATAACATCTTTTTAGTATTCTTGGTTACCGGTTATTACAAGTTTTAGTAGCAAATTATTTTAGTTTTTTATATATATCTTTTTTAGTGTATATCATTTTTACACGGCGGTTTTTCTGATTTTTGCACTGTGTACCATTATGAAGTTTTATATTTTAGCACCTTTTATGTATAGTTTTGGTATTTTGCAAGTTTTAAAGAGTTTACATTTTTAGGTTTCATTAGTAAATAAACGACGAGTTATTGCTATTAGTTATTAAGATATTAAAATGTATTAGGCATACTTGTCATTGAATTCTATTTATCATCCTAATTATATTCATGTTATCCTTATTATTTGTTTTAGTCCTATTTATGACTTACGACGCATGAGTATTTTAGTATTATAGCTTGATAACATCTTTTTAGTATTCTTGGTTACCGGTTATTACAAGTTTTAGTAGCAAATTATTTTAGTTTTTTATATATATCTTTTTTAGTGTATATCATTTTTACACGGCGGTTTTTCTGATTTTTGCACTGTGTACCATTATGCAAGTTTTATATTTTAGCACCTTTTATGTATAGTTTTGGTATTTTGCAAGTTTTAAAGAGTTTACATTTTTAGGTTTCATTAGTAAATAAACGACGAGTTATTGCTATTAGTTATTAAGATATTAAAATGTATTAGGCATACTTGTCATTGAATTCTATTTATCATCCTAATTATATTCATGTTATCCTTATTATTTGTTTTAGTCCTTTTTATGACTTACGACGCATGAGTATTTTAGTATTATAGCTTGATAACATCTTTTTAGTATTCTTGGTTACCGGTTATTACAAGTTTTAGTAGCAAATTATTTTAGTTTTTTATATATATCTTTTTTAGTGTATATCATTTTTACACGGCGGTTTTTCTGATTTTTGCACTGTGTACCATTATGCAAGTTTTATATTTTAGCACCTTTTATGTATAGTTTTGGTATTTTGCAAGTTTTAAAGAGTTTACATTTTTAGGTTTCATTAGTAAATAAACGACGAGTTATTGCTATTAGTTATTAAGATATTAAAATGTATTAGGCATACTTGTCATTGAATTCTATTTATCATCCTAATTATATTCATGTTATCCTTATTATTTGTTTTAGTCCTTTTTATGACTTACGACGCATGAGTATTTTAGTATTATAGCTTGATAACATCTTTTTAGTATTCTTGGTTACCGGTTATTACAAGTTTTAGTAGTAAGTTATTTTAGTTTTTTAATATAACTTTTTTAGTGTATATCATTTTTACACGGCGGTTTTTCTGATTTTTGCACTGTGTACCATTATGAAGTTTTATATTTTAGCACCTTTTATGTATAGTTTTGGTATTTTGCAAGTTTTAAAGAGTTTACATTTTTAGGTTTCATTAGTAAATAAACGACGAGTTATTGCTATTAGTTATTAAGATATTAAAATGTATTAGGCATACTTGTCATTGAATTCTATTTATCATCCTAATTATATTCATGTTATCCTTATTATTTGTTTTAGTCCTATTTATGACTTACGACGCATGAGTATTTTAGTATTATAGCTTGATGACATCTTTTTAGTATTCTTGGTTACCGGTTATTACAAGTTTTAGTAGCAAATTATTTTAGTTTTTTATATATATCTTTTTTAGTGTATATCATTTTTACACGGCGGTTTTTCTGATTTTTGCACTGTGTACCATTATGCAAGTTTTATATTTTAGCACCTTTTATGTATAGTTTTGGTATTTTGCAAGTTTTAAAGAGTTTACATTTTTAGGTTTCATTAGTAAATAAACGACGAGTTATTGCTATTAGTTATTAAGATATTAAAATGTATTAGGCATACTTGTCATTGAATTCTATTTATCATCCTAATTATATTCATGTTATCCTTATTATTTGTTTTAGTCCTTTTATGACTTACGACGCATGAGTATTTTAGTATTATAGCTTGATAACATCTTTTTAGTATTCTTGGTTACCGGTTATTACAAGTTTTAGTAGCAAATTATTTTAGTTTTTTATATATATCTTTTTTAGTGTATATCATTTTTACACGGCGGTTTTTCTGATTTTTGCACTGTGTACCATTATGAAGTTTTATATTTTAGCACCTTTTATGTATAGTTTTGGTATTTTGCAAGTTTTAAAGAGTTTACATTTTTAGGTTTCATTAGTAAATAAACGACGAGTTATTGCTATTAGTTATTAAGATATTAAAATGTATTAGGCATACTTGTCATTGAATTCTATTTATCATCCTAATTATATTCATGTTATCCTTATTATTTGTTTTAGTCCTATTTATGACTTACGACGCATGAGTATTTTAGTATTATAGCTTGATGACATCTTTTTAGTATTCTTGGTTACCGGTTATTACAAGTTTTAGTAGCAAATTATTTTAGTTTTTTATATATATCTTTTTTAGTGTATATCATTTTTACACGGCGGTTTTTCTGATTTTTGCACTGTGTACCATTATCAAGTTTTATATTTTAGCACCTTTTATGTATAGTTTTGGTATTTTGCAAGTTTTAAAGAGTTTACATTTTTAGGTTTCATTAGTAAATAAACGACGAGTTATTGCTATTAGTTATTAAGATATTAAAATGTATTAGGCATACTTGTCATTGAATTCTATTTATCATCCTAATTATATTCATGTTATCCTTATTATTTGTTTTAGTCCTATTTATGACTTACGACGCATGAGTATTTTAGTATTATAGCTTGATGACATCTTTTTAGTATTCTTGGTTACCGGTTATTACAAGTTTTAGTAGCAAATTATTTTAGTTTTTTATATATATCTTTTTTAGTGTATATCATTTTTACACGGCGGTTTTTCTGATTTTTGCACTGTGTACCATTATGCAAGTTTTATATTTTAGCACCTTTTATGTATAGTTTTGGTATTTTGCAAGTTTTAAAGAGTTTACATTTTTAGGTTTCATTAGTAAATAAACGACGAGTTATTGCTATTAGTTATTAAGATATTAAAATGTATTAGGCATACTTGTCATTGAATTCTATTTATCATCCTAATTATATTCATGTTATCCTTATTATTTGTTTTAGTCCTATTTATGACTTACGACGCATGAGTATTTTAGTATTATAGCTTGATAACATCTTTTTAGTATTCTTGGTTACCGGTTATTACAAGTTTTAGTAGCAAATTATTTTAGTTTTTTATATATATCTTTTTTAGTGTATAACATTTTTACACGGCGGTTTTTCTGATTTTTGCACTGTGTACCATTATGCAAGTTTTATATTTTAGCACCTTTTATGTATAGTTTTGGTATTTTGCAAGTTTTAAAGAGTTTACATTTTTAGGTTTCATTAGTAAATAAACGACGAGTTATTGCTATTAGTTATTAAGATATTAAAATGTATTAGGCATACTTGTCATTGAATTCTATTTATCATCCTAATTATATTCATGTTATCCTTATTATTTGTTTTAGTCCTTTTTATGACTTACGACGCATGAGTATTTTAGTATTATAGCTTGATAACATCTTTTTAGTATTCTTGGTTACCGGTTATTACAAGTTTTAGTAGCAAATTATTTTAGTTTTTTAAATATATCTTTTTTAGTGTATATCATTTTTACACGGCGGTTTTCTGATTTTTGCACTGTGTACCATTATGAAGTTTTATATTTTAGCACCTTTTATGTATAGTTTTGGTATTTTGCAAGTTTTAAAGAGTTTACATTTTTAGGTTTCATTAGTAAATAAACGACGAGTTATTGCTATTAGTTATTAAGATATTAAAATGTATTAGGCATACTTGTCATTGAATTCTATTTATCATCCTAATTATATTCATGTTATCCTTATTATTTGTTTTAGTCCTATTTATGACTTACGACGCATGAGTATTTTAGTATTATAGCTTGATAACATCTTTTTAGTATTCTTGGTTACCGGTTATTACAAGTTTTAGTAGCAAATTATTTTAGTTTTTTATATATATCTTTTTTAGTGTATATCATTTTTACACGGCGGTTTTTCTGATTTTTGCACTGTGTACCATTATGAAGTTTTATATTTTAGCACCTTTTATGTATAGTTTTGGTATTTTGCAAGTTTTAAAGAGTTTACATTTTTAGGTTTCATTAGTAAATAAACGACGAGTTATTGCTATTAGTTATTAAGATATTAAAATGTATTAGGCATACTTGTCATTGAATTCTATTTATCATCCTAATTATATTCATGTTATCCTTATTATTTGTTTTAGTCCTATTTATGACTTACGACGCATGAGTATTTTAGTATTATAGCTTGATAACATCTTTTTAGTATTCTTGGTTACCGGTTATTACAAGTTTTAGTAGCAAATTATTTTAGTTTTTTATATATATCTTTTTTAGTGTATATCATTTTTACACGGCGGTTTTTCTGATTTTTGCACTGTGTACCATTATGCAAGTTTTATATTTTAGCACCTTTTATGTATAGTTTTGGTATTTTGCAAGTTTTAAAGAGTTTACATTTTTAGGTTTCATTAGTAAATAAACGACGAGTTATTGCTATTAGTTATTAAGATATTAAAATGTATTAGGCATACTTGTCATTGAATTCTATTTATCATCCTAATTATATTCATGTTATCCTTATTATTTGTTTTAGTCCTATTTATGACTTACGACGCATGAGTATTTTAGTATTATAGCTTGATAACATCTTTTTAGTATTCTTGGTTACCGGTTATTACAAGTTTTAGTAGCAAATTATTTTAGTTTTTTATATATATCTTTTTTAGTGTATATCATTTTTACACGGCGGTTTTTCTGATTTTTGCACTGTGTACCATTATCAAGTTTTATATTTTAGCACCTTTTATGTATAGTTTTGGTATTTTGCAAGTTTTAAAGAGTTTACATTTTTAGGTTTCATTAGTAAATAAACGACGAGTTATTGCTATTAGTTATTAAGATATTAAAATGTATTAGGCATACTTGTCATTGAATTCTATTTATCATCCTAATTATATTCATGTTATCCTTATTATTTGTTTTAGTCCTTTTTATGACTTACGACGCATGAGTATTTTAGTATTATAGCTTGATAACATCTTTTTAGTATTCTTGGTTACCGGTTATTACAAGTTTTAGTAGTAAGTTATTTTAGTTTTTTAAATATAACTTTTTTAGTGTATATCATTTTTACACGGCGGTTTTTCCTGATTTTTGCACTGTGTACCATTATCAAGTTTTATATTTTAGCACCTTTTATGTATAGTTTTGGTATTTTGCAAGTTTTAAAGAGTTTACATTTTTAGGTTTCATTAGTAAATAAACGACGAGTTATTGCTATTAGTTATTAAGATATTAAAATGTATTAGGCATACTTGTCATTGAATTCTATTTATCATCCTAATTATATTCATGTTATCCTTATTATTTGTTTTAGTCCTTTTTATGACTTACGACGCATGAGTATTTTAGTATTATAGCTTGATAACATCTTTTTAGTATTCTTGGTTACCGGTTATTACAAGTTTTAGTAGCAAATTATTTTAGTTTTTTAATATATACTTTTTTAGTGTATATCATTTTTACACGGCGGTTTTTCTGATTTTTGCACTGTGTACCATTATGAAGTTTTATATTTTAGCACCTTTTATGTATAGTTTTGGTATTTTGCAAGTTTTAAAGAGTTTACATTTTAGGTTTCATTAGTAAATACACGACGAGTTATTGCTATTAGTTATTAAGATATTAAAATGTATTAGGCATACTTGTCATTGAATTCTATTTATCATCCTAATTATATTCATGTTATCCTTATTATTTGTTTTAGTCCTATTTATGACTTACGACGCATGAGTATTTTAGTATTATAGCTTGATGACATCTTTTTAGTATTCTTGGTTACCGGTTATTACAAGTTTTAGTAGCAAATTATTTTAGTTTTTTATATATATCTTTTTTAGTGTATAACATTTTTACACGGCGGTTTTTCTGATTTTTGCACTGTGTACCATATCAAGTTTTATATTTTAGCACCTTTTATGTATAGTTTTGGTATTTTGCAAGTTTTAAAGAGTTTACATTTTTAGGTTTCATTAGTAAATAAACGACGAGTTATTGCTATTAGTTATTAAGATATTAAAATGTATTAGGCATACTTGTCATTGAATTCTATTTATCATCCTAATTATATTCATGTTATCCTTATTATTTGTTTTAGTCCTTTTTATGACTTACGACGCATGAGTATTTTAGTATTATAGCTTGATAACATCTTTTTAGTATTCTTGGTTACCGGTTATTACAAGTTTTAGTAGCAATTATTTTAGTTTTTTATATATATCTTTTTTAGTGTATATCATTTTTACACGGCGGTTTTCCTGATTTTTGCACTGTGTACCATTATGAAGTTTTATATTTTAGCACCTTTTATGTATAGTTTTGGTATTTTGCAAGTTTTAAAGAGTTTACATTTTTAGGTTTCATTAGTAAATAAACGACGAGTTATTGCTATTAGTTATTAAGATATTAAAATGTATTAGGCATACTTGTCATTGAATTCTATTTATCATCCTAATTATATTCATGTTATCCTTATTATTTGTTTTAGTCCTATTTATGACTTACGACGCATGAGTATTTTAGTATTATAGCTTGATAACATCTTTTTAGTATTCTTGGTTACCGGTTATTACAAGTTTTAGTAGCAAATTATTTTAGTTTTTTATATATATCTTTTTAGTGTATATCATTTTTACACGGCGGTTTTTCTGATTTTTGCACTGTGTACCATATCAAGTTTTATATTTTAGCACCTTTTATGTATAGTTTTGGTATTTTGCAAGTTTTAAAGAGTTTACATTTTTAGGTTTCATTAGTAAATAAACGACGAGTTATTGCTATTAGTTATTAAGATATTAAAATGTATTAGGCATACTTGTCATTGAATTCTATTTATCATCCTAATTATATTCATGTTATCCTTATTATTTGTTTTAGTCCTATTTATGACTTACGACGCATGAGTATTTTAGTATTATAGCTTGATGACATCTTTTTAGTATTCTTGGTTACCGGTTATTACAAGTTTTAGTAGCAAATTATTTTAGTTTTTTATATATATCTTTTTTAGTGTATAACATTTTTACACCGGCGGTTTTTCTGATTTTTGCACTGTGTACCAATATCAAGTTTTATATTTTAGCACCTTTTATGTATAGTTTGGTTATTTTGCAAGTTTTAAAGAGTTTACATTTTTAGGTTTCATTAGTAAATAAACGACGAGTTATTGCTATTAGTTATTAAGATATTAAAATGTATTAGGCATACTTGTCATTGAATTCTATTTATCATCCTAATTATATTCATGTTATCCTTATTATTTGTTTTAGTCCTATTTATGACTTACGACGCATGAGTATTTTAGTATTATAGCTTGATAACATCTTTTTAGTATTCTTGGTTACCGGTTATTACAAGTTTTAGTAGCAAATTATTTTAGTTTTTTATATATATCTTTTTAGTGTATATCATTTTTACACGGCGGTTTTTCTGATTTTTGCACTGTGTACCATTATGCAGTTTTATATTTTAGCACCTTTTATGTATAGTTTTGGTATTTTGCAAGTTTTAAAGAGTTTACATTTTTAGGTTTCATTAGTAAATAAACGACGAGTTATTGCTATTAGTTATTAAGATATTAAAATGTATTAGGCATACTTGTCATTGAATTCTATTTATCATCCTAATTATATTCATGTTATCCTTATTATTTGTTTTAGTCCTTTTATGACTTACGACGCATGAGTATTTTAGTATTATAGCTTGATAACATCTTTTTAGTATTATTGGTTACCGGTTATTACAAGTTTTAGTAGTAAGTTATTTTAGTTTTTTAAATATAACTTTTTTAGTGTATATCATTTTTACACGGCGGTTTTCCTGATTTTTGCACTGTGTACCATTATGAAGTTTTATATTTTAGCACCTTTTATGTATAGTTTTGGTATTTTGCAAGTTTTAAAGAGTTTACATTTTTAGGTTTCATTAGTAAATAAACGACGAGTTATTGCTATTAGTTATTAAGATATTAAAATGTATTAGGCATACTTGTCATTGAATTCTATTTATCATCCTAATTATATTCATGTTATCCTTATTATTTGTTTTAGTCCTATTTATGACTTACGACGCATGAGTATTTTAGTATTATAGCTTGATGACATCTTTTTAGTTATTCTTGGTTACCGGTTATTACAAGTTTTAGTAGCAAATTATTTTAGTTTTTTATATATATCTTTTTTAGTGTATACATTTTTACACGGCGTTTTTCTGATTTTTGCACTGTGTACCATTATGAAGTTTTATATTTTAGCACCTTTTATGTATAGTTTTGGTATTTTGCAAGTTTTAAAGAGTTTACATTTTTAGGTTTCATTAGTAAATAAACGACGAGTTATTGCTATTAAGATATTAAAATGTATTAGGCATACTTGTATCCACTTACCATCTGATGCTTCTATCTATACCTTCACTTACAGCATGATGTCTCAGCCTTGATTGTAGCGGAAGGCCAATTGAATGTTTTCTAAATAAAAAACAAAAAGAGTAGAGTTCAGTAAATATAAAAAAAATGGGTAAATATGAGGAATTACCCCAAATACTCTGCCAGATCTGTGGTGGGTGCTAAATTGTATCTATGTATAGAAGTTGTATCTATAGACCTGCCTATAAAGAAGTGTATTTTTCCTGTATGACTGACACTAGATCTTCTGAACCAAACAAATATGATTTAAAAATACAGAGAAGACTACATCCCATTTAAATGTACATAAAGCCAATAACAGTTACTGAACTAGCTGATGCTGCCAACTAATACCAGCAACTCTTGATCAAGAAAGAATGTAAGAGGAGTCTGGGAGTCATACTTTATGGATTTCTGAAGACCTAAACTATGAATATCTCCTTACCTACGTCTTAAAAAGAAGTTTTCTTAGCAGCTACAAATGACCGTGTCTGTCTATCATGGCTGCTGCCGATCAACTGAATCTCTCTGCAAGATCTGCAGAGAGTTACAGTCTATGGTGTCACAATGGTAGCTAGCATTATGACATCACTGCATAGCAACAGTTTCCACAACAAAAACCCTTGCAAAAAGCAGGGCAGTAAATGGCAAACAAGACAAATTGGGAACTATTGATCTGAGTACAGCCTTGTTATTTAGCTCATGTACAAATTAAATATGTCTTAGCAGTGAGAGCCATGTTTTGTATGTGTCCCTTCTTTTTATAGTAAATGACTATAATGTGGATAGGAGTCAATACAGCATAACTGTGTCCATGCCCTGCCTCTTTGTGCCACCTGGAATCATGTCACTTTCAGCAACAATAAAATACACATTTTTGCACAGAGATCAGATGTCACCTCATAAATCCATTGTACAGCAAGGAAACATGAATAGCAGAGACCCATCTAAGAAATACAACTATGAGGAGTATATATATATTTTATAGAAGTGCTCAAGGTTAACAGCTAGGTCTGTGGGATCTCCTCATTGTAACACAATTAAAATACTTTATGGGTGAAGTGTAAAGGTGTGTTTGTAATAAAAACAAATGTCACTAATACTATTAGCAGGAGCAGCACTAGCTGTAAAGCACCCCAAAATATGTAGACTTTAAAAAGGCTTAAATGAAGCAATGCAGTTACTTACTATATTTACAAGTGCCTGTGTTAGGGTGTTAATTCCATCTGGACACCGTGACAATTTTTGGAGCCAAATAAACTGCATGTAACTGAAGGGACATTGAGGTGAATGGACTTGCTCTATATTTGTGAAGCCCACAATACGGCAAAAGCTAATGATTGCAAAAAGCAAATAGCACAGGGTGGGCTTTACATATTACAGGGGAAAGGAGAAACATTGCCAGTATCACCATGAAGTGCCTCTGACACAGAACATAAATAATGGCAATAATGTTTTCCCTTATCCAAAATTTATATTAGAGTAATACTGTATGTTATGATATTATAAATAATAGTGGCTACCATATTTAGTTATTCGTGCTTAAAGAAGGGAAGGGTTTAGATTATCACTATATAAGATTTAGTTACAATGTGTCTTTTTGTTATTATTAGTTTTAGCATGAGGGTTATTTTGGTTATAGCTAGACTATTTTTAAGCATGTTTGTATAGTTAATATGGCCATTAAAGTGTTTAATTATACTTCTTATATACAGTTGGTTATATTTAACATAAGTTTTCCATGTATCTCTAATTATGGGCCCATGTCTGTATCCTGTTGG
This sequence comes from Xenopus laevis, assembly GCF_017654675.1. NCBI lineage: Eukaryota > Metazoa > Chordata > Amphibia > Anura > Pipidae > Xenopus > Xenopus laevis. The sequence continues at coordinate 30,314,536 of NC_054371.1, read as the reverse complement.
TGTTCAATCCCACAAGCCTGAGCATAAACATTACAGGACCAATAACACAACTGGGAAATGATGAAACTTGACCCTGTCCTGCCTGGCTGCACCCAAACAAATAAGCTTCTCACTGGTATTGGGGAATCACTAAGGCAGAGATTCAGACCACTACATGCACATAATAGCAATTACCAAAGTTTTTTATATGTATAAAACACCAATAAGGAGGCCTATAGTAGCAACATACATTCTTTGCTCCATATATTCACTTAAGTGCTAGAATCAAAGTAATTTCAATAGTTTATCTGTTAAGCAAAGTTCTACCTATAGACCTGCCTACAAAGAAGTGTATTTATTCTGTATGAATGGCAAGATATCTTCTGAACCAAATACATAAGATTTAGAAATGCAGAGAAAGACTAATCCCATTTAAATGTACATAAAGCCAATAACAGTTGCTGTTGCTGAACTAGCTGATGCTGCCTGCTATTACCAGCAACTCTTGATCAAGGAAGAATGTAAGGGAGTCTGGGAGTTATAATTTATGGGATTTCTGAAGACCTAAACTATGAATATCTCCTTACCTACGTCTTAAAAAGAAGTTTTCTTAGCAGCAACAAATGAACCGTGTCTGTCTATCATGGCTGGCTGCCGACCAACTGAATCTCTCTGCCAAGATCTGCAGAGAGTTACAGTCTATGGCGTCACAATGGTAGCTAGCATTATTGACATCACTGCATAGCAACAGTTTCCACAACAAAACCTCTTGCCAAAAAGCAGGGCAGTAAATGGCATCCAAGACATATAGGCAACTATTGATCTGAGAACAGTTTGTTATTTAGTTCATGTACAAATAAAATAAGTCTTAGCAGTGAGTGTATTTAAAGTTAGATGTTTAGTACAGGTATGGGACCTGTTATCCACAATGCTCAGGACATAGGGTTTTTCAGATAATGGATCTTTTTGTAATTTAGACCCTCATACCTTAAGTCTCCCAGAAAATCCTGTAAACATTGAACAAACCCAATAAGCTGGTTTTGCTTCCAATAAGGATTAATTATATATTAGATGGGTCAAGTACAAGCTACTGGTTTATTATTACAGAGAAAAAGGAAAAGATTTTTACAAATTTGGATTATTTATTATAATGAAGTCTATGGGAGATGGGAGTTTCCGGGTAATGGATCCCGTACCTGTAGCACTGCTGCTGCTAATTTGTGTATATATTTTTCTTCAGACCCACTTGTTGCTCTACTCAATATTGACCTAACCAAATATCACTGTAATTGAAACTGCAGCCAAACAGTATATTCTTTAGCATTACAATTCCATGTATCTCTAATTATGGGCCCATGTCTGTATCCTGTTGGTGTTCAATCCCACAAGCCTGAGCATAAACATTACAGGACAAATAACACAACTGGGAAATGATGAAACTTGACCCTGTCCTGCCTGGCTGCACCCAAACAAATAAGCTTCTCACTGGTATTGGAGAATCACTAAGGCAGAGATTCAGACCACTACATGCACATAATAGCAATTACCAAAGTTTTTCATATGTATAAAACACCAATAAGGAGGTCTATAGTAGCAACATACATTCTTGGCTCCATTATATTCACTTAAGTGCTAGAAATCAAAGTAATTTCAATAGTTTATCTGTTAAGCAAAGTTCTATCTATAGACCTGCCTATAAAGAAGTGTATTTATTCTGTATGACTGACACTAGATCTTCTGAACCAAATACATAAGATTTAGAAATACAGAGAAAGACTACATCCCATTTAAATGTACATAAAGCCAATAACAGTTGTTGTTGCTGAACTAGCTGACGCTGCCTACTATTAGCAGCAACTCTTGATAAAGGAAGAATGTAAGAGGAGTCTGGGAGTCATAATTTATGGATTTCTAAAGACCTTAACTATGAATATCTCCTTACCTACATTTTAAAAAGAAGTTTTCTCAGCAGCTACAAATGACCGTGTCTGTCTATCATGGCTGCTGCCGACCAACTGAATCTCTTTGCAAGATCTGCAGAGAGTTACAGTCTATGGTGTCACAATGGTAGCTAGCATTATGACATCACTGCATAGCAACAGTTTCCACAACAAAACCCCTTGCAAAAAGCAGGGCAGTAAATGGCATATAAGACAAATTGACAACTATTGATTTGAGTACAGCTTGTTATTTAGCTCATGTACAAATAAAATAAGTCTTAGCAGTGACAGCCATGATTTGTATGTGTCCCTTCTTTTTATAGTAAAATGACTATAATGTGGATAGGAGTCAATACAGCATAACTGTGTCCATGCCCGGCCTCTTTGTGCCACCTGCAATCACGTCAATTTCAGCATCAATAATATACACATTTTTGCACTAAATCTATACTATATATACATCCACAACAAATACATCAGATACGGGATTGCCGCATAAATCCATTGTACAGCAAGGAAACATGAATATCAGAGACCCATCTAAGAAATACAACTATGAGGAGTATATATATATATATATATATATATATATATATATATATATATATATATATATATATTTATAGAAGAGCTCATGGTTAACAGCTAGGTCTGTGGGATCTCCTCAATGTAACACAATTAAAATACTTTATGGGTGAAGTCTAAAGGTGTCTTTGTAATAAAAACAAATGTCACTAATACTATTAGCAGGTGCAGCACTAGCTGTAAAACACCCCAAAATATGTAGACTTTAAAATGGCTTAAATAAAGCAATGCAGTTACTTACTATATTTACAAGTGCCTGTGTTAGGGTGTTAATTCCATTTGGACACCGTGACAATTTTTGGAGCCAAATAAACTGCATGTAACTGAAGGGACATAGAGGTGAATGGACTTGCTCTATATTTCTGAAGCCCACAATAAGGCAAAAGCTAATGATTGCAAAAAGCAAATAGCTCAGGTTGGGCTTTACAGGGGAAAAAGGAGAAACATTTCAGTATCACCATGAAGTGCCTCTGACACAGAACATAAATAATGGCAATAATGTTTTCCCTTATCCAAAATTCATATTATAATAATATTGTATGTTATGATATTATAAATAATAGTGGCTACCATATTTAGTTATTCCTGCTTAAAGAAGGGAAGGGTTTAGATTATCACTATATAAGATTTAGTTACAATGTGTCTTTTTGTTATTATTAGTTTTAGCATGAGGGTTATTTTGGTTATAGCTAGACTATTTTTAAGCATGTTTGTATAGTTAATATGACTATTAAAGAGTTTTAATTATACTTCTTATATACAGTTTTTTATTTAACATAAGTTTTCCATGTATCTCTAATTATGGGCCCATGTCTGTATCCTGTTGGTGTTCAATCCCACAAGCCTGAGCATAAACATTACAGGACCAATAACACAACTGGGAAATGATGAAACTTGACCCTGTCCTGCCTGGCTGCACCCAAACAAATAAGCTTCTCACTGGTATTGGGGAATCACTAAGGCAGAGATTCAGACCACTACATGCACATAATAGCAATTACCAAAGTTTTTTATATGTATTTATAAATGTACATCCCATTTAAATGTACTGTACATAAAGCCAATAACAGTTGCTGTTGCTGAACTAGCTGACGCTGCCAACTATTACCAGCAACTCTTGATCAAGGAAGAATGTAAGAGTAGTCTGGGAGTCATAATTAATGGATTTCTGAAGACCTAAACTATGAATATCTCCTTACCTACGTCTTAAAAAGAAGTTTTCTCAGCAGCTACAAATGACCGTGTCTGTCTATCATGGCTGCTGCCGACCAACTGAATCTCTCTGCAAGATCTGCAGAGAGTTACAGTCTATGGTGTCACAATGGTAGCTAGCATTATGACATCACTGCATAGCAACAGTTTCCACAACAAAACCCCTTGCAAAAAGCAGGGCAGTAAATGGCATATAAGACAAATTGACAACTATTGATTTGAGTACAGCTTGTTATTTAGCTCATGTACAAATAAAATAAGTCTTAGCAGTGACAGCCATGATTTGTATGTGCCCCTTCTTTTTATAGTAAAATGACTATAATGTGGATAGGAGTCAATACAGAATAACTGTGTCCATGCCCTGCCTCTTTGTACCACCTGCATTCACGTCAATTTCAGCAACAATAAAAGACATATTATCGCACTAAATCTATACTATAAATAAATCCACAATAAATAAATCAGATACAAAATGATCACATGGGCAGATAGGGAATTGTGTGGATTTCTGTTTCTGCAAGGAAACATGAATAGCAGAACCCCATCTAGCAAACACAACTATGAGGAATATATTTACCACCATATTTATAACAGTGCTCATGGGCTCATGGTTAGCAGCTAGTTCTGTGCAATCTCCTCATTGTAACCTAGTATTGGTTATTTAGTTATACTGCTTCAAGAAGAGAAGGGTTTAGATTATCACTATATAAGATTTAGTTACAATGAATGAATTTTGCATGTGGGTTATTTTGGTTATAGCTAGACTATTTTTAAGCATGTTTGTATAGTTAATTTTTTTAAAGTGTTTTAATTATGCTTCTTACATACAGTTGGTTTTTATATTTAACTTAAGTTGTGATTTATTACATATTTGGGGGCAGATTTATCAAGGGTCGAATTTCGAAGTTGAAAATACTTCAAAATTCGTATTCGAATTTAAATATTTCAAATATCGAATTCGACGTTTTTTCAGCGAATTTGGCAATCTTTCAATCAAATTAAAACCGTTTGATCGAATGATTAAATCCTTCGAATCGAACGATTCGAACTATTTCAGCGATCGATCGAAGGATTTCAATTCGATGTGTAAAGACTTGGAAAAAGTTTGTAGAAGGTCCCCATAGGCTAACACAGCAATTCGGAAGGTTCAATTTGGCATTGAAGTTTTTTTAAAGAGACAGTACTTCGATTATCGAATGGTCGAATATTCTAACTATTTTTACTTTGAATCGAATTCGAAGTAAATTCAAAGTCGTAGTATCCTATTCGATGGTCAAAGTATCCAAAAAATTACTTCGAATTTCGAATATTTTAAGTAAGGTTTTGGTTATTATATAGAAATATTGAACATATGTTGATTTAAAAAAAGAAGGAAAGATTTAAAATATGTAAGCTTTATGTGATAGGTCAACCCAACTAGTTATATTATAATATACTGCCTTATCGCATGGAAATAAAGATTTTGATAGAGGCTTAAATATATTTAGGTATTCTATTTAGAATGTTTACTTTTGGTTATAACTTTTTCTGCATACTTGGTTAATTGTTTAGCACTAATTTTAGTATGAAATATAATCCTGGTTATATCTGTTATAGTAATAGTTGTTGACAGGTTATCATTTTTTATAGTAGGAAATTATTTTTTATTGTTGTATTATGGGAAATGTAATTATTCTTCTGTCCTACTGATAACATTGTATAACTGTATATATAAACTCTTTTTAACTATTACCTTTTCATGTATAGTATATAATTTGTCTTTTGATTATTATTAGTCGTCATTGCTTTTTACAGTTATCTAGATATTAGACATTTACTCATTTTAGTTTGGGTGGTTTCTGTGTTGGAGTCTATGGGTATTAAGAGGATAAAGGGGTTCTCTGCCCATAGTGAGTGATATGTATTTAAAGTTAGATGTTTAATATAGCACTGCTGCTGCTTATTTGTATATATAGATATATTTTTCTCCAAACTCATCTACTCAATATTGACCTAACCACCAAATATCACTGTAATGTAAACAAAATAGCCTATTATTTAGCATTACAATTCCATGTATCCCTCCTTATGGGCACATGTCTGCCATCCGGTTGGTATGAAATCCCATAAGCCTGAGCATAAACATTACAGAACCACTTGGAAAGGATAAAACTTGACCCTGTCCTGCCTGGCTGCACCCAAACAAATAAAGATCTCTCTGCAGGGGTGGTGCTCAGCTCTAAGGGCAGAGACACATGCTCAGATTTGGGGAGATTAGTCGCCCAGTGATAAATCTCCTCTTCTTCAGGGCGACTAATCACCCGAACTGCCTCCCGCCAGCTAGGATGTAAATCGCCGGCGGGATGGCACTTGGATCGCTTCGTTTTTTTAAGTCACCCGAAGTTTCCTCGTGAGGCAACTTTGGGCAAATTCGGAAAACGAAGCACACCGATTGCCATCCCGACGGTGATTTACATTCTAGTTGGTGGAAGGCAGTTCGGGGGGAATTAGTCTCTCTCGAAGAAGAGGAGATTTGTCACTAGGCGACTAATCTTCTCTAATGATGATTTAGAAATGCAGAAAAAGACTATATCACTATATTTAAATGCATATAAAGCCAATAACATTTGGTGTTTCTGAACTAGCTGATGCTGCCTAACTGAAATCTGAATATCTCCTTACCTTATAAACAAATTTTCTTAGCAGCTACAAATGACCGTGTCTGTCTTTCATGGCTGCTGCTGACCACCTGAATCTCTCTGCAAGATCACCAGAGAGTTATAGTTCATGGTGTCATAATGGTAGCTAGGATTATGACATCACTGCATAGCAACAGTTGCCACAACAAACCCTTTAAAAATACAGGGCAGTAAATGGCATGCAAGACTAATTGGCAATTGATTTGAGTACACCTTGTTATTTAGCTCATTTACAAATACAATATTTCTTAGCAGTGACAGCCATGTTTTGCATGTGTCCCTTCTTTTTATAGTTAAATAATCGTAATTTCGTTAGGAGTTAATACAGCATAACTGTGTCCTGATAGGTTTCCCTGTTTCCTGCTCTGTTCTGCCTGCCTTATGCTCTCTGGGTGTGCCATACTTTGCCTGCTCTACTCTGCCTGGCTGCGCCATAATCTGCCTGCCCTATGCTCCCTGTGTGTACCATACTCTGCCTGCTCTATGCTCCCTGGCTTTGCCATACTCTGCCTGCCCTATGCTCCCTGTGTGTGCTATACTCTGCCTGCATTATGCTCACTAGGTGTGCCATACTCTGCCTGCCCTATGCTCGCTGGGTGTGCCATTCTCTGGCTGCCCTATGACTGTGCCATACTCTGCCTGCACTATGCTCGCTGTGTGTGCCGTACTCTGCCTGCTCTATGTTCGCTGGGTTTGTCATACTCTGCCTGCCCTATGCTCCATGTGTGTGCCATAATCTGCCTGCTCTATGCTCACTGGGTTTGTCTTACTCTACCTGCCCTATGCTCTCTGTGTGTGCCATACTCTGCCTGCATTATGCTCGCTGGGTGTGCCATTCCCTGGCTGCCCTATGCTTGTGCCATACTCTGCCTGCACTATGCTGGCTGCGTTTGCATTCTCTGGCTGCCCTATGATTGTGCCATACTCTGCCTGCACTATTCTCGCTGGGTGTGCCATACTCTGCCTGCACTATGCTCCATGTGTGTGCCATACTCTGCTGCACTGCTCCATGTCATACTCTGCCTGCTCTATGCTCACTGGGTTTGCCATACTCTGCCTGCCCTATGCTCCCTGTGCGTGCCATACTCTGCCTGCCCTATGCTCGCTGGGTGTGCCATTCCCTGGCTGCCCTATGCTTGTGCCATACTCTGCCTGCACTATGCTGCCTGGGTATGCCGTTCTCTGGCTGCCCTATGATTGTGCCATACTCTGCCTGCACTATTCTCGCTGGGTGTTCCATAACCTGCCTGCCGTATGCTCCGTGGGTGTGCCATGCTTCCTAAGTGTGCCATACACTATGCTATGCATACACTGCACTATGCTGGCTGGGTGTGCCATTCTCTGGCTGCCCTATGATTGTGTAGAAAAAACCTCACGGCACTCAGGTCTGCGTGAAAATTTCAATGATTTATTGAAGCGGAGTGAAATGCAACGTTTCGGGGTCACCCCCTTTGTCAAGCATACGGATTACAAAATGCATGTGCATATAAATAGGTGATAAATAATTCAATTAAGATGACATTAATTAACCAATCAGTAGTGATTTAAAATACAAGTAAAACAAACTCCTTGTAATATTAAAGTCCATAATAGGTTAAAGAAAACAGGGCTGGTCCAGCAGAAATCCACATAGCCTTTGATAAAAAGAAAAATGAATACATAGCCCCAAATATAGAAACATTACCCATCATTCGATAATTACTACTAAAAGACTAAAAAAAAAACGCTTACCCTATGTGCAGAAAACAGGAGTCTAGGATAGCTAACCCTGTGATAATAAATTACGTAGAAAAGTAGAAAATTTATCTACAAAAAGATAAAACATAATAGCACTGTTACATTTAATCATTGTTTATAAAAAACATGATAAGTTGTAGTCCTCATTCAACCCTTTCGGATGGCGAGTCTGCAGAAGCCAAATCCAATGACATTCCCCTTTGATTTAATATTCTTTTAATGTCTTGCCCTTGTCTCACAGTTACTTTTTCAACAATTTGCCATCTTACTTGCGACACCTGGTGGCCGTTGGTGTGAAAGTGTTAAGCTAATAGGGTTTCTTTCTTGGTTTTCTGTTCCCTTTTGTTACTCTTATGAATGTCCTTCAAATGTATCAGGTTTAAAATTACGTATTACAGATTTATGTTCATTCAATCTGATTTTTATGGGTCTAGAGGTTTGTCCTACATAGGCCTTACCACACGGGCACTTTATGCAACAGATCACGTTGTGGCTATCGCAAGTGGAAAAACAATTGATAGAATGTTTAGTACCCAATGTTGGGTGCATCACCACCTCCCCGGGTATTATCCCATTACAGTGGCCACATTGTCCACAAGGGAAAGTGCCCTTAATCTTGGTTCCCTGATGTAAATTGCCTTTATGCATTGGTCTTGGTTTAATTAAATCGCCAATATTTTTGGCCCTCCTCCAAATATTGGGGAAAGCTTGAAATAAATGGCCCAATTTAAAGGTATCGCGTTTGGAAGTATTATCGTTCCAATTTTTTTATTTATTTTTTTACATGCACTTTGGAAGTAGTATCAAAAGTAGAAACAAAAGGATTCTTGGTAGGACTTTTAGTGATTTCTAACCACGGTTTCCAGTAAGGTTTCCTGCTTGAGGAATTCCTGAAACACCTCCTGTGTTAACCAAACATTGGCAACAAACAATCAGACTCTCTGCTTATAACCACTTCTTCCCACAACAACTTTTTTATTAACTTTATAGCCTGCCTGTTCAATAGAGGTCAATAAATTATCATTAGAAGTATTTTTTTATTCTCAACAATTGACTATCTAGAAAGACCAACTTTTTATCAAGATTGGTTATAGTAAACTACAAGATCGATCCACAAAAGTTTGTTGGTCCCTGTTCCTTTTTTCAAACGCTTCACGGTTCAAAGAAAATGTACATTCACTCTTCATGTGCCTCAAAGGTAAACTTGAGTGGATGGTTGTGCACACTGTTTAAATTTGATTGACAATGATTGCCCTATGATTGTGCATACTCTGGCCTGACACAGTTCTCCTTGTGTATCGCCATCACATGTCTGCCCTATGCTTTTCTGTATGTGCCGAAACTCTGTCTGCCCTATGCTTCCTGTATGTGCCATACTCTGCTGCCCTAATGCTACCTGTGTGTGCCATATTTCTGACTTTTTGTGCCTTGCTACTGTCTGTGGAAAATAAGCCTGGTAAGGGTTTTGTTTTGGGGGTTTGTTAGCATATGACAAATGTTGTTAAGGGGTCGCCTGAAGTGTTTATAATGTGATATAAGCACTGCGTACTTGACAGCGCTAATATAATAAATGATATTGGGGTGCCTGCGGTTAATCCACAGGGGAAGGATGAGGCATATGGATTTAAGTTTATATCTATTGTTCGCATATGAGGATGATAAGTGGGTATCCCAGCAGTGAGCAACCAAACCATTATCGGGTTTTTGATGTGCTTTAGTGCCAATATTTAATGTGGACATGGTCTTGTGGTAACATGGGTGTGGCTTAAAGTGGGTTTGGTTAAAAGGATTGGCTTTCACAGAATTTAAACCACATTTTAACGCGAATTTGCACAATTTTATAGCAAAATGTTTATACAAATGACCCACTGTAAATTTTATATTTAGTCAAAGTAAGCTGTTTAAAAATAGCTAATGTCATGCAGTTCTTAATATGGGTCCTTCTGTAAGTATCGAATTGCAGTCGGCAGGGGGCGGGGGAGTTTGCAATTTCCTGTGGCATCTACAAATCACTTATTGCATTAGGTTAGTGCCATTTGACTTTTAGTTAAGATCTTTCGGCACAATGTGTCCCATACAGTAGCCATTGAATGCTCTCCTCCTTACAGCATGTCATCTACAGTAAATATATTTCAAAAGAGGAAACTGCTCCGCTGCTTATATCCCTTTGAAAATTTACAGACTTTCCTTGATTTTACATCAGTTTTTTTCGTGGTGCCCTTAAAAACATAAAATGTTGGGTTTTGATTTGGTTATTACTAGTATTAATTAAGGAAAAGTATTAAACAGTAAGGTTTGGTTATCGGCAGTTGAGAAGTGTAAAGTATCATATTAGAGCTATTTCTTCTTAAATGATAAAATTGTTCTGGTTTTTGCTATTTATTCTATGGAACCTCTGACTCATGAAAGTTTAAAGGGGTGCTCACAGCTAAAAATATTTTTTTTTTGCATAATTAAATTAATTATATAGCCAAATAGCCAACTAACATTAACAAAAAACATTTTTTAGGTGTGGAGTATCCCTTTATTGAGTAAGCAGATATTAACGTAATAATGGTAGGGATTAACCACTTACCCTCCTGGTGCAAGTACTCGTACTTATGCAGACCGGATAATGTCTTATCCTAGCTTGGAGTTGGAGGGTAAACTGCTTCATTGTTCTTAATGGGACAAAAGTTACTGGGGAATGTAGATAAGATTATTGGGTAGATACGGCCAAGAAATTAAGTGGGAGACTGCGCTGTTGCACAAAGTTTCTATGGGGAAGAGGCAGCACCAAAATAGTGGAGACCAACAACTTCACTCTAGAAAAATGATCAGCAAGAAAAGGTGCGCGTTAGTAATATTCTTATTGCGCCTTATAAACCAATACACCTGAAACAAAAGAAAAACTATAATATGGGAGTAGTCGTTTCAACACTGAATTTGTTGAAAATAACTCAGATGTTAGAGGGCTACTACTCAGCAATATGGGTCAGTCAAACAGGAGCGTGTAGAAATGCTTTCCCGTAGCAGGATATATACGATGTAAAGCTGTGCGGTAGTTCTAGAAAGGAGGAAAGGCTAGCAGAATGGTGAAGGAATCGTCGAAATCCAACGCAGGGTGCGTTGGATTTCCGACGATATCTTCACCATCTGTAGCCTTTTCCTCCTTTTAGAACTACCGCACAAGCTTTACAATAGATAATCATCCTGCTACGGGGAAAGCATTTTTACACGCTCTGTTTGATGACATATTGGGTGAGTAGTTTCTACATACTGAAGTTTATTTTCATGCTGAACGTACTTCCTATTAGTTTTTTCCTTTATGTTTCAGGTAGTAATGTATACAGGCGGCAGATAGAGAATATATAGCGCACTTTATCTTGCTGATCTAATAGAGGTAAATTGAATCCATTAATCCCCCATTAAAAACTAAATCAAACAAAGAGGGTGTATTGCTTTGCCTCTGGGCTTCAATTTCATTCGGTAGTTTCAGGTGATCCATCCTAATATTTAAGGGACTACTTAATGTAATGTTGCCACAGCGATTACCAGAGCTAATAATAATATTCCCAAGTTGCATTGAAAGGATATATATATTTTAAAGTTTTAATTTTTAGCATAAGTTACATATATAGATATATTTCTCTCCACTTATTTGCTTTAACTCTCAGTACAGGTATGGGACCTGTTATCCAGAAGCCCGGGAATGACTGGGGTTTTTCCAGAATAAGAGGTCTCTCCATAATTTCAAACAGGCGCAAGTTGTCATAGACTGCATGTTTCCAGGTTTTAGTTACCATGTAGAACATGTTCAGTAGCCCCTGTGACTAAACGGCAGTATAATATAGGAGATAGAGATTTAGTACTGGAGATGTATATAGCTTTTGTAATTGGAATTAGGGACATTGTGTAGACCACTCCGGATGATGGGCAGTCTAAGTGGCCAATAATTTAGGGATGATACATTATACAGCAGCAAAACGGAATGTTTAAAACATCATAACACTGTAGCGCGTCCTGACGTACTGTTAGCATTCTGTTATAAATGAGTGAGTAGCAGTACTCCAGCTTATTGCCCTAAGCAAAGATGCTTCTGTTGCTACCCTATATTTTTGTTGCCTAAATGTTATATTTTCCCTATTAGAGTAGTGTCATTTGGGTGTTCTCACTCAACTATTACAGGAATCCCCAGCCCCCATCATCACAACAAAAGCATCCTAGCGGAGAAGAGCTCTCCCTAGCAACTTAAAAGTAATCAATTTATACTAAACACACAGATTAAGTATTCTTTAAGCCCATGCCTAAAATTGTGCGGCATTAGTTGTGCCATTCGATCTCCTGGAGAGGGTACTGGCAGGGGGTTATTTAACGTAAATCCAAATGTAATCATCTCTTTATTTTAAACAAAGCTCGGACCAAACTCATATCAAGATTTTACCTTTATTATCATAATAACTCAATAATTGGATCAGGAAAACTTGGTAAAAATTGAGACATCTAAAGTCCCCTCTTCTCCTGAATTGCTTACATTTTTTCAGTATTGGCCAAGATTGCCCCACTTACATAAAACCAAACGAATAACCAATGATATTTGTCAAGACTTGGGATAAGGACATCTATTAAACTTATACATGATCTTGACAGGTTTGAGAGAGGAAAAAACGCCAAATAAAACGGTGATTTGTCGCGATCCGAAGCTAGTGTCGGCTGAGGTACCTGGGGTCACCAGGAACCTTCAATCTCATGCCCCCCCGGTAAAAAAAAAACATAGTACCGATACACACCTAATTGTACTTGTGATATCAATCAACATCCTCCCCCCTCCAAGCAGAAACTTTAGCAGAAAAATGGGAAGGTAAGCTATGTTTAGATATGATGAATGAGCACTCAATGAAAAACCATTACAACTCCTTCAGTTTACATTGGGAGTGGAAAAAATAGCTGATCTGAAATAGCAGTTTTCATCCTAAAGTGCCTGGCTCTTTCTGAAAAGCACATGGCCAGGCAAAATGACCTGAAGGATGCACCCTACACACCAATATTACAGTTACCAAACTACACTTATTGGTTCAGCGATTAAATTTTACTGGTAGAGTAAAGTTATTTGCAGTGTAAATAATGTAATGTTAGAATAAAAAACTACACCATAAAATCTGACGAATCCCCATTAAAATTAAATTTTTAGTATGACCCCAGAGAGTGATGATTGGTAAGGACATTGAAATTGGTCTTCAATGTTTTTATTGTATGTTTTTTTGTTAATTAGCAAGTACTTAAGCATTTGTTCAAACTCCCAGTATTGGAATTTCAGCACTGATCTGATGCTAAGGCGTCTGAATTCCTTAACAACCAAGGTATTGGTGTTAGTCAGAAGAAGGCAAATCATTTAAAAATTAATACAAAATAAAAGACCAATTTTGAAGAATTGGCTAAGAATTTTGTCCGTTACGAGGCTTGCTCATCATATACCACCACGGGTTTTGTCACTTCTGCAATAGGCCAGTCATGCCCGAATAGAGGCAGCCCTCTTATGACAAGCCATAATTTCAGCTTTTAACATCATCTCTATCCCTACCGAGCAGAGAGTTGTTAATAACATATTTCAGTATAAAAAACAATGTGTTTACAGAGCTAGGGCAGAGGCCTGCATTTAGGAGTGGTTAGAATTATCCCAGATTCCATGTAAAACTACAACTTCCATTGTTCTGTTAGGATAGCTGGATTACGACGAGTTATTGCTATTAGTTATTAAGATATTAAAATGTATTAGGCATACTTGTCATTGAATTCTATTTATCATCCTAATTATATTCATGTTATCCTTATTATTTGTTTTATTCTATTATGACTTACGACGCATGAGTATTTTAGTATTATAGCTTGATAACATCTTTTTAGTATTCTTGGTTACCGTTATTACAAGTTTTAGTAGCAAATTATTTTAGTTTTTTATATATAACTTTTTAGTGTATATCATTTTTACACGGCGGTTTTCTGATTTTTGCACTGTACCATTATGAAGTTTTATATTTTAGCACCTTTTATGTATAGTTTTGGTATTTTGCAAGTTTTAAAGAGTTTACATTTTTAGGTTCATTAGTAAATAAACGACGAGTTATTGCTATTAGTTATTAAATATTAAAATGTATTGGCATACTTGTCATTGAATTCTATTTATCATCCTAATTATATTCATGTTATCCTTATTATTTGTTTTAGTCCTTTTTATGACTTACGACGCATGAGTATTTTAGTATTATAGCTTGATAACATCTTTTTAGTATTCTTGGTTACCGTTATTACAAGTTTTAGTAGCAAATTATTTTAGTTTTTTAAATATAACTTTTTTAGTGTATATCATTTTTACACGGCGGTTTTTCTGATTTTGCACTGTGTACCATTATGAAGTTTTATATTTTAGCACCTTTTATGTATAGTTTTGGTATTTTGCAAGTTTTAAAGAGTTTACATTTTTAGGTTCATTAGTAAAATAAACGACGAGTTATTGCTATTAGTTATTAAGATATTAAAATGTATTAGGCATACTTGTTCATTGAATTCTATTTATCATCCTAATTATATTCATGTTATCCTTATTATTTGTTTTAGTCCTTTTATGACTTACGACGCATGAGTATTTTAGTATTATAGCTTGATAACATCTTTTTAGTATTATTGGTTACCGGTTATTACAAGTTTTAGTAGTAAGTTATTTTAGTTTTTTAAATATAACTTTTTTAGTGTATATCATTTTTACACGGCGGTTTTTCTGATTTTTGCACTGTGTACCATTATGAAGTTATTATTTAGCACCTTTTATGTATAGTTTTGGTATTTTGCAAGTTTTAAAGAGTTTACATTTTTAGGTTTCATTAGTAAATAAACGACGAGTTATTGCTATTAGTTATTAAGATATTAAAATGTATTAGGCATACTTGTCATTGAATTCTATTTATCATCCTAATTATATTCATGTTATCCTTATTATTGTTTTAGTCCTTTTTATGACTTACGACGCATGAGTATTTTATTATAGCTTTGATAACATCTTTTTAGTATTTATTGGTTACCGGTTATTACAAGTTTTAGTAGTAAGTTATTTTAGTTTTTTAAATATAACTTTTTTAGTGTATATCATTTTACCACGGCGGTTTTCCTGATTTTTGCACTGTGGACCTATATCAAGTTTTATATTTTAGCACCTTTTATGTATAGTTTTGGTATTTTGCAAGTTTTAAAGAGTTTAACATTTTTAGGTTTCATTAGTAAATAAACGACGAGTTATTGCTATTAGTTATTAAGATATTAAAGTGTATTAGGGCATACTTGTCATGAATTCTATTTATTTATCCTAATTATATTCATGTTATCCTTATTATTTGTTTTAGTCCTTTTTATGACTTACGACGCAATGAGTATTTTAGGTATTATAGCTTGATAACATCTTTTTTAGTATTCTTGGTTACCGGTTATTGCAAGTTTTAGTAGCAAATTATTTTAGTTTTTTATATATATCTTTTTTAGTGTATAACATTTTTACACGGCGGTTTTCCTGATTTTTGCACTGTGTACCATTATGCAGTTTTATATTTTAGCACCTTTTATGTATAGTTTTGGTATTTTGCAAGTTTTAAAGAGTTTACATTTTTAGGTTTCATTAGTAAATAAACGACGAGTTATTGCTATTAGTTATTAAGATATTAAAATGTATTAGGCATACTTGTCATTGAATTCTATTTATC
The DNA here is from genome assembly GCF_017654675.1 of Xenopus laevis. Classification (NCBI taxonomy): domain Eukaryota; kingdom Metazoa; phylum Chordata; class Amphibia; order Anura; family Pipidae; genus Xenopus; species Xenopus laevis. The sequence continues at coordinate 30,298,678 of NC_054371.1, read as the reverse complement.
ATCCTAATTATATTCATGTTATCCTTATTATTTGTTTTAGTCCTTTTTATGACTTACGACGCATGAGTATTTTAGTATTATAGCTTGATAACATCTTTTTAGTATTATTGGTTACCGGTTATTACAAGTTTTAGTAGTAAGTTATTTTAGTTTTTTAAATATAACTTTTTTAGTGTATATCATTTTTACACGGCGGTTTTCCTGATTTTTGCACTGTGTACCATTATGAAGTTTTATATTTTAGCACCTTTTATGTATAGTTTTGGTATTTTGCAAGTTTTAAAGAGGTTACATTTTTAGGTTTCATTAGTAAATAAACGACGAGTTATTGCTATTAGTTATTAAGATATTAAAATGTATTAGGCATACTTGTCATTGAATTCTATTTATCATCCTAATTATATTCATGTTATCCTTATTATTTGTTTTAGTCCTTTTTATGACTTACGACGCATGAGTATTTTAGTATTATAGCTTGATAACATCTTTTTAGTATTATTGGTTACCGGTTATTGCAAGTTTTAGTAGTAAGTTATTTTAGTTTTTTAAATATAACTTTTTTAGTGTATATCATTTTTACACGGCGGTTTTCCTGATTTTTGCACTGTGTACCATTATGAAGTTTTATATTTTAGCACCTTTTATGTATAGTTTTGGTATTTTGCAAGTTTTAAAGAGTTTACATTTTTAGGTTTCATTAGTAAATACACGACGAGTTATTGCTATTAGTTATTAAGATATTAAAATGTATTAGGCATACTTGTCATTGAATTCTATTTATCATCCTAATTATATTCATGTTATCCTTATTATTTGTTTTAGTCCTATTTATGACTTACGACGCATGAGTATTTTAGTATTATAGCTTGATGACATCTTTTTAGTATTCTTGGTTACCGGTTATTACAAGTTTTAGTAGCAAATTATTTTAGTTTTTTATATATATCTTTTTTAGTGTATAACATTTTTACACGGCGGTTTTTCTGATTTTTGCACTGTGTACCAATATCAAGTTTTATATTTTAGCACCTTTTATGTATAGTTTTGGTATTTTGCAAGTTTTAAAGAGTTTACATTTTTAGGTTTCATTAGTAAATAAACGACGAGTTATTGCTATTAGTTATTAAGATATTAAAATGTATTAGGCATACTTGTCATTGAATTCTATTTATCATCCTAATTATATTCTTGTTATCCTTATTATTTGTTTTAGTCCTATTTATGACTTACGACGCATGAGTATTATAGCTTGATGACATCTTTTTAGTATTCTTGGTTACCGGTTATTACAAGTTTTAGTAGCAAATTATTTTAGTTTTTTATATATATCTTTTTTAGTGTATAACATTTTTACACGGCGGTTTTTCTGATTTTTGCACTGTGTACCATTATGCAGTTTTATATTTTAGCACCTTTTATGTATAGTTTTGGTATTTTGCAAGTTTTAAAGAGTTTAAATTTTTAGGTTTCATTAGTAAATAAACGACGAGTTATTGCTATTAGTTATTAAGATATTAAAATGTATTAGGCATACTTGTCATTGAATTCTATTTATCATCCTAATTATATTCATGTTATCCTTATTATTTGTTTTAGTCCTTTTTATGACTTACGACGCATGAGTATTTTAGTATTATAGCTTGATAACATCTTTTTAGTATTATTGGTTACCGGTTATTGCGAGTTTTAGTAGTAAGTTATTTTAGTTTTTTAAATATAACTTTTTTATTGTATATCATTTTTACACGGCGGTTTTCCTGATTTTTGCACTGTGTACCATTATGAAGTTTTATATTTTAGCACCTTTTATGTATAGTTTTGGTATTATGCAAGTTTTAAAGAGTTTAAATTTTTAGGTTTCATTAGTAAATAAACGACGAGATATTGCTATTAGTTATTAAGATATTAAAATGTATTAGGCATACTTGTTATTGAATTCTATTTATCATCCTAATTATATTCATGTTCTCCTTATTATTTGTTTTGGTCCTTTTTATGACTGACGACGCATGAGTATTTTACTATAGCTTGATGACATCTTTTTAGTATTATTGGTTACCGGTTATTACAAGTTTTAGTAGTAAGTTATTTTAGTTTTTTAAATATAACTTTTTTAGTGTATATCATTTTTACACGGCGGTTTTCCTGATTTTTGAACTGTGTACCATTATGAAGTTTTATATTTTAGCACCTTTTATGTATAGTTTGGTATTTTGCAAGTTTTAAAGAGTTTACATTTTTAGGTTTCATTAGTAAATACACGACGAGTTATTGCTATTAGTTATTAAGATATTAAAATGTATTAGGCATACTTGTCATTGAATTCTATTTATCATAATAATTATATTCATGTTATCCTTATTATTTGTTTTAGTCCTATTTATGACTTACGACGCATGAGTATTTTAGTATTATAGCTTGATGACATCTTTTTAGTATTCTTGGTTACCGGTTATTACAAGTTTTAGTAGCAAATTATTTTAGTTTTTTATATATATCTTTTTTAGTGTATAACATTTTTACACGGCGGTTTTTCTGATTTTTGCACTGTGTACCAATATCAAGTTTTATATTTTAGCACCTTTTATGTATAGTTTTGGTATTTTGCAAGTTTTAAAGAGTTTACATTTTTAGGTTTCATTAGTAAATAAACGACGAGTTATTGCTATTAGTTATTAAGATATTAAAATGTATTAGGCATACTTGTCATTGAATTCTATTTATCATCCTAATTATATTCATGTTATCCTTATTATTTGTTTTAGTCCTATTTATGACTTACGACGCATGAGTATTTAGTATTATAGCTTGATAACATCTTTTTAGTATTATTGGTTACCGGTTATTGCAAGTTTTAGTAGTAAGTTATTTTAGTTTTTTAAATATAACTTTTGATTGTATATCATTTTTACACGGCGGTTTTCCTGATTTTTGCACTGTGTACCATTATGAAGTTTTATATTTTAGCACCTTTTATGTATAGTTTTGGTATTTTGCAAGTTTTAAAGAGTTTAAATTTTTAGGTTTCATTAGTAAATAAACGACGAGTTATTGCTATTAGTTATTAAGATATTAAAATATATTAGGCATACTTGTTATTGAATTCTATTTATCATCCTAATTATATTCATGTTCTCCTTATTGTTTGTTTTGGTCCTTTTTATGACTTACGACGCATGAGTATTTTACTATAGCTTGATGACATCTTTTTAGTATTATTGGTTACCGGTTATTACAAGTTTTAGTAGTAAGTTATTTTAGTTTTTTAAATATAACTTTTTTAGTGTATATCATTTTTACACGGCGGTTTTCCTGATTTTTGCACTGTGTACCATTATGAAGTTTTATATTTTAGCACCTTTTATGTATAGTTTTGGTATTTTGCAAGTTTTAAAGAGTTTAAATTTTTAGGTTTCATAAGTAAATAAACGACAAGTTATTGCTATTAGTTATTAAGATATTAAAATGTATTAGGCATACTTGTTATTGAATTCTATTTATCATCCTAATTATATTCATGTTCTCCTTATTATTTGTTTTGGTCCTTTTTATGACTTACGACGCATGAGTATTTTACTATAACTTGATGACATCTTTTTAGTATTATTGGTTACCGGTTATTACAAGTTTTAGTAGTAAGTTATTTTAGTTTTTTAAATATAACTTTTTTAGTGTATATCATTTTTACACGGCGGTTTTCCTGATTTTTGCACTGTGGACCTATATCAAGTTTTATATTTTAGCACCTTTTATGTATAGTTTTGGTATTTTGCAAGTTTTAAAGAGTTTACATTTTTAGGTTTCATTAGTAAATAAACGACGAGTTATTGCTATTAGTTATTAAGATATTAAAGTGTATTAGGCATACTTGTCATTGAATTCTATTTATCATCCTAATTATATTCATGTTATCCTTATTATTTGTTTTAGTCCTTTTTATGACTTACGACGCATGAGTATTTTAGTATTATAGCTTGATAACATCTTTTTAGTATTCTTGGTTACTGGTTATTGCAAGTTTTAGTAGCAAATTATTTTAGTTTTTTATATATATCTTTTTTAGTGTATAACATTTTTACACGGCGGTTTTCCTGATTTTTGCACTGTGTACCATTATGCAGTTTTATATTTTAGCACCTTTTATGTATAGTTTTGGTATTTTGCAAGTTTTAAAGAGTTTACATTTTTAGGTTTCATTAGTAAATAAACGACGAGTTATTGCTATTAGTTATTAAGATATTAAAATGTATTAGGCATACTTGTCATTGAATTCTATTTATCATCCTAATTATATTCATGTTATCCTTATTATTTGTTTTAGTCCTTTTTATGACTTACGACGCATGAGTATTTTAGTATTATAGCTTGATAACATCTTTTTAGTATTATTGGTTACCGGTTATTGCAAGTTTTAGTAGTAAGTTATTTTAGTTTTTTAAATATAACTTTTTTAGTGTATATCATTTTTACACGGCGGTTTTCCTGATTTTTGCACTGTGTACCATTATGAAGTTTTATATTTTAGCACCTTTTATGTATAGTTTTGGTATTTTGCAAGTTTTAAAGAGTTTACATTTTTAGGTTTCATTAGTAAATACACGACGAGTTATTGCTATTAGTTATTAAGATATTAAAATGTATTAGGCATACTTGTCATTGAATTCTATTTATCATCCTAATTATATTCATGTTATCCTTATTATTTGTTTTAGTCCTATTTATGACTTACGACGCATGAGTATTTTAGTATTATAGCTTGATGACATCTTTTTAGTATTCTTGGTTACCGGTTATTACAAGTTTTAGTAGCAAATTATTTTAGTTTTTATATATATCTTTTTTAGTGTATAACATTTTTACACGGCGGTTTTTCTGATTTTTGCACTGTGTACCAATATCAAGTTTTATATTTTAGCACCTTTTATGTATAGTTTTGGTATTTTGCAAGTTTTAAAGAGTTTACATTTTTAGGTTTCATTAGTAAATAAACGACGAGTTATTGCTATTAGTTATTAAGATATTAAAATGTATTAGGCATACTTGTCATTGAATTCTATTTATCATCCTAATTATATTCTTGTTATCCTTATTATTTGTTTTAGTCCTATTTATGACTTACGACGCATGAGTATTATAGCTTGATGACATCTTTTTAGTATTCTTGGTTACCGGTTATTACAAGTTTTAGTAGCAAATTATTTTAGTTTTTATATATATCTTTTTTAGTGTATAACATTTTTACACGGCGGTTTTTCTGATTTTTGCACTGTGTACCATTATGCAGTTTTATATTTTAGCACCTTTTATGTATAGTTTTGGTATTTTGCAAGTTTTAAAGAGTTTAAATTTTTAGGTTTCATTAGTAAATAAACGACGAGTTATTGCTATTAGTTATTAAGATATTAAAATGTATTAGGCATACTTGTCATTGAATTCTATTTATCATCCTAATTATATTCATGTTATCCTTATTATTTGTTTTAGTCCTTTTTATGACTTACGACGCATGAGTATTTTAGTATTATAGCTTGATAACATCTTTTTAGTATTATTGGTTACCGGTTATTGCGAGTTTTAGTAGTAAGTTATTTTAGTTTTTTAAATATAACTTTTTTATTGTATATCATTTTTACACGGCGGTTTTCCTGATTTTTGCACTGTGTACCATTATGAAGTTTTATATTTTAGCACCTTTTATGTATAGTTTTGGTATTTTGCAAGTTTTAAAGAGTTTAAATTTTTAGGTTTCATTAGTAAATAAACGACGAGTTATTGCTATTAGTTATTAAGATATTAAAATGTATTAGGCATACTTGTTATTGAATTCTATTTATCATCCTAATTATGTTCATGTTCTCCTTATTATTTGTTTTGGTCCTTTTTATGACTGACGACGCATGAGTATTTTACTATAGCTTGATGACATCTTTTTAGTATTATTGGTTACCGGTTATTACAAGTTTTAGTAGTAAGTTATTTTAGTTTTTTAAATATAACTTTTTTAGTGTATATCATTTTTACACGGCGGTTTTCCTGATTTTTGAACTGTGTACCATTATGAAGTTTTATATTTTAGCACCTTTTATGTATAGTTTTGGTATTTTGCAAGTTTTAAAGAGTTTACATTTTTAGGTTTCATTAGTAAATACACGACGAGTTATTGCTATTAGTTATTAAGATATTAAAATGTATTAGGCATACTTGTCATTGAATTCTATTTATCATAATAATTATATTCATGTTATCCTTATTATTTGTTTTAGTCCTATTTATGACTTACGACGCATGAGTATTTTAGTATTATAGCTTGATGACATCTTTTTAGTATTCTTGGTTACCGGTTATTACAAGTTTTAGTAGCAAATTATTTTAGTTTTTTATATATATCTTTTTTAGTGTATAACATTTTTACACGGCGGTTTTTCTGATTTTTGCACTGTGTACCAATATCAAGTTTTATATTTTAGCACCTTTTATGTATAGTTTTGGTATTTTGCAAGTTTTAAAGAGTTTACATTTTTAGGTTTCATTAGTAAATAAACGACGAGTTATTGCTATTAGTTATTAAGATATTAAAATGTATTAGGCATACTTGTCATTGAATTCTATTTATCATCCTAATTATATTCATGTTATCCTTATTATTTGTTTTAGTCCTATTTATGACTTACGACGCATGAGTATTTTAGTATTATAGCTTGATAACATCTTTTTAGTATTATTGGTTACCGGTTATTGCAAGTTTTAGTAGTAAGTTATTTTAGTTTTTTAAATATAACTTTTTTATTGTATATCATTTTTACACGGCGGTTTTCCTGATTTTTGCACTGTGTACCATTATGAAGTTTTATATTTTAGCACCTTTTATGTATAGTTTTGGTATTTTGCAAGTTTTAAAGAGTTTAAATTTTTAGGTTTCATTAGTAAATAAACGACGAGTTATTGCTATTAGTTATTAAGATATTAAAATGTATTAGGCATACTTGTTATTGAATTCTATTTATCATCCTAATTATATTCATGTTCTCCTTATTGTTTGTTTTGGTTCTTTTTATGACTTACGACGCATGAGTATTTTACTATAGCTTGATGACATCTTTTTAGTATTATTGGTTACCGGTTATTACAAGTTTTAGTAGTAAGTTATTTTAGTTTTTTAAATATAACTTTTTTAGTGTATATCATTTTTACACGGCGGTTTTCCTGAATTTTGCACTGTGTACCATTATGAAGTTTTATATTTTAGCACCTTTTATGTATAGTTTTGGTATTTTGCAAGTTTTAAAGAGTTTAAATTTTTAGGTTTCATAAGTAAATAAACGACAAGTTATTGCTATTAGTTATTAAGATATTAAAATGTATTAGGCATACTTGTTATTGAATTCTATTTATCATCCTAATTATATTCATGTTCTCCTTATTATTTGTTTTGGTCCTTTTTATGACTTACGACGCATGAGTATTTTACTATAACTTGATGACATCTTTTTAGTATTATTGGTTACCGGTTATTACAAGTTTTAGTAGTAAGTTATTTTAGTTTTTTAAATATAACTTTTTTAGTGTATATCATTTTTACACGGCGGTTTTCCTGATTTTTGCACTGTGGACCTATATCAAGTTTTATATTTTAGCACCTTTTATGTATAGTTTTGGTATTTTGCAAGTTTTAAAGAGTTTACATTTTTAGGTTTCATTAGTAAATAAACGACGAGTTATTGCTATTAGTTATTAAGATATTAAAGTGTATTAGGCATACTTGTCATTGAATTCTATTTATTATCCTAATTATATTCATGTTATCCTTATTATTTGTTTTAGTCCTTTTTATGACTTACGACGCATGAGTATTTTAGTATTATAGCTTGATAACATCTTTTTAGTATTCTTGGTTACTGGTTATTGCAAGTTTTAGTAGCAAATTATTTTAGTTTTTTAAATATAACTTTTTTATTGTATATCATTTTTACACGGCGGTTTTTCTGATATTTGCACTGTGTACCATTATGAAGTTTTATATTTTAGCACCTTTTATGTATAGTTTTGGTATTTTGCAAGTTTTAAAGAGTTTACATTTTTAGGTTTCATTAGTAAATAAACGACGAGTTATTGCTATTAGTTATTAAGATATTAAAATGTATTAGGCATACTTGTCATTGAATTCTATTTATCATCCTAATTATATTCATGTTATCCTTATTATTTGTTTTAGTCCTATTTATGACTTACGACGCATGAGTATTTTAGTATTATAGCTTGATGACATCTTTTTAGTATTCTTGGTTACCGGTTATTACAAGTTTTAGTAGCAAATTATTTTAGTTTTTTATATATATCTTTTTTAGTGTATAACATTTTTACACGGCGGTTTTTCTGATTTTTGCACTGTGTACCAATATCAAGTTTTATATTTTAGCACCTTTTATGTATAGTTTTGGTATTTTGCAAGTTTTAAAGAGTTTACATTTTTAGGTTTCATTAGTAAATAAACGACGAGTTATTGCTATTAGTTATTAAGATATTAAAATGTATTAGGCATACTTGTCATTGAATTCTATTTATCATCCTAATTATATTCTTGTTATCCTTATTATTTGTTTTAGTCCTATTTATGACTTACGACGCATGAGTATTTTAGTATTATAGCTTGATGACATCTTTTTAGTATTCTTGGTTACCGGTTATTACAAGTTTTAGTAGCAAATTATTTTAGTTTTTTATATATATCTTTTTTAGTGTATAACATTTTTACACGGCGGTTTTTCTGATTTTTGCACTGTGTACCATTATGCAGTTTTATATTTTAGCACCTTTTATGTATAGTTTTGGTATTTTGCAAGTTTTAAAGAGTTTACATTTTTAGGTTTCATTAGTAAATAAACGACGAGTTATTGCTATTAGTTATTAAGATATTAAAATGTATTAGGCATACTTGTCATTGAATTCTATTTATCATCCTAATTATATTCATGTTATCCTTATTATTTGTTTTAGTCCTTTTTATGACTTACGACGCATGAGTATTTTAGTATTATAGCTTGATAACATCTTTTTAGTATTATTGGTTACCGGTTATTACAAGTTTTAGTAGTAAGTTATTTTAGTTTTTTAAATATAACTTTTTTAGTGTATATCATTTTTACACGGCGGTTTTCCTGATTTTTGCACTGTGTACCATTATGAAGTTTTATATTTTAGCACCTTTTATGTATAGTTTTGGTATTTTGCAAGTTTTAAAGAGTTTACATTTTTAGGTTTCATTAGTAAATAAACGACGAGTTATTGCTATTAGTTATTAAGATATTAAAATGTATTAGGCATACTTGTCATTGAATTCTATTTATCATCCTAATTATATTCATGTTATCCTTATTATTTGTTTTAGTCCTTTTTATGACTTACGACGCGTGAGTATTTTAGTATTATAGCTTGATAACATCTTTTTAGTATTATTGGTTACCGGTTATTGCAAGTTTTAGTAGTAAGTTATTTTAGTTTTTTAAATATAACTTTTTTAGTGTATATCATTTTTACACGGCGGTTTTCCTGATTTTTGCACTGTGTACCATTATGAAGTTTTATATTTTAGCACCTTTTATGTATAGTTTTGGTATTTTGCAAGTTTTAAAGAGTTTAAATTTTTAGGTTTCATTAGTAAATAAACGACGAGTTATTGCTATTAGTTATTAAGATATTAAAATATATTAGGCATACTTGTTATTGAATTCTATTTATCATCCTAATTATATTCATGTTCTCCTTATTGTTTGTTTTGGTCCTTTTTATGACTTACGACGCATGAGTATTTTACTATAGCTTGATGACATCTTTTTAGTATTATTGGTTACCGGTTATTACAAGTTTTAGTAGTAAGTTATTTTAGTTTTTTAAATATAACTTTTTTAGTGTATATCATTTTTACACGGCGGTTTTCCTGATTTTTGCACTGTGTACCATTATGAAGTTTTATATTTTAGCACCTTTTATGTATAGTTTTGGTATTTTGCAAGTTTTAAAGAGTTTACATTTTTAGGTTTCATTAGTAAATACACGACGAGTTATTGCTATTAGTTATTAAGATATTAAAATGTATTAGGCATACTTGTCATTGAATTCTATTTATCATCCTAATTATATTCATGTTATCCTTATTATTTGTTTTAGTCCTTTTTATGACTTACGACGCATGAGTATTTTAGTATTATAGCTTGATGACATCTTTTTAGTATTCTTGGTTACCGGTTATTACAAGTTTTAGTAGCAAATTATTTTAGTTTTTTATATATATCTTTTTTAGTGTATAACATTTTTACACGGCGGTTTTTCTGATTTTTGCACTGTGGACCTATATCAAGTTTTATATTTTAGCACCTTTTATGTATAGTTTTGGTATTTTGCAAGTTTTAAAGAGTTTACATTTTTAGGTTTCATTAGTAAATAAACGACGAGTTATTATTGCTATTAGTTATTAAGATATTAAAATGTATTAGGCATACTTGTCATTGAATTCTATTTATCATCCTAATTATATTCATGTTATCCTTATTTTTTGTTTTGGTCCTATTTATGACTTACGACGCATGAGTATTTTAGTATTATAGCTTGATGACATCTTTTTAGTATTCTTGGTTACCGGTTATTACAAGTTTTAGTAGTAAGTTATTTTAGTTTTTTAAATATAACTTTTTTAGTGTATATCATTTTTACACGGCGGTTTTCCTGATTTTTGCACTGTGTACCATTATGAAGTTTTATATTTTAGCACCTTTTATGTATAGTTTTGGTATTTTGCAAGTTTTAAAGAGTTTACATTTTTAGGTTTCATTAGTAAATAAACGACGAGTTATTGCTATTAGTTATTAAGATATTAAAATGTATTAGGCATACTTGTCATTGAATTCTATTTATCATCCTAATTATATTCATGTTATCCTTATTATTTGTTTTAGTCCTTTTTATGACTTACGACGCATGAGTATTTTAGTATTATAGCTTGATAACATCTTTTTAGTATTATTGGTTACCGGTTATTGCGAGTTTTAGTAGTAAGTTATTTTAGTTTTTTAAATATAACTTTTTTATTGTATATCATTTTTACACGGCGGTTTTCCTGATTTTTGCACTGTGTACCATTATGAAGTTTTATATTTTAGCACCTTTTATGTATAGTTTTGGTATTTTGCAAGTTTTAAAGAGTTTACATTTTTAGGTTTCATTAGTAAATAAACGACGAGTTATTGCTATTAGTTATTAAGATATTAAAATGTATTAGGCATACTTGTCATTGAATTCTATTTATCATCCTAATTATATTCATGTTATCCTTATTATTTGTTTTAGTCCTATTTATGACTTACGACGCATGAGTATTTTAGTATTATAGCTTGATGACATCTTTTTAGTATTATTGGTTACCGGTTATTACAAGTTTTAGTAGTAAGTTATTTTAGTTTTTTAAATATAACTTTTTTAGTGTATATCATTTTTACACGGCGGATTTCCTGATTTTTGCACTGTGTACCATTATGAAGTTTTATATTTTAGCACCTTTTATGTATAGTTTTGGTATTTTGCAAGTTTTAAAGAGTTTACATTTTTAGGTTTCATTAGTAAATAAACGACGAGTTATTGCTATTAGTTATTAAGATATTAAAATGTATTAGGCATACTTGTCATTGAATTCTATTTATCATCCTAATTATATTCATGTTATCCTTATTATTTGTTTTAGTCCTATTTATGACTTACGACGCATGAGTATTTTAGTATTATAGCTTGATGACATCTTTTTAGTATTCTTGGTTACCGGTTATTACAAGTTTTAGTAGCAAATTATTTTAGTTTTTTATATATATCTTTTTTAGTGTATAACATTTTTACACGGCGGTTTTTCTGATTTTTGCACTGTGTACCATTATGCAGTTTTATATTTTAGCACCTTTTATGTATAGTTTTGGTATTTTGCAAGTTTTAAAGAGTTTACATTTTTAGGTTTCATTAGTAAATAAACGACGAGTTATTGCTATTAGTTATTAAGATATTAAAATGTATTAGGCATACTTGTCATTGAATTCTATTTATCATCCTAATTATATTCATGTTATCCTTATTATTTGTTTTAGTCCTTTTTATGACTTACGACGCATGAGTATTTTAGTATTATAGCTTGATAACATCTTTTTAGTATTATTGGTTACCGGTTATTACAAGTTTTAGTAGTAAGTTATTTTAGTTTTTTAAATATAACTTTTTTAGTGTATATCATTTTTACACGGCGGTTTTCCTGATTTTTGCACTGTGTACCATTATGAAGTTTTATATTTTAGCACCTTTTATGTATAGTTTTGGTATTTTGCAAGTTTTAAAGAGTTTACATTTTTAGGTTTCATTAGTAAATACACGACGAGTTATTGCTATTAGTTATTAAGATATTAAAATGTATTAGGCATACTTGTCATTGAATTCTATTTATCATCCTAATTATATTCATGTTATCCTTATTATTTGTTTTAGTCCTTTTTATGACTTACGACGCATGAGTATTTTAGTATTATAGCTTGATAACATCTTTTTAGTATTATTGGTTACCGGTTATTGCAAGTTTTAGTAGTAAGTTATTTTAGTTTTTTAAATATAACTTTTTTATTGTATATCATTTTTACACGGCGGTTTTCCTGATTTTTGCACTGTGTACCATTATGCAGTTTTATATTTTAGCACCTTTTATGTATAGTTTTGGTATTTTGCAAGTTTTAAAGAGTTTACATTTTTAGGTTTCATTAGTAAATAAACGACGAGTTATTGCTATTAGTTATTAAGATATTAAAATGTATTAGGCATACTTGTCATTGAATTCTATTTATCATCCTAATTATATTCATGTTATCCTTATTATTTGTTTTAGTCCTTTTTATGACTTACGACGCATGAGTATTTTAGTATTATAGCTTGATAACATCTTTTTAGTATTATTGGTTACCGGTTATTACAAGTTTTAGTAGTAAGTTATTTTAGTTTTTTAAATATAACTTTTTTAGTGTATATCATTTTTACACGGCGGTTTTCCTGATTTTTGCACTGTGTACCATTATGAAGTTTTATATTTTAGCACCTTTTATGTATAGTTTTGGTATTTTGCAAGTTTTAAAGAGGTTACATTTTTAGGTTTCATTAGTAAATAAACGACGAGTTATTGCTATTAGTTATTAAGATATTAAAATGTATTAGGCATACTTGTCATTGAATTCTATTTATCATCCTAATTATATTCATGTTATCCTTATTATTTGTTTTAGTCCTATTTATGACTTACGACGCATGAGTATTTTAGTATTATAGCTTGATAACATCTTTTTAGTATTATTGGTTACCGGTTATTACAAGTTTTAGTAGTAAGTTATTTTAGTTTTTTAAATATAACTTTTTTAGTGTATATCATTTTTACACGGCGGTTTTCCTGATTTTTGCACTGTGTACCATTATGAAGTTTTATATTTTAGCACCTTTTATGTATAGTTTTGGTATTTTGCAAGTTTTAAAGAGTTTACATTTTTAGGTTTCATTAGTAAATAAATGACGAGTTATTGCTATTAGTTATTAAGATATTAAAGTGTATTAGGCATACTTGTCATTGAATTCTATTTATCATCCTAATTATATTCATGTTATCCTTATTATTTGTTTTAGTCCTATTTATGACTTACGACGCATGTGTATCTTAGTATAGCTTGATGACATCTTTTTAGTATTCTTGGTTACCGGTTATTACAAGTTTTAGTAGCAAATTATTTTAGTTTTTTATATATATCTTTTTTAGTGTATATCATTTTTACACGGCGGTTTTTCTGATTTTTGCACTGTGGACCAATATCAAGTTTTATATTTTAGCACCTTTTATGTATAGTTTTGGTATTTTGCAAGTTTTAAAGAGTTTACATTTTTAGGTTTCATTAGTAAATAAACGACGAGTTATTGCTATTAGTTATTAAGATATTAAAATGTATTAGGCATACTTGTCATTGAATTCTATTTATCATCCTAATTATATTCATGTTATCCTTATTATTTGTTTTAGTCCTATTTATGACTTACGACGCATGAGTATTTTAGTATTATAGCTTGATGACATCTTTTTAGTATTATTGGTTACCGGTTATTACAAGTTTTAGTAGTAAGTTATTTTAGTTTTTTAAATATAACTTTTTTAGTGTATATCATTTTTACACGGCGGTTTTCCTGATTTTTGCACTGTGTACCATTATGAAGTTTTATATTTTAGCACCTTTTATGTATAGTTTTGGTATTTTGCAAGTTTTAAAGAGTTTACATTTTTAGGTTTCATTAGTAAATAAACGACGAGTTATTGCTATTAGTTATTAAGATATTAAAATGTATTAGGCATACTTGTCATTGAATTCTATTTATCATCCTAATTATATTCATGTTATCCTTATTATTTGTTTTAGTCCTATTTATGACTTACGACGCATGAGTATTTTAGTATTATAGCTTGATGACATCTTTTTAGTATTCTTGGTTACCGGTTATTACAAGTTTTAGTAGCAAATTATTTTAGTTTTTTATATATATCTTTTTTAGTGTATAACATTTTTACACGGCGGTTTTTCTGATTTTTGCACTGTGGACCTATATCAAGTTTTATATTTTAGCACCTTTTATGTATAGTTTTGGTATTTTGCAAGTTTTAAAGAGTTTACATTTTTAGGTTTCATTAGTAAATAAACAACGAGTTATTGCTATTAGTTATTAAGATATTAAAATGTATTAGGCATACTTGTCATTGAATTCTATTTATCGTCCTAATTATATTCATGTTATCCTTATTATTTGTTTTAGTCCTTTTTATGACTTACGACGCATGAGTATTTTAGTATTATAGCTTGATAACATCTTTTTAGTATTATTGGTTACCGGTTATTACAAGTTTTAGTAGTAAGTTATTTTAGTTTTTTAAATATAACTTTTTTAGTGTATATCATTTTTACACGGCGGTTTTCCTGATTTTTGCACTGTGTACCATTATGAAGTTTTATATTTTAGCACCTTTTATGTATAGTTTTGGTATTTTGCAAGTTTTAAAGAGTTTAAATTTTTAGGTTTCATTAGTAAATAAACGACGAGTTATTGCTATTAGTTATTAAGATATTAAAATGTATTAGGCATACTTGTTATTGAATTCTATTTATCATCCTAATTATATTCATGTTCTCCTTATTATTTGTTTTGGTCCTTTTTATGACTGACGACGCATGAGTATTTTACTATAGCTTGATGACATCTTTTTAGTATTATTGGTTACCGGTTATTACAAGTTTTAGTAGTAAGTTATTTTAGTTTTTTAAATATAACTTTTTTAGTGTATATCATTTTTACACGGCGGTTTTCCTGATTTTTGCACTGTGTACCATTATGAAGTTTTATATTTTAGCACCTTTTATGTATAGTTTTGGTATTTTGCAAGTTTTAAAGAGTTTACATTTTTAGGTTTCATTAGTAAATAAACGACGAGTTATTGCTATTAGTTATTAAGATATTAAAATGTATTAGGCATACTTGTCATTGAATTCTATTTATCATCCTAATTATATTCATGTTATCCTTATTATTTGTTTTAGTCCTATTTATGACTTACGACGCATGAGTATTTTAGTATTATAGCTTGATAACATCTTTTTAGTATTATTGGTTACCGGTTATTACAAGTTTTAGTAGTAAGTTATTTTAGTTTTTTAAATATAACTTTTTTAGTGTATATCATTTTTACACGGCGGTTTTCCTGATTTTTGCACTGTGTACCATTATGAAGTTTTATATTTTAGCACCTTTTATGTATAGTTTTGGTATTTTGCAAGTTTTAAAGAGTTTACATTTTTAGGTTTCATTAGTAAATAAATGACGAGTTATTGCTATTAGTTATTAAGATATTAAAGTGTATTAGGCATACTTGTCATTGAATTCTATTTATCATCCTAATTATATTCATGTTATCCTTATTATTTGTTTTAGTCCTATTTATGACTTACGACGCATGTGTATCTTAGTATAGCTTGATGACATCTTTTTAGTATTCTTGGTTACCGGTTATTACAAGTTTTAGTAGCAAATTATTTTAGTTTTTTATATATATCTTTTTTAGTGTATATCATTTTTACACGGCGGTTTTTCTGATTTTTGCACTGTGGACCAATATCAAGTTTTATATTTTAGCACCTTTTATGTATAGTTTTGGTATTTTGCAAGTTTTAAAGAGTTTACATTTTTAGGTTTCATTAGTAAATAAACGACGAGTTATTGCTATTAGTTATTAAGATATTAAAATGTATTAGGCATACTTGTCATTGAATTCTATTTATCATCCTAATTATATTCATGTTATCCTTATTATTTGTTTTAGTCCTATTTATGACTTACGACGCATGAGTATTTTAGTATTATAGCTTGATGACATCTTTTTAGTATTATTGGTTACCGGTTATTACAAGTTTTAGTAGTAAGTTATTTTAGTTTTTTAAATATAACTTTTTTAGTGTATATCATTTTTACACGGCGGTTTTCCTGATTTTTGCACTGTGTACCATTATGAAGTTTTATATTTTAGCACCTTTTATGTATAGTTTTGGTATTTTGCAAGTTTTAAAGAGTTTACATTTTTAGGTTTCATTAGTAAATAAACGACGAGTTATTGCTATTAGTTATTAAGATATTAAAATGTATTAGGCATACTTGTCATTGAATTCTATTTATCATCCTAATTATATTCATGTTATCCTTATTATTTGTTTTAGTCCTATTTATGACTTACGACGCATGAGTATTTTAGTATTATAGCTTGATGACATCTTTTTAGTATTCTTGGTTACCGGTTATTACAAGTTTTAGTAGCAAATTATTTTAGTTTTTTATATATATCTTTTTTAGTGTATAACATTTTTACACGGCGGTTTTTCTGATTTTTGCACTGTGGACCTATATCAAGTTTTATATTTTAGCACCTTTTATGTATAGTTTTGGTATTTTGCAAGTTTTAAAGAGTTTACATTTTTAGGTTTCATTAGTAAATAAACAACGAGTTATTGCTATTAGTTATTAAGATATTAAAATGTATTAGGCATACTTGTCATTGAATTCTATTTATCGTCCTAATTATATTCATGTTATCCTTATTATTTGTTTTAGTCCTTTTTATGACTTACGACGCATGAGTATTTTAGTATTATAGCTTGATAACATCTTTTTAGTATTATTGGTTACCGGTTATTACAAGTTTTAGTAGTAAGTTATTTTAGTTTTTTAAATATAACTTTTTTAGTGTATATCATTTTTACACGGCGGTTTTCCTGATTTTTGCACTGTGTACCATTATGAAGTTTTATATTTTAGCACCTTTTATGTATAGTTTTGGTATTTTGCAAGTTTTAAAGAGTTTAAATTTTTAGGTTTCATTAGTAAATAAACGACGAGTTATTGCTATTAGTTATTAAGATATTAAAATGTATTAGGCATACTTGTTATTGAATTCTATTTATCATCCTAATTATATTCATGTTCTCCTTATTATTTGTTTTGGTCCTTTTTATGACTGACGACGCATGAGTATTTTACTATAGCTTGATGACATCTTTTTAGTATTATTGGTTACCGGTTATTACAAGTTTTAGTAGTAAGTTATTTTAGTTTTTTAAATATAACTTTTTTAGTGTATATCATTTTTACACGGCGGTTTTCCTGATTTTTGCACTGTGTACCATTATGAAGTTTTATATTTTAGCACCTTTTATGTATAGTTTTGGTATTTTGCAAGTTTTAAAGAGTTTACATTTTTAGGTTTCATTAGTAAATAAATGACGAGTTATTGCTATTAGTTATTAAGATATTAAAGTGTATTAGGCATACTTGTCATTGAATTCTATTTATCATCCTAATTATATTCATGTTATCCTTATTATTTGTTTTAGTCCTATTTATGACTTACGACGCATGTGTATTTTAGTATAGCTTGATGACATCTTTTTAGTATTCTTGGTTACCGGTTATTACAAGTTTTAGTAGCAAATTATTTTAGTTTTTTATATATATCTTTTTTAGTGTATATCATTTTTACACGGCGGTTTTTCTGATTTTTGCACTGTGGACCAATATCAAGTTTTATATTTTAGCACCTTTTATGTATAGTTTTGGTATTTTGCAAGTTTTAAAGAGTTTACATTTTTAGGTTTCATTAGTAAATAAACAACGAGTTATTGCTATTAGTTATTAAGATATTAAAATGTATTAGGCATACTTGTCATTGAATTCTATTTATCGTCCTAATTATATTCACGTTATCCTTATTATTTGTTTTAGTCCTTTTTATGACTTACGACGCATGAGTATTTTAGTATTATAGCTTGATAACATCTTTTTAGTATTATTGGTTACCGGTTATTACAAGTTTTAGTAGTAAGTTATTTTAGTTTTTTAAATATAACTTTTTTAGTGTATATCATTTTTACACGGCGGTTTTCCTGATTTTTGCACTGTGTACCATTATGAAGTTTTATATTTTAGCACCTTTTATGTATAGTTTTGGTATTTTGCAAGTTTTAAAGAGTTTACATTTTTAGGTTTCATTAGTAAATACACGACGAGTTATTGCTATTAGTTATTAAGATATTAAAATGTATTAGGCATACTTGTCATTGAATTCTATTTATCATCCTAATTATATTCATGTTATCCTTATTATTTGTTTTAGTCCTATTTATTACTTACGACGCATGAGTATTTTAGTATTATAGCTTGATGACATCTTTTTAGTATTCTTGGTTACCGGTTATTACAAGTTTTAGTAGCAAATTATTTTAGTTTTCTATATATATCTTTTTTAGTGTATAACATTTTTACACGGCGGTTTTTCTGATTTTTGCACTGTGTACCATTATGCAGTTTTATATTTTAGCACCTTTTATGTATAGTTTTGGTATTTTGCAAGTTTTAAAGAGTTTACATTTTTAGGTTTCATTAGTAAATAAACGACGAGTTATTGCTATTAGTTATTAAGATATTAAAATGTATTAGGCATACTTGTCATTGAATTCTATTTATCATCCTAATTATATTCATGTTATCCTTATTATTTGTTTTAGTCCTTTTTATGACTTACGACGCATGAGTATTTTAGTATTATAGCTTGATAACATCTTTTTAGTATTATTGGTTACCGGTTATTACAAGTTTTAGTAGTAAGTTATTTTAGTTTTTTAAATATAACTTTTTTAGTGTATATCATTTTTACACGGCGGTTTTCCTGATTTTTGCACTGTGTACCATTATGAAGTTTTATATTTTAGCACCTTTTATGTATAGTTTTGGTATTTTGCAAGTTTTAAAGAGTTTAAATTTTTAGGTTTCATTAGTAAATAAACGACGAGTTATTGCTATTAGTTATTAAGATATTAAAATGTATTAGGCATACTTGTTATTGAATTCTATTTATCATCCTAATTATATTCATGTTCTCCTTATTATTTGTTTTGATCCTTTTTATGACTTACGACGCATGAGTATTTTACTATAGCTTGATGACATCTTTTTAGTATTATTGGTTACCGGTTAATACAAGTTTTAGTAGTAAGTTATTTTAGTTTTTTAAATATAACTTTTTTAGTGTATATCATTTTTACACGGCGGTTTTCCTGATTTTTGCACTGTGTACCATTATGAAGTTTTATATTTTAGCACCTTTTATGTATAGTTTTGGTATTTTGCAAGTTTTAAAGAGTTTACATTTTTAGGTTTCATTAGTAAATAAACGACGAGTTATTGCTATTAGTTATTAAGATATTAAAATGTATTAGGCATACTTGTCATTGAATTCTATTTATTATTTAATTAAATTCATGTTATCCTTATTATTTGTTTTAGTCCTATTTATGACTTACGACGCATGAGTATTTTAGTATTATAGCTTGATGACATCTTTTTAGTATTCTTGGTTACCGGTTATTACAAGTTTTAGTAGCAAATTATTTTAGTTTTTTATATATATCTTTTTTAGTGTATAACATTTTTACACGGCGGTTTTTCTGATTTTTGCACTGTGTACCATTATGCAGTTTTATATTTTAGCACTTTTTATGTATAGTTTTGTTATTTTGCAAGTTTTAAAGAGTTTACATTTTTAGGTTTCATTAGTAAATAAACGACGAGTTATTGCTATTAGTTATTAAGATATTAAAATGTATTAGGCATACTTGTCATTGAATTCTATTTATCATCCTAATTATATTCATGTTATCCTTATTATTTGTTTTAGTCCTTTTTATGACTTACGACGCATGAGTATTTTAGTATTATAGCTTGATAACATCTTTTTAGTATTATTGGTTACCGGTTATTACAAGTTTTAGTAGCAAATTATTTTAGTTTTTTATATATATCTTTTTTAGTGTATAACATTTTTACATGGCGGTTTTTCTGATTTTTGCACTGTGTACCATTATGCAGTTTTATATTTTAGCACCTTTTATGTATAGTTTTGGTATTTTGCAAGTTTTAAAGAGTTTACATTTTTAGGTTTCATTAGTAAATAAACGACGAGTTATTGCTATTAGTTATTAAGATATTAAAATGTTTTAGGCATACTTGTCATTGAATTCTATTTATCATCCTAATTATATTCATGTTATCCTTATTATTTGTTTTAGTCCTTTTTATGACTTACGATGCATGAGTATTTTAGTATTATAGCTTGATAACATCTTTTTAGTATTATTGGTTACCGGTTATTACAAGTTTTAGTAGTAAGTTATTTTAGTTTTTTAAATATAACTTTTTTAGTGTATATCATTTTTACACGGCGGTTTTCCTGATTTTTGCACTGTGTACCATTATGAAGTTTTATATTTTAGCACCTTTTATGTATAGTTTTGGTATTTTGCAAGTTTTAAAGAGTTTACATTTTTAGGTTTCATTAGTAAATACACGACGAGTTATTGCTATTAGTTATTAAGATATTAAAATGTATTAGGCATACTTGTCATTGAATTCTATTTATCATCCTAATTATATTCATGTTATCCTTATTATTTGTTTTAGTCCTATTTATGACTTACGACGCATGAGTATTTTAGTATTATAGCTTGATGACATCTTTTTAGTATTCTTGGTTACCGGTTATTACAAGTTTTAGTAGCAAATTATTTTAGTTTTTTATATATATCTTTTTTAGTGTATAACATTTTTACACGGCGGTTTTTCTGATTTTTGCACTGTGTACCATTATGAAGTTTTATATTTTAGCACCTTTTATGTATAGTTTTGGTATTTTGCAAGTTTTAAAGAGTTTACATTTTTAGGTTTCATTAGTAAATAAACGACGAGTTATTGCTATTAAGATATTAAAATGTATTAGGCATACTTGTATCCACTTACCATCTGATGCTTCTATCTATACCTTCACTTACAGCATGATGTCTCAGCCTTGATTGTAGCGGAAGGCCAATTGAATGTTTTCTAAATAAAAAACAAAAAGAGTAGAGTTCAGTAAATATAAAAAAATGGGTAAATATGAGGAATTACCCCAAATACTCTGCCAGATCTGTGGTGGGTGCTAAATTGTATCTATGTATAGAAGTTGTATCTATAGACCTGCCTATAAAGAAGTGTATTTTTCCTGTATGACTGACACTTGATCTTCTGAACCAAACAAATATGATTTAAAAATACAGAGAAAGACTACATCCCATTTAAATGTACATAAAGCCAATAACAGTTACTGAACTAGCTGATGCTGCCAACTAATACCAGCAACTCTTGATCAAGAAAGAATGTAAGAGGAGTCTGGGAGTCATACTTTATGGATTTCTGAAGACCTAAACTATGAATATCTCCTTACCTATGTCTTAAAAATAAGTTTTCTTAGCAGCTACAAATGACCGTGTCTGTCTATCATGGCTGCTGCCGACCAACTGAATCTCTCTGCAAGATCTGCAGAGAGTTACAGTCTATGGTGTCACAATGGTAGCTAGCATTATGACATCACTGCATAGCAACAGTTTCCACAACAAAACCCCTTGCAAAAAGCAGGGCAGTAAATGGCAAACAAGACAAATTGGGAACTATTGATCTGAGTACAGCTTGTTATTTAGCTCATGTACAAATTAAATATGTCTTAGCAGTGACAGCCATGTTTTGTATGTGTCCCTTCTTTTTATAGTAAAATGACTATAATGTGGATAGGAGTCAATACAGCATAACTGTGTCCATGCCCTGCCTCTTTGTGCCACCTGGAATCACGTCAATTTCAGCAACAATAAAATACACATTTTTGCACAGAGATCAGATGTCACCCCATAAATCCATTGTACAGCAAGGAAACATGAATATCAGAGACCCATCTAAGAAATACAACTATGAGGAGTATATATATATATATATATATATATATATATATATATATATTTATAGAAGAGCTCAAGGTTAACAGCTAGGTCTGTGGGATCTCCTCATTGTAACACAATTAAAATACTTTATGGGTGAAGTGTAAAGGTGTGTTTGTAATAAAAACAAATGTCACTAATACTATTAGCAGGAGCAGTACTAGCTGTAAAGCACCCCAAAATATGTAGACTTTAAAATGGCTTAAATGAAGCAATGCAGTTACTTACTATATTTACATGTGCCTGTGTTAGGGTGTTAATTCCATCTGGACACCGTGACAATTTTTGGAGCCAAATAAACTGCATGTAACTGAAGGGACATTGAGGTGAATGGACTTGCTCTATATTTGTGAAGCCCACAATACGGCAAAAGCTAAAGATTACAAAAAGCAAATAGCACAGGGTGGGCTTTACATATTACAGGGGAAAAAGGAGAAACATTTCAGTATCACCATGAAGTGCCTCTGACACAGAACATAAATAATGGCAATAATGTTTTCCCTTATCCAAAATTTATATTAGAGTAATACTGTATGTTATGATATTATAAATAATAGTGGCTACCATATTTAGTTATTCCTGCTTAAAGAAGGGAAGGGTTTAGATTATCACTATATAAGATTTAGTTACAATGTGTCTTTTTGTTATTATTAGTTTTAGCATGAGGGTTATTTTGGTTATAGCTAGACTATTTTTAAGCATGTTTGTATAGTTAATATGGCCATTAAAGTGTTTTAATTATACTTCTTATATACAGTTGGTTATATTTAACATAAGTTTTCCATGTATCTCTAATTATGGGCCCATGTCTGTATCCTGTTGGTGTTCAATCCCACAAGCCTGAGCATAAACATTACAGGACCAATAACACAACTGGGAAATGATGAAACTTGACCCTGTCCTGCCTGGCTGCACCCAAACAAATAAGCTTCTCACTGGTATTGGGGAATCACTAAGGCAGAGATTCAGACCACTACATGCACATAATAGCAATTACCAAAGTTTTTTATATGTATAAAACACCAATAAGGAGGCCTATAGTAGCAACATACATTCTTGGCTCCATTATATTCACTTAAGTGCTAGAAATCAAAGTAATTTCAATAGTTTATCTGTTAAGCAAAGTTCTATCTATAGACCTGCCTACAAAGAAGTGTATTTATTCTGTATGAATGGCAAGAGATCTTCTGAACCAAATACATAAGATTTAGAAATACAGAGAAAGACTAGATCCCATTTAAATGTACATAAAGCCAATAACAGTTGCTGTTGCTGAACTAGCTGATGCTGCCTGCTATTACCAGCAACTCTTGATCAAGGAAGAATGTAAGAGGAGTCTGGGAGTTATAATTTATGGATTTCTGAAGACCTAAACTATGAATATCTCCTTACCTACGTCTTAAAAAGAAGTTTTCTTAGCAGCAACAAATGACCGTGTCTGTCTATCATGGCTGCTGCCGACCAACTGAATCTCTCTGCAAGATCTGCAGAGAGTTACAGTCTATGGCGTCACAATGGTAGCTAGCATTATGACATCACTGCATAGCAACAGTTTCCACAACAAAACCTCTTGCAAAAAGCAGGGCAGTAAATGGCATACAAGACATATTAGCAACTATTGATCTGAGAACAGTTTGTTATTTAGTTCATGTACAAATAAAATAAGTCTTAGCAGTGAGTGTATTTAAAGTTAGATGTTTAGTACAGGTATGGGACCTGTTATCCACAATGCTCAGGACATAGGGTTTTTCAGATAATGGATCTTTTTGTAATTTAGACCCTCATACCTTAAGTCTCCCAGAAAATCCTGTAAACATTGAACAAACCCAATAAGCTGGTTTTGCTTCCAATAAGGATTAATTATATATTAGATGGGTCAAGTACAAGCTACTGGTTTATTATTACAGAGAAAAAGGAAAAGATTTTTACAAATTTGGATTATTTATTATAATGAAGTCTATGGGAGATGGGAGTTTCCGGGTAATGGATCCCGTACCTGTAGCACTGCTGCTGCTAATTTGTGTATATATTTTTCTTCAGACCCACTTGTTGCTCTACTCAATATTGACCTAACCAAATATCACTGTAATTGAAACTGCAGCCAAACAGTATATTCTTTAGCATTACAATTCCATGTATCTCTAATTATGGGCCCATGTCTGTATCCTGTTGGTGTTCAATCCCACAAGCCTGAGCATAAACATTACAGGACAAATAACACAACTGGGAAATGATGAAACTTGACCCTGTCCTGCCTGGCTGCACCCAAACAAATAAGCTTCTCACTGGTATTGGAGAATCACTAAGGCAGAGATTCAGACCACTACATGCACATAATAGCAATTACCAAAGTTTTTCATATGTATAAAACACCAATAAGGAGGTCTATAGTAGCAACATACATTCTTGGCTCCATTATATTCACTTAAGTGCTAGAAATCAAAGTAATTTCAATAGTTTATCTGTTAAGCAAAGTTCTATCTATAGACCTGCCTATAAAGAAGTGTATTTATTCTGTATGACTGACACTAGATCTTCTGAACCAAATACATAAGATTTAGAAATACAGAGAAAGACTACATCCCATTTAAATGTACATAAAGCCAATAACAGTTGTTGTTGCTGAACTAGCTGACGCTGCCTACTATTAGCAGCAACTCTTGATAAAGGAAGAATGTAAGAGGAGTCTGGGAGTCATAATTTATGGATTTCTAAAGACCTTAACTATGAATATCTCCTTACCTACATTTTAAAAAGAAGTTTTCTCAGCAGCTACAAATGACCGTGTCTGTCTATCATGGCTGCTGCCGACCAACTGAATCTCTTTGCAAGATCTGCAGAGAGTTACAGTCTATGGTGTCACAATGGTAGCTAGCATTATGACATCACTGCATAGCAACAGTTTCCACAACAAAACCCCTTGCAAAAAGCAGGGCAGTAAATGGCATATAAGACAAATTGACAACTATTGATTTGAGTACAGCTTGTTATTTAGCTCATGTACAAATAAAATAAGTCTTAGCAGTGACAGCCATGATTTGTATGTGTCCCTTCTTTTTATAGTAAAATGACTATAATGTGGATAGGAGTCAATACAGCATAACTGTGTCCATGCCCGGCCTCTTTGTGCCACCTGCAATCACGTCAATTTCAGCATCAATAATATACACATTTTTGCACTAAATCTATACTATATATACATCCACAACAAATACATCAGATACGGGATTGCCGCATAAATCCATTGTACAGCAAGGAAACATGAATATCAGAGACCCATCTAAGAAATACAACTATGAGGAGTATATATATATATATATATATATATATATATATATATATATATATATATATATATATATTTATAGAAGAGCTCATGGTTAACAGCTAGGTCTGTGGGATCTCCTCAATGTAACACAATTAAAATACTTTATGGGTGAAGTCTAAAGGTGTCTTTGTAATAAAAACAAATGTCACTAATACTATTAGCAGGTGCAGCACTAGCTGTAAAACACCCCAAAATATGTAGACTTTAAAATGGCTTAAATAAAGCAATGCAGTTACTTACTATATTTACAAGTGCCTGTGTTAGGGTGTTAATTCCATTTGGACACCGTGACAATTTTTGGAGCCAAATAAACTGCATGTAACTGAAGGGACATAGAGGTGAATGGACTTGCTCTATATTTCTGAAGCCCACAATAAGGCAAAAGCTAATGATTGCAAAAAGCAAATAGCTCAGGTTGGGCTTTACAGGGGAAAAAGGAGAAACATTTCAGTATCACCATGAAGTGCCTCTGACACAGAACATAAATAATGGCAATAATGTTTTCCCTTATCCAAAATTCATATTATAATAATATTGTATGTTATGATATTATAAATAATAGTGGCTACCATATTTAGTTATTCCTGCTTAAAGAAGGGAAGGGTTTAGATTATCACTATATAAGATTTAGTTACAATGTGTCTTTTTGTTATTATTAGTTTTAGCATGAGGGTTATTTTGGTTATAGCTAGACTATTTTTAAGCATGTTTGTATAGTTAATATGACTATTAAAGAGTTTTAATTATACTTCTTATATACAGTTTTTTATTTAACATAAGTTTTCCATGTATCTCTAATTATGGGCCCATGTCTGTATCCTGTTGGTGTTCAATCCCACAAGCCTGAGCATAAACATTACAGGACCAATAACACAACTGGGAAATGATGAAACTTGACCCTGTCCTGCCTGGCTGCACCCAAACAAATAAGCTTCTCACTGGTATTGGGGAATCACTAAGGCAGAGATTCAGACCACTACATGCACATAATAGCAATTACCAAAGTTTTTTATATGTATTTATAAATGTACATCCCATTTAAATGTACTGTACATAAAGCCAATAACAGTTGCTGTTGCTGAACTAGCTGACGCTGCCAACTATTACCAGCAACTCTTGATCAAGGAAGAATGTAAGAGTAGTCTGGGAGTCATAATTAATGGATTTCTGAAGACCTAAACTATGAATATCTCCTTACCTACGTCTTAAAAAGAAGTTTTCTCAGCAGCTACAAATGACCGTGTCTGTCTATCATGGCTGCTGCCGACCAACTGAATCTCTCTGCAAGATCTGCAGAGAGTTACAGTCTATGGTGTCACAATGGTAGCTAGCATTATGACATCACTGCATAGCAACAGTTTCCACAACAAAACCCCTTGCAAAAAGCAGGGCAGTAAATGGCATATAAGACAAATTGACAACTATTGATTTGAGTACAGCTTGTTATTTAGCTCATGTACAAATAAAATAAGTCTTAGCAGTGACAGCCATGATTTGTATGTGCCCCTTCTTTTTATAGTAAAATGACTATAATGTGGATAGGAGTCAATACAGAATAACTGTGTCCATGCCCTGCCTCTTTGTACCACCTGCATTCACGTCAATTTCAGCAACAATAAAAGACATATTATCGCACTAAATCTATACTATAAATAAATCCACAATAAATAAATCAGATACAAAATGATCACATGGGCAGATAGGGAATTGTGTGGATTTCTGTTTCTGCAAGGAAACATGAATAGCAGAACCCCATCTAGCAAACACAACTATGAGGAATATATTTACCACCATATTTATAACAGTGCTCATGGGCTCATGGTTAGCAGCTAGTTCTGTGCAATCTCCTCATTGTAACCTAGTATTGGTTATTTAGTTATACTGCTTCAAGAAGAGAAGGGTTTAGATTATCACTATATAAGATTTAGTTACAATGAATGAATTTTGCATGTGGGTTATTTTGGTTATAGCTAGACTATTTTTAAGCATGTTTGTATAGTTAATTTTTTTAAAGTGTTTTAATTATGCTTCTTACATACAGTTGGTTTTTATATTTAACTTAAGTTGTGATTTATTACATATTTGGGGGCAGATTTATCAAGGGTCGAATTTCGAAGTTGAAAATACTTCAAAATTCGTATTCGAATTTAAATATTTCAAATATCGAATTCGACGTTTTTTCAGCGAATTTGGCAATCTTTCAATCAAATTAAAACCGTTTGATCGAATGATTAAATCCTTCGAATCGAACGATTCGAACTATTTCAGCGATCGATCGAAGGATTTCAATTCGATGTGTAAAGACTTGGAAAAAGTTTGTAGAAGGTCCCCATAGGCTAACACAGCAATTCGGAAGGTTCAATTTGGCATTGAAGTTTTTTTAAAGAGACAGTACTTCGATTATCGAATGGTCGAATATTCTAACTATTTTTACTTTGAATCGAATTCGAAGTAAATTCAAAGTCGTAGTATCCTATTCGATGGTCAAAGTATCCAAAAAATTACTTCGAATTTCGAATATTTTAAGTAAGGTTTTGGTTATTATATAGAAATATTGAACATATGTTGATTTAAAAAAAGAAGGAAAGATTTAAAATATGTAAGCTTTATGTGATAGGTCAACCCAACTAGTTATATTATAATATACTGCCTTATCGCATGGAAATAAAGATTTTGATAGAGGCTTAAATATATTTAGGTATTCTATTTAGAATGTTTACTTTTGGTTATAACTTTTTCTGCATACTTGGTTAATTGTTTAGCACTAATTTTAGTATGAAATATAATCCTGGTTATATCTGTTATAGTAATAGTTGTTGACAGGTTATCATTTTTTATAGTAGGAAATTATTTTTTATTGTTGTATTATGGGAAATGTAATTATTCTTCTGTCCTACTGATAACATTGTATAACTGTATATATAAACTCTTTTTAACTATTACCTTTTCATGTATAGTATATAATTTGTCTTTTGATTATTATTAGTCGTCATTGCTTTTTACAGTTATCTAGATATTAGACATTTACTCATTTTAGTTTGGGTGGTTTCTGTGTTGGAGTCTATGGGTATTAAGAGGATAAAGGGGTTCTCTGCCCATAGTGAGTGATATGTATTTAAAGTTAGATGTTTAATATAGCACTGCTGCTGCTTATTTGTATATATAGATATATTTTTCTCCAAACTCATCTACTCAATATTGACCTAACCACCAAATATCACTGTAATGTAAACAAAATAGCCTATTATTTAGCATTACAATTCCATGTATCCCTCCTTATGGGCACATGTCTGCCATCCGGTTGGTATGAAATCCCATAAGCCTGAGCATAAACATTACAGAACCACTTGGAAAGGATAAAACTTGACCCTGTCCTGCCTGGCTGCACCCAAACAAATAAAGATCTCTCTGCAGGGGTGGTGCTCAGCTCTAAGGGCAGAGACACATGCTCAGATTTGGGGAGATTAGTCGCCCAGTGATAAATCTCCTCTTCTTCAGGGCGACTAATCACCCGAACTGCCTCCCGCCAGCTAGGATGTAAATCGCCGGCGGGATGGCACTTGGATCGCTTCGTTTTTTTAAGTCACCCGAAGTTTCCTCGTGAGGCAACTTTGGGCAAATTCGGAAAACGAAGCACACCGATTGCCATCCCGACGGTGATTTACATTCTAGTTGGTGGAAGGCAGTTCGGGGGGAATTAGTCTCTCTCGAAGAAGAGGAGATTTGTCACTAGGCGACTAATCTTCTCTAATGATGATTTAGAAATGCAGAAAAAGACTATATCACTATATTTAAATGCATATAAAGCCAATAACATTTGGTGTTTCTGAACTAGCTGATGCTGCCTAACTGAAATCTGAATATCTCCTTACCTTATAAACAAATTTTCTTAGCAGCTACAAATGACCGTGTCTGTCTTTCATGGCTGCTGCTGACCACCTGAATCTCTCTGCAAGATCACCAGAGAGTTATAGTTCATGGTGTCATAATGGTAGCTAGGATTATGACATCACTGCATAGCAACAGTTGCCACAACAAACCCTTTAAAAATACAGGGCAGTAAATGGCATGCAAGACTAATTGGCAATTGATTTGAGTACACCTTGTTATTTAGCTCATTTACAAATACAATATTTCTTAGCAGTGACAGCCATGTTTTGCATGTGTCCCTTCTTTTTATAGTTAAATAATCGTAATTTCGTTAGGAGTTAATACAGCATAACTGTGTCCTGATAGGTTTCCCTGTTTCCTGCTCTGTTCTGCCTGCCTTATGCTCTCTGGGTGTGCCATACTTTGCCTGCTCTACTCTGCCTGGCTGCGCCATAATCTGCCTGCCCTATGCTCCCTGTGTGTACCATACTCTGCCTGCTCTATGCTCCCTGGCTTTGCCATACTCTGCCTGCCCTATGCTCCCTGTGTGTGCTATACTCTGCCTGCATTATGCTCACTAGGTGTGCCATACTCTGCCTGCCCTATGCTCGCTGGGTGTGCCATTCTCTGGCTGCCCTATGACTGTGCCATACTCTGCCTGCACTATGCTCGCTGTGTGTGCCGTACTCTGCCTGCTCTATGTTCGCTGGGTTTGTCATACTCTGCCTGCCCTATGCTCCATGTGTGTGCCATAATCTGCCTGCTCTATGCTCACTGGGTTTGTCTTACTCTACCTGCCCTATGCTCTCTGTGTGTGCCATACTCTGCCTGCATTATGCTCGCTGGGTGTGCCATTCCCTGGCTGCCCTATGCTTGTGCCATACTCTGCCTGCACTATGCTGGCTGCGTTTGCATTCTCTGGCTGCCCTATGATTGTGCCATACTCTGCCTGCACTATTCTCGCTGGGTGTGCCATACTCTGCCTGCACTATGCTCCATGTGTGTGCCATACTCTGCCTGCACTATGCTCCATGTGTGTGTCATACTCTGCCTGCTCTATGCTCACTGGGTTTGCCATACTCTGCCTGCCCTATGCTCCCTGTGCGTGCCATACTCTGCCTGCCCTATGCTCGCTGGGTGTGCCATTCCCTGGCTGCCCTATGCTTGTGCCATACTCTGCCTGCACTATGCTGCCTGGGTATGCCGTTCTCTGGCTGCCCTATGATTGTGCCATACTCTGCCTGCACTATTCTCGCTGGGTGTTCCATAACCTGCCTGCCGTATGCTCCGTGGGTGTGCCATGCTTCCTAAGTGTGCCATACACTATGCTATGCATACACTGCACTATGCTGGCTGGGTGTGCCATTCTCTGGCTGCCCTATGATTGTGTAGAAAAAACCTCACGGCACTCAGGTCTGCGTGAAAATTTCAATGATTTATTGAAGCGGAGTGAAATGCAACGTTTCGGGGTCACCCCCTTTGTCAAGCATACGGATTACAAAATGCATGTGCATATAAATAGGTGATAAATAATTCAATTAAGATGACATTAATTAACCAATCAGTAGTGATTTAAAATACAAGTAAAACCAAACTCCTTGTAATATTAAAGTCCATAATAGGTTAAAGAAAACAGGGCTGGTCCAGCAGAAATCCACATAGCCTTTGATAAAAAGAAAAAATGAATACATAGCCCCAAATATAGAAACATTACCCATCATTCGATAATTACTACTAAAAGACTAAAAAAAAAACGCTTACCCTATGTGCAGAAAACAGGAGTCTAGGATAGCTAACCCTGTGATAATAAATTACGTAGAAAAGTAGAAAATTTATCTACAAAAAGATAAAACATAATAGCACTGTTACATTTAATCATTGTTTATAAAAAACATGATAAGTTGTAGTCCTCATTCAACCCTTTCGGATGGCGAGTCTGCAGAAGCCAAATCCAATGACATTCCCCTTTGATTTAATATTCTTTTAATGTCTTGCCCTTGTCTCACAGTTACTTTTTCAACAATTTGCCATCTTACTTGCGACACCTGGTGGCCGTTGGTGTGAAAGTGTTAAGCTAATAGGGTTTCTTTCTTGGTTTTCTGTTCCCTTTTGTTACTCTTATGAATGTCCTTCAAATGTATCAGGTTTAAAATTACGTATTACAGATTTATGTTCATTCAATCTGATTTTTATGGGTCTAGAGGTTTGTCCTACATAGGCCTTACCACACGGGCACTTTATGCAACAGATCACGTTGTGGCTATCGCAAGTGGAAAAACAATTGATAGAATGTTTAGTACCCAATGTTGGGTGCATCACCACCTCCCCGGGTATTATCCCATTACAGTGGCCACATTGTCCACAAGGGAAAGTGCCCTTAATCTTGGTTCCCTGATGTAAATTGCCTTTATGCATTGGTCTTGGTTTAATTAAATCGCCAATATTTTTGGCCCTCCTCCAAATATTGGGGAAAGCTGAAATAAATGGCCCAATTTAGGATCCGTTTGAAGTATTTTCCAATTTTTTATTTATTTTTTTACATGCTTTGGAATTAGTATCAAAAGTAGAAACAAAAGGGATTCTTGTAGGACTTTTAGTGATTTTACCCTGTTTCCGTAAGGTTTCCTCTTGAGGAATTCCTGAAACCTCCTGTTTAACCAACAACAAATCACTCTCCTTATAACCCTTTTCCACAAACTTTTTTATAACTTTAGTAGCCTCCTGTTCAAATAAATTATCATTAGAAGTTATTTGTTTTATTCTCAACAATTGACTTCTAGGAAGACCCTTTTTATCAGTTGGTTTAGTATACAATGATGTCACAAATTTGTTCCCTGTTCTTTTCACGTTCACGTTCAAAAAATGTAATTCACTTTCATGTGCCTCAAAGGTAAACTTGATGGTGTTGTGCACACTGTTTAAATGATTGACAATGATTGCCCTATGATTGTGCCATACTCTGCCTGACACATGCTCCTTGTGTATGCCATACTATGTCTGCCCTATGCTTCCTGTATGTGCCATACTCTGTCTGCCCTATGCTTCCTGTATGTGCCATACTCTGCCTGCCCTATGCTACCTGTGTGTGCCATATTCTGACTTTTTGTGCCTTGCTCTGTCTGTGGAAAATAAGCCTGGTAAGGGTTTGTTTTGGGGGTTTGTTAGCATATGAAAATTGTTGTTAGGGGTCCCTGAGGTGTTTAATCATGTGATAAAGCACTGCGTATCTTGACAGCGCTATATAAATAAATGATGATTGGGGTGCTGCGTTATCCACAGGGGAGGATGAGGCATATGGATTTACGGTTATATCTTTGTTCGCATATGAGTGATAAGTGGTATCCCAGCAGTGAGCACCAACCATTTCGGTTTTTGATGTGCTACCAATATTAATGTGGACATGGTCTTGTGGTAACATGGGTGTGGCTTAAAGTGGGTTTGGTTTAAAACAGGATGTGGCTTTCACAGGAATTTAAACCACATTTAACCGGAATTTACACAATTTTATAGCAAAATGTTATAAAATGACCACTGTAAATTTTATATTTAGTCAAAGTAAGCTGTTTAAAATGCTAATGTCATGCAGTTCTTAATATGGGTCCTTCTGTAAGTATTGAATTGCAGTCAGTTTGCATTTCCTGTGGCATCTACAAATCACTTATTGCATTAGGTTGTGCATTTGACTTTTAGTTAAGTCTTGCACAATGTGTCCCATACAGTAGCATTAATGCTTCTCTCCTTACACATTGTCATCACAGTAAATATATTTCAAAGAGAAACTGACTCCGCTGCTTATATCCTTTGAAATTACAACATTTCCTTGATTTTACATCAGTTTTTTCTGGTGCCCTTAAAAAACATAAAATGTGGGTTTTATTATGGTTATTACTAGTATTATTAAGGAAAGTTTAACAGTAAGGTTTGGTTATCGGCAGTTGAAAGTGTATAAGTATCATATTAGAGCTTATTTCTTCTTAATGATAAAATTGTTCTGGTTTTTGCTATTTATTATATGGAACCTCTGGACTCATGAAGAGTTTAAAGGGGTGCTCACACTAAAAATATTTTTTTTTGCATAATTAAATTAATTATAAGCAAATAGCCAACTAACATTATACAAAAACATTTTTTAGGTGTGGAGTATCCCTTTTATTGAGTAAGCAGATATTAACGTAATAATGTAGGGATTAACCACTTACCCTCTGGTGCAAGTACCTGTACTTATGCAGACCGGATAATGTCTTATCCTAGCTTGGAGTGGAGGGTCAACTGCTCATTTTCTAAATAGGAAACAAAGTTTACTGAATGTAAATAAGATTATTGGGTAGATAGGCAAGAAATTAAGTGGAGACTGCGCTGTTAGCACAAAGTTCCTATGGGGAGAGCAGCACCAAAAATAGTGGAACCACACTTCCACTCTTAGTAAAAATGATCAGCAAGAAAAGGTGCGCTAATATTCTTATTGCGCCTTATACATACACCTGAAACAAAAGAAAAACTATATATGGAGTAGTACGTTCAGCACTTGTTGAAAATAACTCAGATGTTAGAACTACTCACAATATGGGTCATCAAACAGGAGCGTGTAAAATGCTTTCCCGTAGCAGGATATATACGATGTAAAGCTGTGCGGTAGTTCTAAAAGGAGGAAAGGCTACAGATGGTGAAGAATCGTCGGAAATCCAACGCAGGGTGCGTTGGATTTCCGACGATTCTTCACCATCTGTAGCCTTTCCTCCTTTTAGAACTACCGCACAGCTTTACATCGTATATATCCTGCTACGGGAAAGCATTTTACACGCTCCTGTTTGATGACCCATATTGTGAGTAGTTCTAACATCTGAGTTATTTTCAACAAGTGCTGAACGTACTACTCCATATATAGTTTTTCTTTTGTTTCAGGTGTATGTATAAGGCGCAATAAGAATATTAGCGCACCTTTTCTTGCTGATCAAGATTATTGGGTAAATATAGAAAATCCCATTAAATCCTCCCATTAAAACTAATGCAAACAAAAGAGGGTGTAGTTGCTTTGCCTCTGGTGCTCAATTTTCATTGGTAGTTTAGGTGATCCCTATTTAAGGGACTACTTAATTATCTACAGTTGCCACAAGATTACCAGCTAATAATACCTTATTCCCAAGTTGGCATTGAAAGGGATATATATTTAAAGTTTTATTTTTAGCATAAATGTTACATATATAGATATATTTCTCTCCACTTATTGCTTTACTCAGTACAGGTATGGGACCTGTTATCCAGAATGCCCGGGATCTGGGGTTTTCCAGATAAGAGGTCTCTCCATAATTTCAAACAGGGCAAGTTGCATAGCTGCATGTTTCCAGGTTTTAGTTATCCATGTAGAACATGTTCAGTAGCCCTAGTGACTAAACGGCAGTATAAATTAAAGGTCACAGAGATGTTAGTCTGGAGATGAGTAATATAGCTTTGTATTGGAATTAGGGGACATGTGTGTAACCACTCCGGGATAATGGGCAGTATAAGTGGCCTTGGATGATACAAAAAGTTATATCCAGCAGCAACGGAATGTTTAAACATCTACACTGTAGCTCCTCGTACTGTTAGTTTGTTATAATGAGGAGTAGCAGTACTCCAGCTTATTGCCCCTAAGCAAAGATGCTTCTGTTGCTCCCTATATTTTGTTGCCAAATGTAATTTTCCCTATTAGAGTAGTGTCAATTTGGGGTGTTCTCACCTCAACTATTAACAGGAATCCCCAGCCCCCATCATCCACAACAAAAGCATCCTAGCAGGAGAGAGTCTCTCCCAGCAACTTAAAAGAATAATTTTATACTAAACACACAGAATTAAGTATTTAAGCCCATGCCTAAAAATTGTCGGTAGTGTTGTGCATTCATACTCCTGGAGAGGGTACTGGCAGGGGGTTATTTACTAAAATCCAAATGTATATCATTCTTATTTTTAAACAAAGCTCGACCAAACTCATATCCAAGATTTTACCTTATTTATCAATAATAACTCAAATAAATTGGATCAGGGAAAAACTTGGTAAAATTGAACAAAATCCCCTCTTCTCCTGAATTGCTTAATTTTTTCAGGTTATTGGCCAAGATTGCCCACTTACATAAAACCAAACGCAAACCATGATATTGTCAAATTGGGATAAGGACATCTAATTAACTTATACATGATCTTGACAGGTTTGAGAGAGGAACTCCACGGGTGATTTTGTCGCGATCCGAAGCCAGTGTCGGACTGAGGTACCTGGGGTCCACCAGGAAACCTCATCTCAATGCCCCCCCCGGTAAAAAAAACATAGTACCATACAACACCATTGTACTTGTGATATCAATCACATCCCTCCCCCCTCCAAGCAGAACTTTAGCAGAAAAATGGGAAGGTAACTATGTTAGATATGAGAATAGCACTCAATAGTAAAAATCCCATTACAACTCCTTCAGTTACATGGAGTTGGAAAAAAAATAGCTGATCTGAAAGCAGTTCCATCCTAAAGTGCTGGCTCTTTCTGAAAGCACATGGCCAGGCAAAATGACCTGAGATGCACCTACACACCAATATTACAGTTACCAAAATACACTTATTGGTTCAGGAATTAAATTTTACATGGTAGAGTAAATTATTTGCAGTGTAAATAATGTAATTTAGAAATAAAAACTACACCATAAAAATCATGACAGAATCCCATTAAAATTAATTTTTAGTATGACCCAGAGAGTGATATTGTAAGACAATTTGAAATTGGTCTTCATTTTTTATTGTATGTTTTTTTTTAATTACAGTACTTAGCATTTTGTTCAACTCTCCAGTTTGGAATTTCAGCACTGATCTGATTGCTAGGGTCTGAATTCCCTTAACAACCAGGTATTGGTGTGAGTCAGAAGAAGGCAAATCATTTAAAAATTATACAAAATAAAAGACCAATTGAAACATTGCTAAGAATTTGTCCGTTACGAGGGCTTGCTCATCATACCACCACGGGTTTTGTCACTTCTGCAACTAGCAGCATGCCCGAATAGAGCAGCCCTCGTTATACAGCCATAATTTCAGCTTTTAACATCATCTCTATCCCTCCGAGCCAGAGAGTGTAATAACATATTTCAGTATAAAAACAAATGTGTTAGAGCTAGGGCAGGCGCATTTAGAGTGGTTAGAATTATCCCAGATCCATGTAAAACTACAACTTCCATTGTTCTGTTAGGAGCTGGATTGAGATAAGAACTCTGGGTGATGTAGTTCAGAAACATCTGGAGGCCAAAGGGTATCAAGTGCAAATCACTCGGCACTATCAGCTAAGGGATCTGGATTTTTACAATTGATATATGATCCAGCAACCAGTGACAGCTCCTAAACACAAACCAGAGCTCAAAGCAAACCCCTCCCCTATGCCAGTGCCGGGGGAAGCACAGACACTTGTACGGAGTAAATAGAATACAAATTGTTACATTATATCCGTGTCCCCTTGCACAGTGCAGAAAGGCTCAGTTTGCTGTTCCTCGCTCCCCTCCACTGTCGCCATCTTCCAGCTGCTGAGAACTGAGTGTAAGGCAAGAAAATATACGAGAGGCCAGCCCCCATCAATAAGCCCACACTTAAAGGGCAAAAAATAAAATCCAATTTTTTACTTTCTTTAATGAAAAAGAAACCTATCTCCAATATAATTTAATTAAAAAATGTGTACCGTTTTTATAAGAAACCTGACTGTATGCAGTGAAATTCTCCCTTCATTTACTGCTGTGGATAGGAATTGTCTCTTCTTACATCACCAATCGTTCCTTCAGTGTCTCCTACAATGGAGTATCATCTTCTCCCTACCTCTTTCTGTTGGAGTTCCTCAAGGCTCTGTCCTGGGACCATTACTATTCTCCCTCTATACTTCCTCCCTTGGCAAATTAATAAATTCATATGGTTTCCACTACCACCTCTATGCTGACGATACTCAGATCTATCTCTCATCTCCTGATCTCAACCCAGAACTCCTAACTCGCGTCTCCTCCTGCCTGTCCGCTATCTCTACCTGGATGTCGCAACGCTACCTTAAATTAAACCTCTCTAAAACTGAAATGGTTCTCTTTCCTCCAATTAACACCAGTAGCATCCCCACTATCACCCCCTCTCCCCAGGCCCGGTGCCTTGGAGTTATCCTAGATTCTGCCCTGTCATTCACTCCTCATATCCAGTCACTTATTAAATCATGTCACTTCCACCTAAGGAACATATCCAAAATACAATCATTTATCACCCAAGACGCTGCCAAAATTCTTATCCACTCTCTCATCATATCGCGTCTAGACTACTGCAACTCTCTTTTAATTGGCCTCCCCCTCCAGAGACTGTCACCTCTCCAGTCCATAATGAACACTGCTGCGAGGCTCATACACCTCAGCAACCGCTCCTCCTCTGCCTCGCCATTCTGTCAATCCCTGCACTGGCTTCCGTTACCTTTCAGAATCAAATTCAAATTAATGACACTGACTTTCAAAGCACTTCACAACTCTGCTCCACCCTACATCTCTGAACTCATCTCTATATACTCACCCACTCGCTTACTACGCTCCTCTACCGACCTACTACTCAACTCTTCTCTCATTACCTCCTCACATGCTCGCATTCAAGACTTTGGAAGGGCTGCACCCCTCCTCTGGAACGCTCTCCCACGGTCTGTCCGACTTTCTCCCAACCTTTCTGCTTTCAAAAAATCTCTGAAAACGCACTTCTTTCGAGAAGCCTACCCTCACTCTGCTTAACTACCAAACGCAACACCACATACAATACCACATTTCTCACTCACTTAATTCGATCTTGCCCACTCCCACACCTTGTGTATTACTCCCTTCCCTTTAGACTGTATGCCTATGCATAGGGCCTTCCTCCCCTCTTTGTACCTGTATTGATTGTGATGTTTGTTACTCCATATATTCTATATATGTAATTTATGTGATGTAGTTGTATAACCACATTTACTTTACAGTGCTACGCAATATGTTGGCGCTATATAAATACATGTTAATAATAAATTGTCAGACGGTCCCTAACTGCTGAGCAGGGAAACAGTCATACTTATGAACAGCAGCGGCAGCTTTGTTTATGACGATCCCTAAGCAGCCCAGACCACACTGAGCATGTGCACAGTCTTAGTCTTGCAAAGATGTTTATCAAAGTTACAAGATGGTGACCCCCTGTAGCCAACTTTGAAAGCATAAATTATTTGATTTATTAGGCTTGTGGTGCAGTAAGTTCATGTTTATATTTAGGCCAAGGTACTGGCAGCAGGCAGCTAACTTGGTGGAAGCAAGTTGACGGACATGGTCAGTGGGAGGAGGTAGGCCCACTGCCAATACCGATAGAATTCTGATTTTATTGAGGCCCACACCACGTGCATATGTGTTTCCACAGACCTCACTGTACAAAATAAATTATTTATTGAGCCATCGCAAGTCACAAATTAAATAAAGCAAGGGACGAGGGGCCCACCAAGGCTGGGGCCCACCGGGTTTTTTCCCGGCACCCCAGCATGCCAGTCCGACCCTGTCCGACGCGCTGCGCAGCAAATGTATATCCAAAGTGGGAAGGAGCACACCAGAATAAGCAGGCAATGCCTTAGGTCATTTGCAGATTTATTGAGTACACAAGCTTTCGGGGACACAACCCCTTCCTCAGGTGCAATCATGCAGGCATCAAGTCAGATACTACGGAAATAAGGTAAGCAACAGGAATGTCGGATGGTGTAGCAGCGTTCATCCGACACGAGACAACTGTCGGATGCAGAGGATGACCGCTGCGACTTCATCAGACATTTCCATCTCTTACCTTATTTCCATTGCATCCGACTTGAAGCCTGCGTTTTTGCACATGGCGTTGGATCGCGCTGAAATCGCCAGTGGAGTTCCTCCCTGAGATGCCGAATTTTCAGATTCATCTTTTTGCAGCATACTTACTTTAGTGAAAACTCCCAGCATACTTACTTGAGTGAATGAATGAGTGCATGAAGTACTGGGACAGTGATGGAAGTTTTAGTTTGATCATAAGAAGAACTAAAAGGAATTCTTTTTTTTACCAGTAAATTCTATCAGTGCAGGACGAGGTTAAGCTGCTCCTCATTGAAGGCGGAATATTCTCAAGATGAACTTCAGCAGACTCCAAAATCTCTAGCCTGTGTCTCCCCACCCTCCTCCATTGGTTTTGTAGCAAAGCCTGCTAGACAGAAAAATCAACCATAATTAGCCTAATCGAACTGCAGCTGCTGTAGCAACCCAGCCCCCAACACCCAAAAGAGCAGGATGTTCCCCTGAAAGTACTGACCTATGAGAAAATAAATATATAAATAATAAAATATCATTTTCTATGTATGTTGCCCTACCAGTCAGTGCAGGACTACTTGTGATGTGCAACAACTATTCAAAAAATAAAGCGCAGAACAAAAAAATTAAGATCTGAAAATAAAAAAATCTGAACGACTGAAGCTTCAGTTGACTTGCACTGTCAGGTAAAAGCCATTGACAGAAAAGCTACCTAGCACCGCTTTATGTCAAGTTCTGAAAGGAATTGATATGTGATACTAAAACACCTGCTGATCTCAAACCTCGAGCTGACACTTAGGTTCTATTCCTTGGTGCTTCTTTGGTACTCCTCTTGTGTGTGGGTCTTGAATAACACAGCCGCCCGGTTCTAGGAAACAACTGCATATCTATGGGGAAAAAATAGAAATTGCTCAGATTTTAGCTTACAAATTGTAATTTAAATTAATGATCCATATTTCCCAAAAAGCTTCCTGGTTATTAGCTCTGCATTATTAGTGAGCACTAAATACACATTAGCAGCCTTTATACTAGGATACGTTGTGCTCACACTAGCTAATACAAGACCCTATCAGTTATTCGGTGGTGTAAGTGGGTGTCAGATAGTCATTGATAGATCCAATATCTCTTATAGGGGAGCTCCTTTTGTCTGTATTAGATATCACTCAAAAACTTGATTCCAGAACAAACAAAATCTAACATATGAACTGTCTTTTGCACAAATTCTGCATGTAGAGAGACATGATGTCTGGTGATGTAAAAGAGTGAGCTCTAAAACATCTTCTAGGCAAAATGAGCCCCCCCCTATAAGATATATTGGATCTAACTGTCAATGAATATCTGACACCCAACTGCTGCATGAAGGGAGAATGAAAAGAAGCAGATGCTGAAAGTGGGATAGTGAAGATAAATTTGATTATTTCAGAAATGGTACCAAATTTTTAATTGATTGTATACAGAAAGTTTCTTATTTCAGTATGCAGAAGCTTATATTGAATTTTAATTTTTGCGATATTTCCCCTTTAAACTATTACCTTTTT
This sequence comes from Xenopus laevis, assembly GCF_017654675.1. Classification (NCBI taxonomy): domain Eukaryota; kingdom Metazoa; phylum Chordata; class Amphibia; order Anura; family Pipidae; genus Xenopus; species Xenopus laevis. Next base: position 30,257,703 of record NC_054371.1, on the reverse strand, counting down.
CCTCTGTAATAATAAAGCAGCAGATTGTTCTTGATCCCAACTAAGATACAATAAATTCTTATTGGAGGCAAAACAATCCTATTGGGTTTATTTGAAGTTTAAATGATTGTTTAATATATGTAACAAATGGAGATACAAGTTATAGAAAGACCCGTTATCCGGAAAACCCCAGGTCCCCAGCATTCAGGATAAAAGGGAATTGTTTTTTTTCTCTGTTATAAACACATTGTACAACAAGGAAACGTGAATAGTAGAGAACCAATGTAACAAGTACAACTATAAGCAATATATTTAGCACCTTCATGTCTGTACCAGTACTAATCGGCTCATGATTAGCAGCTTGTTCTGTGGGGTCTTCTCTTTTTAATGGAGAACCAGTGCCTGTGCCCCCCCTGCAATGAAAGAGAAAATGGCTTTTATTATATGTGTTTCTTGAATTATTTAGCTCTTTATTCAACAGCGCTCCAGTCTGCAATTACAGCAATCTGGTTGCTAGGGTCCAAATTACCCTAGCAACCATGTACTGATTTGAGACTGGGATATGAATAGGAGAGGACTGAATAGAAGGATGAGTAATAAAAATCAATAACAATACATCTGTAGCCTTACAGAGAATTTGTTTTTTCGATGGGGTCAGTGACACCCATTTGAAAGCTGGAAAGAGTCAGAAAAAAAAAAACTACAAAAACAAATAATGATCAAATGAAAAGTTGCTTGAATTAAGACATTTTATAGCATACTAAAAGTTAACTTAAAGGTGAACCACCCCTTTAATTCCTTCTGTAAAGGATTCCTTCTTTCATAAAATGCATGTAACTTAAAGGGCACCTTTTGAATAGAAATTTTATCCCCAACCAAAGGTAATGGGTAATGGGTAATGCCCCCACCAGCACCGGGAGGGAGCGCCCGCTGCGAGCAGCCATGTCCGGTCACTCACATACACGTAACACGCATGTGACATCACGTGCATAATGAGCAATTCGGGGCAGCTTTTCATTATGCGCATGCGAGTGACCAGACATGGCTGATCGCAGTGGGGGCATTATTTAAAAAAAAAAAAAAACTACTGTTATCCCCAACCGGAATGCTTGCTCTAGTAGCCCGCACCTTTGGTTGGGCATAACATTTTTACCCAACAGGTGCCCTTTAAGGAGCCTATAAGAGAATGGACCTGTATGTGTAAAGTCCACAATGATGAAAATAAAATCATTTACAATTTACAAGTGGCATCAATGTCCTTGATAACTTGTACCTACTGGTCAGTGTAAAAGTTTGCAGCATCTAAAACTAGTGTTTTTGCCACTTCCAGAGAAGGAATCATCTAAATGTAAATAGAAAGAAGAGCTCAACAGAAAGGTCCAGCCACCACAAGAGATGGTCCAGATACTATACAAAGAGCAGTAATAATGAAAACTTACAATAGAATAGAGTCAGACAGTTCTGTGAGATAAAAATACATAGTATTAAAAATAAATGGGAGACATTGCACAAGCAGCTGTGACATGGTAAAACAGCCTGACCCTAGTACCTGTGCTCTCTGATTCAATAGGCAACCAGATCAACCCTTTATCAGTTATAAAAATAAAATCTTCCTGCAGAATAGCCATGGTGTGATGGAACACCTACCAATGGCATAGGTGTTCCAAGCCAAAGAAATTATCTGGACGGCCTATCAAATAAGTGCTTACAGTGGATCCAGTGCCCCCCGTTAAAGGCATAACTTGGGTGACCAATCAAACAGACTCAGGGGGAGCAATGTCGCAGGTTCACGGGATGATCTGGGCACTTACAGATGCCGCAGTGTGGCCAAATATAAGGGGTAGTCTGGGAAGATTATCAATTTACAATTTTAAATATTTTGCAATTGACCTCTGCACTGTCCATTACATTTAGAAGTGAATACCACCACCACCACCATCATTCCCACAGAATTCTTGTCCCCCCAAAATAACCTTGATGTTAGTAAGCTACCTGACTGGGCCAATGGGATACCACGAAAGAAACCCAGTGGGTCCAGGCCCTCAGGCAACAACTTGTAAACAAAACATATGTGCAATAGGATGCTACATGTTACAAGAGACCTAATGACATATCCAGATTATCTCTAAGGAGTGTCATTCCAGACCCCTGTGTAAAATCCAGAACATCACATTTGAAACTCTTTATATTATTTCCCAGCCTCATCCAGCAACAGACTAGAAAACTCCTATTATTATGCAACTGATTTGGTTCTGTACAATTTAAGGTGCTGCTGCTGATTTGCTTACAACTCCTTGTTAAAGTATTACTGACTTGTAAACAATCCTACAATACAACTTTGTTTATATTGCTTAATGGCAAAATACATTGTTATAAAACAAATGAACAAAACTAAACTAAGTATTCCATCCCTGCACTCCTAATAGCGGCGTTTGCAGCTAAAAAAAAGTGAGTTTTGGGACGCAGAGTCAATATTAACAGTCAGCAATGTTTTGATGCTACTGCTTCATATATCAAATGCTACCACTAGAGGCCAGCAAAGCATTGGGATCCAGTGAGATAGTAAGATCGTTTCCAGTTTGGAAGGCAATGGTGTGAAGTGCAAGTAATAAAAGCAAATGCAGCTTGCCTTGCACACTAGTTGGATTTAATTTAATATCTGTGTTCTGTTTTCTAATACAGGGTCCTGTGCCCCCCCCCCATACACTGCTGTCTGCATGTTTATAAGAGGCAGCTGTAGAGAGACACATAGGTTTTCCCCTTACTGCTACCTAAAATGATGGAGTGTCAGCAGTCACAACATCCACTGTACTTGTATAAAGATCTCTCTCTCTTGTGGGGATTGCGGAACTACAGATTCCCAGCAGGATGGCTCTGGACATTCTGCCAAATACAAGAGGTGCAGTTAAAAGCTGCCACAGTCCAGTGCTTTAAAATGACCTGTGTGGGCACCTTTGAACCAGAAACTCCATGACCAATTTTGGATCTCAGTGTGGACATGGTTTGCTACCTAGCTTCCTAAGCACCCCCATTTGCTGATTATAGAGCCCTTAAAGAAATTGAACTTGAGTACTATGATATCATTCTTATACTGTGGGAAAAAGTGATTTTCCTCAAGGATAAAAATAGGTGTTACGGCATATGTGCTGGCAGGCAGGGGCTTTAAATGCAAAGGGCCTACTACAGTTTGTATGTCCTTGCAGAAATCAGGGCTGTACTCTGCATCGGCGGCTTTAGCCCCCCAGCCTCTGGGCAACGAGGCTGGGGGGCTGTCATGTCGGTCCTACAAAAGGATTGTCGCAGGGCCAACTTAATAGAAGCAGAAGCAGCAGCAAATCGGCAGCGGAGAAAATTCTTTTACACTGTTTTTATTTGGAGACTGCACATGCCATCTGCTTTACTATATCTATGCATATTGGGCATCGAACTGTTCAGTAGACCCTTGGTGTCAATATTTTGGGTGTTCTACAATTGTATGTAAGAAATTGGGGGGAGATAAATGTGGCCAATTGCAATATTTTAAGGCGATTTTAAGAAACAGCTGCCTTACCCAATATGGATTTGGGGGAATGTGTACTTTCCTAAATTATATGGTTTTCTGGGGTGAACGTACCTTTTTCAACCTTTGCTCCCTCCCAAAAAACTATGTAACTGTATTGATTTTGCAGTACCTGAAATGACAGACCATATGGGGGGGGGTCTTCATTGTGGGGCCCCTATATGCCACGTGCTTGGGTACACCTATATATAATTGGGGATAAAACTGTTCATATTTGGGGTGATTTATCTTGATACCTAATAGTATGTGGAAAATAAGATGCTTCAGGGAGGAAGTTTTGGGGTGATTTTTGGAAATGTCACCAAAATCACCAAATTTAGGAATGGTTTGTCAGCTGGATACTTTGGAGTACAAAGACATGCTTACCCAATTTGGATTTGGGGGATTGTGTACTTTCCGCAAATATTTGGTTTTCTGGGTTGAACGTACTTTTTTCTACATTTGCCCCCCCCCCAAACTATGTAAATGTGTTGATTTTGCAGTACCAGAAATTACAGGCCATATGGGGGGGGGTCTTCATTTTGGGGCCCCTATATGCCACCGGCTTGGGTACACCTATACATATTGGATAGCCTATTATATGAGCACTTACAGTAACAGTAATATCCCAAGTTAAAGGAATAATCTGGGTAGTCTATGATATTAGCACTTACAGTAGCAGCAGTGTTCAAAGTTAAAGGCATGATCTGGGCCACCTGCCACAAAGGAACAGCATTGCCCCCCAGGTTGATCTGGGCAGCCTATCATTTGGGCTTTTACAGAGACAGTAGTGTGCAATAAAAGGGGTCATCTGGGCAGCCAATCAGGGCATATTTCAGAATCTTTTTCCCTTCAAGGTCTAGCTCTTGAACAACAGCATCTTTCCTGGACCACACAATACCACTGTCTGGTTTGCAAACACCACTATTCCCATGTCCCTTTGTCAGACATTAGGGGGGGGAACAGTAGGTTTAACATTTTGGAACATATTTATTAACATTAGAGACAGACATCACCGGAGATGTTGACCATAGCAACCAATCAGCAATTAGATTTGGAAAGTCACCTACCCTTAGAAAACTAAAGAAAATATCTGATTGGTTGCTATGGGCAAAATCACCAGTGATGCTTGTCTCCAATGTTAATAAATATGCCCCTCAATGCGAGTGCCTTACAGATGCCCTTTAAAGGGCATGTAAAGGCAAAAAAATAAAATCCAATTTTTACTTTCTTTAATGAAAAAGAAACCTATCTCCAATATACTTTAATTTAAAAAATATGTACCATTTTTATAAGAAACCTGATTGTATGCAATTAAACTCTCCCTTCATTTACTGCTGTGGATAGGAATTGTCAGATGGTCCCTAACTGGTGAGCAGGAAAACAATCATACTTATGAACAGCAGGGGGGAGCCCCTGCCTTACTTCCCAGCCGTGCAGAACTCAAGCAACTTTGTTTATGACGATCCCTAAGCAGCCCAGACCACACTGAGCATGTGTCTTAGTCTTGCAAAGATGTTTAACAAAGTTACAAGATGGTGACCCCCTGTAGCCAACTTTGAAAGCATAAATTATGTTTGATTAGGCTTGTGTCATGGCCGGCACCCAATACCAGAACAGGTGCCAAGTACCCTGGTCTCGGCTCGGCTTCACCAGTAGTGTGACCACCGTTGGGCTTCGGGAGGAGCCCTCAGCTTACTTGGGTGCCACCTGGACTTAACGAGAGGTACAAGGCAAGATGTTCTGGCTAGCAAAGGGGCACGGCAGGTAGATAGTCTTTTGGGCCGAAGGTCACGGTACAAATGGAGCAGGCAAGAGAATCGTCAGACAGGCTGGGTCGAGGCAGGCAGATATCAAGAATTGTCAGGCAGGCAAGGGTCAAACCGGGTTGTCAATCAAAGGGTTAATCAAAAGAGGTACCGTATATACTCGTGTATAAGCCGACCCGCGTATAAGCCGAGGTACCTAATTTTACCCATGAAAACCAGAAAAACTTATTGACTCGCGTATAAGCCTAGCAGCCAGAATGGAAGGGAGGGCAGAGGGTGGTACACATCTGTTCTGACATGGTCCCCTGTAGCTGTTCTGACAGACAGAAGAGCAGAAAGCTATTACTTTGCATCTAACGTGGCTGCTATAACATGGATGAAAGGCAGGACACCTGCCCCACAGCCAAAAGTTTATGTCCCTCTACATAAAAAGTGCCAGGCACAGCAAAGAAGCCAGAGTGGCACAATGACTTCATATTGTGCCCAACTACAACTCCAAACTGGACCAGTGCCCATCAGTGATACCCACAGATATCCAGAAGCACCAGGGGCCATTAGAGCTGCGCCAGAAACCCTTATCAAAGCAATGAATGCAGCCATGACACATCGAGGCAACCCAGAGCCCAACAGAGTAGAAATTGTACAAAGTGGCATCACAGCAAATAGATGAGCAGTCCCATTACGGCCCCCAGACCCCAACAGTTATATGGGCTGAAGCTGACCCCCCTACCTGGGAAAATAATTACCGCTGATGGTCCTGCTCTGGCACGTCCACACTGCCCGTTAACACCATGGCACGACTGCTCTGCGGTCACTGCGCAATAAATACTACATCTCCCAGCAGCAGCGCGCGTCATTTCCGCTCAGGGAGAGACAAAAGAACAGAGAGAGGCAGCGAGTGAAAGTGGCGCCATGTCGGCCTGGGAGTATCTCATCCGGGCCTTAAACTACATTTCCCAGCAGCGCCCGGACTTTCCCGTCATGCCCCGCGCAGTTTCCGGTGTGGCTGCCGGATGTCGGGCCTGACAGACTCGGGATGTGTGCGTTTCGAGAGCGGTGAGAGGGCGGAGCGGCGATGCAGGAGGAAGATGAGGAGAACATGGAGCAGGATCCCAACCACAACCACTGGCCCGAGCTGCCCAGTCCCCCGGCCGCTTCCTCCGGATACGGAACCTGCACCAAGCGCTGTGACAGCGGCCCCGGGAAAGCCCTGCTCGGTCTGAGGACGTATGACCCGCGTATAAGCCGAGGTAGGATTTTCAAGCACATTTTGGATGCTGAAAATCTCGGCTTATACGCGAGTATATACGGTTGTTGGTAATCAGGCAAGGGTCAGGATCCAGAAGTCAGAATAGTCAAAAGCCAGACAGGGGTCACAACAAGAATCACAAACAGGTTCCGAAAATAGCTTAAGCTCGGTAGCACCAGGAACAAATCCTATCACGGGCAATTTACAAGCAGCAACCCTGGGCTTTAAATACTATTTGAATTTCGCGCCTTAGCACGCTGATGTATGACGTCAGCGTGCCTGCGCCTTTAAATCCCCAGGAGGCGCGCCGAGCGCACCCTAGAGAGAAGCCGGCGCCAGCGAAGACACGCTGGCGTGGCTAGAGAGGAGAACGGTGCGGCGGACAACCCCGCCACACAGGTACCCTGACAGCTTGTGGTGCAGTAAGTTCATGTTTGTATTTAGTATACAAAATACAGCATTTCTAGCCTTATTCTATTTTAGACTTTACATGCCCTTTAAGCAATTCAGCTCGATATCAGGAAATGTTTCTGTTAAATAAAAAACTTGAATCAGAAACCTACTGAAATATAAAGATTATCTATGGGAACAGTGGTGAAAAAAATCAGCCCATCAGAGCTGAATTTTTTCATCACCTCAATTTCCCACACACATTTTCTTACAATATTTCCTATTCTGGCCTCATAGCAAATACTACAATAAAACGTAGTTTTCTGTGAAACAGACATCACTCGTTGAACGAAGCCATTTGCATAAGTATTTAAACCCCACACTCTTTAGTGCCAAGTTTTTTAAGATAAAAATTTGAATATTGGGATATAAATGAAATATTATATATAACAGGCAACTAGTGATGGGCGAATTTGTCCCGAAAATTTCTCGAAATGCATTGAAGTCAATAGGCATCAAAATAATTTTGATGCGCTTTAATTTTGACGCCCGCGACAAATTTTTTTTTACGCTTAAAGTCAATGGCTGTCCGAATAACTTTGACGTGCAGCAATTTGACTATTCTGGTACGCGCCAATTTTTTTTTTGATGTATCGGATTTGCACCAGCCGAATTTATTTGCCCATCAGTAGTTAGAAAGTGTTTGCCGCACTGCTTCAGGAGACATTCCATTTACCAAATGCTACCACTAGAGGCCAGCAAAGAATGGATTAAGGATTATTTAACCATATTTAGCTTTTTATCCATCAAATCTCTAGGTTGCAATTTCAGCAATCTGGTTGCTAGGGTCCAAATTACCCTAGCAACTGGGCGGCAGCAAGTTTGGAATTATAAAGATATTGGAAGCGACTGAGGGGTTGAGTAACAACATAGTAGCAAAATGGCTGCAGGCTGAGTTATACAAGGACCTCTGGGTATCAATCATGTATTACAAGGGATCATGTGCCTCCTACTGAAAATTAAAAGGATATTAGAAGTCACTGAGGTGTTCTGTGACCACATAAAGGCACAAGGCTGCAGGCTGAGTCACACAGGAAACTCGGAGTATCATTCACATATTATAAGGGATAATATACCCACTATTCTAAATTATAAGGAAATTAGAAGTCACAAAGGGGTTCTTTAACCACACAGAGGCAAAAAGGCTTTAAGTTGATTTATACATGGAAATCGTAGCATCACTCATGTATTTTAAGGGTATAATGTACCCCCTACTGTAAATTATAAGAATATTCAAAGTCACTGCGGTGTTCTTTAAACACGCATGAGGCAAATAGGCTGAAGGCTGAAAAAATTCAGGGAAATCTGGGTATGACTCACTCATGTATTATAATGGATAATGTACCCGCTGCAGTAAATTATAAGTATATTGGAAGTCACTGAGGAGTTTTGTGACCATATAAAGGCACAAGGTTGCAGGTTGATGTATACAGGGAACTTGTAGTATCACTCATGTATCAAAATGGATAATGTGCCCCCTACTGTAAACTATAAGGATATTGCTGAGGAGTTTTGTGATCATATCAAGAGTTATACAGGGAACTCGGGATATCACCCATGTATTTTAAGGGATACTATTATAAGGATATTGGCAGTCACTGAGGGGTTATTTAACCATGGAGAGTTAATAAGGCTGCAGGCTGAGTCATACAGGGAACTCGTAGTATCACTCATACATTAAAAGGCATAATGTGCTCAGTACTGGAAATTAATAAGGAATATAAGGATATTAGAAGTAACTGACTGGTTCTTAATCAACAGACAAGCAAAAAGGCTGCAGGCTGAGAAATTCAGAGAACTCAGGGTATCACACACTCGTGCATTATAAGGGATAATATACCCACTTATGTAAATTATGAGGATATTAGAAGCCACTAAGGGGTTCATTAACCAAACAAAGGCAAAAAAAAACTGAAGGCTGAGTTATACAAGGATCTCGAAGTATCAATCATGTATTATTAAGGGATAATGTATCCACTACGGTAAATTATAAGGATATTACAAGAAACTAAAGGTTGCTCTAACCACACAGAGAAAAAAAGGCTGCAGGCTGAGGTATACAGGGAATTCGTTGTATCATTCATGTATTTTAAGGTATAATGTGCCCCCTACTGAAAATTAGAAGGATATTAGAAGTCACTGAGGAGTACAAAAAGGCTTTAGGCTGTTATTCTGGGTACTTGGGGTATCACTTACTCATGTATTATATGGTTTAGTGTACCCACTACTGTAAATTATAAGAATGTTAGGAATCACTGAGGGATTCTTTAACCACACAGATGCAAAATGGCTGCAGGTTGAGTTATACAAGGACCTCGTAGCATCACTCATTTTATATTGTAAAGTACTGTATAAGGATATTAGAAGTCACTGAGGAGTATTGTGACCATATAAAAGAACAAAGCTGCTGGGTGAATTCTACGGGGAATTTGGGGAATCGCTATATGGGAGAATATACCCACTACTATAAATTTTAAGGATATTGGAAGTCATTGAGGGATTCTTTAACCACATAATGGCAAAAAGGCTGCAGGCTGAGTTATTCAGGCAACTCAGGGTATCACTCCCTCATATATGATAAGGGATAATGTACCCACTATTGTAAATGTTAAGGATATTAGAAGTCACTGAGGAGTTCTTTTATATGACCATATAAAGAGACAAGACTGCAGGCTAAGTTATACAGAGAACACACTCATGTATTATAAGGGATAAAGTACCCACTACTGTAAATTATAATGGTAACATAGTTTTAACTGAGGAGTTCTTTAACCACATGGTGGCAAACAAGCTACAGGGTGTGTTATACACGGAACTCACAATATCACTCATGCATTCTGAGGATAATGTACCCCTTGCTGTAAAGGCACAAGGCTACAGAGTTATAGAGGTCAAGGGACTAGTATAAAAGGAGATTTTGTTACTTACCGTTAAATCTTTTTCTCTTCAGTCACTTGGGGGACACAGGGACCATGGGTATAGCTAGTACCACTAGGAGGCAGGACACAACCCTAAAACAGAACTGACTCCTCCTTCACTGGCTATACCCCCAGTAGGCGGAGCTTAAGTCAGTTTGTACCAAAGTTAACAGGAGTAATAAAACTAAGAGTAAGAAACAACCATAACACTTAATAACCATAAAATGTCTGACAGAAGTGAAGGCCTCAGTCCAGGGAGGGAAGCCCTGTGTCCCCCAAGTGACTGAAGAGAAAAAGATTTAACGGTAAGTAACAAAATCTCCTTTTCTCATAGTCAGCTTGGGGGACACAGGGACCATGGGACGTACCAAAGCTGTCCCCAGAGCCGGGTGGGACAAGAGGCCTAGGAAGACACCACCGCAGCCTGCAGCACCCGTCTGCCGAAGCGAGTGTCAGATGCCGCAAAGGTATCAAAGTGGTAAAATTTGGAAAATGAATGGACTGAAGTCCATGTAGCTGCCTTGCACAGCTGTTCAGCCGAAACCTGGTTACGGAACGCCCAGGAAGTACTCACACCCCTGGTGGAATGAGCCGTGACTCTGTGTGGGGGATCCTTCCCCTTCGCTGTATAAGCTCTTTGGATAGCTTGTTTGATCCACCTGGAAATGTTCTGCTTGGTAGCCGGAGTACCCTGGCGAGGACCCGACGGAATCACCAACAGCGCATCACACTTGCGGAAGTCCTGAACCCTATGCAGATAAAACTTCAGGGCTCTCACAGGATCAAGGGAGTGCAAGGCTTGTTCCTTAGGGTTTGCAGGAGCAGGACAAAATGATGGCACAACAATTTCCTGGTTAAGGTGAAATTCCGAGACGACCTTCGGTAGGAAGGAAGGAATAGTGCGAAGAACAGCCCTGTCGTGATGGAAGATGAGGTAAGGAGCTCGACAGGAGAGTGCACTGAGTTCAGAGACACGTCTCGCAGAGGCGATAGCTAGCAGAAAAACGATCTTCCAGGTGAGCCACTGGAGAGGCACAGAAGCTAGTGGTTCGAATGGAGGCAGTTGAAGAGCATGTAAAACCAAGGTAAGATCCCACACAGGAACTGGTGTGCGAACTGGCGGAGCTACATGCGCCACTCCCTGCATGAACGTCTTGACGTCTGGAAGTAGAGCGAGCCGTTTCTGGAAGAGAACCGAAAGGGCAGAGATCTGGGACTTCAGAGACCCCAAGGACAGGCCCATGGAGAGACCGTCTTGCAGGAACTCCAGGATGTGCGGTATGGATAAGGTCCGGAACGTCACCTTGGATTTAGAGCACCACTGGCGGTAGGTGGACCAAACTCTATAGTACGCCTTGGCTGATGTCGGTTTCCGTGCTGCACACATAGTGCGTGCAACCGCTGTAGAAAAACCCTTTTGGGTTAGGATCTTGGTCTCAAGAGCCATGCCGTTAAGGAGAGGTTGCTTAGGTTTGGGTGTCGGATCGGTCCCTGGGTGAGAAGGTCGGGAATTGACGGTAAGGTCCATGGTTCTGCCACGGATAGGTTGAGGAGATCTGAGAACCAAGCCCGTCTGGGCCACCGTGGAGCAATCAGAATGAGGGTGGTCCTTTCTCTTTGAAGCCTTCTGATGGTTCTGGGAATGAGTGGCAGAGGTGGAAAGGCGTACGCCAGCCGAAAGGGCCAGGGAGCCGTTATGGCATCGACGTCGTGAGCGAGGGGATCTCTGTAGCGAGCCAGGAACTGTGGAACCTTCCTGTTGTGCCTGGTTGCCATGAGGTCTACTTCTGGGACGCCCCACTTTAGCGTTAACTCCTGGAAGATGTCGTCGTTTAGGGACCACTCGCCCGGGTCCAGGGACTGCCGGCTGAGAAAATCCGCTTCCCAATTCAGCAACCCCGGGATGTAGATGGCCGACAAGTGAACTTGTTGAGCTTCGGCCCACCGAAAGATAAGCTTTATCTCGTTGAGCGCTCCCCTGCTTCTTGTACCGCCTTGGTGGTTGAGGTAGGCCACCGCCGTGGAGTTGTCGGACTGAACCTTCACCGCTTGTCCCTTGAGGACGTGTTGCCAGTGGAGGAGACCCAGCCGTATGGCCCGAATCTCGAGCAGGTTGATCTGCAACCGGCGTTCGGATTGCAACCACTGTCCCTGGGCAGACTGGCCCTCGAGAACAGCTCCCCAGCCAAAGAGACTCGCATCCGTTGTCAGAATTCGCCAGCACGGGTCCCCTAGACGTTTCCCCTTGGTGAGATGTGGGGTCTGTAACCACCAGAGGAGAGAGGATCTCGTCAGCTGAGAAAGTTGAATCTCCTGTAGAAGGGATTTTCGTTTCCAGGAGGAGAGAATGTTCCACTGAAGTTCCCTGAGGTGGAATTGAGCAAATGGCACTGCTTCGATCGAGGATACCATGACTCCCAGAACCTTCATGCAGAATCTCGCTGTGTGACGTGGCTTTTGAAGTAGTGTCGTCACCAACTGCTGCAGGCAGACTACTTTCTCCATTGGAAGAGATATCGTTTGTGATTGAGTGTCGAACGTCATACCCAGAAAAATCATGGAGTGGCTGGGTACTAGAGAAGACTTGGTGAGGTTTAGAACCCAGCCCAGGTCCTGTAGCTTGATGATGGAGGTCCGAAGAGATTGTTGAGCCTCTTGAAGGGAAGGTGCCTTGATCAGCAGGTCATCCAGGTAGGGAGTGATGTTTATCCCAGCGCTGCGAAGCTCTGCCGTGGCTGCCGCCATAATTTTGGTGAAGACTCGGGGAGCCGAGGTGAGGCCGAAGGGCAGACTCGTGAATTGGAAGTGACGATTTTTGAAGGCAAACCGCAAGAATTTCTGATGCGGAGGGAAAATGGGGACGTGTAGGTAAGCGTCCTTTATGTCGAGAGACATGAGGAATTGGCCTGGTGACATCGCTGCGATGACAGATCGCAGGGATTCCATCTTGAACTTGCGAGGGCGGATAAATTTGTTGAGCTCCTTTAAGTCTAGGATAGGCCGAACGGATCCGTCCTTTTTGGGGACAACAAAGAGATTGGAGTAGTATCCCATGAATCGCTCCGCAGGAGGTACAGGAATAATAACTTCTGCGAGAAGAAGACTGGTAATCACATTCTGGAAGGCTGATCTTTTGTTTGGCTCCTGCGGGAGTCGTGACATGAAAAACCGTGGAGGGGGAGGAGACGAAAATTCTAAGTGGTAACCTCTGGTGACGACCTCTTGAATCCATGAATCTTGAGTGATTGCAGACCATGTTTCTGAAAAAAGTCGTAACCTCCCCCCACTGCCGTTGTACTTAGGGAGATGGCGTCATGCTGAGGTAGACTTGTCAGTAGACTTAGAGGTGTGCTTCCGGTTCTGCCAGGAAGGTCTTTGCTTGTTCCCAAACCGACCTCTATTTGTGAATGATGTTCGTGGAGGAGAAGATCTCGATCCCTTGGATTGGGGGACACGAAAAAACTTTCCTCTACGAAAGGTGGGACGAGCCTTTGGTTGTGGCAGCAGAGTGCTCTTACCTCCGGTAGCTTGGCTAATGATCTTATCGAGGTCAGGTCCGAAGAGAAGCTTGCCCTTGAAGGGGATGGAGGTAAGAGACTTTTTGGAGGAAAGGTCGGCGGACCATAATTTCATCCAAAGGGATCTGCGAGCTGCAACAGCAAGAGCTGATGACCTGCTGATGACTTGCGTTGCGTCCAGTGAAGCTTCGCATAAGTAGTCGTTCGCTTCTTTGATCTGTGAGGCTAATTGAGACAGCTCGTGACGTGGGGCTCCGTCTGCTATAGAGGTAATGAGAGTATCGGACCAGGATTGTATGGCCCTGCTGACCCACGCCATGGCAATGACTGGCCGAAGGGCTGAGCCAGAAGCAGAGAAAACGGAACGTAGTAAGCTCTCTAATTTCTTGTCCATGGAGTCCTTGAAGGATGAAGCGTCAGGGACTGGCAGTGCTGTATTTTTGGAAAGTCGAGACACGGGGGCATCAACTGATGGCGGAGATGACCACTTGTCAGTGATATCAGCCGGAAAAGGATATTGTTTAAGGAAACGCCGGTTTGCCTGGAAGCGTCTCTCGGGTTTGTCCCATTCGTGTTGAATAAGCTGGTCAAGCTGAGAATGAGAAGGAAAAACAGGTGATGTTTTACTGTGTCGTTTAAAAAGAGCCTTTGAGGATTCGGCTGTAGCCTCCGTTTCTTGGAGATTAAGAGTTTCCAATACAGCGGAAATCAAGGAATCCACGGATTCTGATGAAAATTTGTGTGATTCCTCCGCATCATGGCCGGAACCAACCGAAAGTTCCCCATCAGAGCGGTCTTCATCCTCAGAGTCTGGAGGAAAAGGAGACTGGTGTCTGGGAGGAGAATCGCTCTCTTCATCAGATGGAGAAGGAGCTCTGCGTTTGGAAGGTCTATGTCTAGGGTTATCTAGACGGGAAAGTAGCCTGTCCAGTGACTGAGCCAATTTTGGAATTCCTGTGGCCAATTGGGAGGCCCATTCTGGAGTAGTATGCCCTCTGATTGGGGAAGCATGTCTGCTGGAAGCTGGAGAGTCTCCTTGCTGAGACTGATTCCCCTGAGGTGGAGTAGGTACTGAGGGTTCAGTAACCTGAGGCTTGCATTTAGAACATAAGGGGTCTTTGTGCCCCCGTGGCAAACGTTTGCAGCATTTGGCACAGGCCAAATAAGTAATAGAAGCAGTGGGTGCTGCCCTGGTAAAAAGGCCCTCACTTGGCCCCTCAGACATTATGATGGCTAGGAAGTGGTAGAGGAAGTTTAGACTCAGGAAAAACTTACTCACCCCCAATGTCTGTGAGCTACACGCTAACCTGCGAGATATAGGCAGGGAAGGAGGAGTAGCCTGGTCGGGTAGTGCAGAGAGTACTGAAGGTCCCCGTGCCCCTGCGTGCAGCCCTTGCTGTAGCCTCCGTTGTCACAGAGAAGAAGCGCGCGAATCCCACAGTGCGCTCCTGTGCTGCAAGATGGCGGCACGCACCGAGGGGAGTGGACGCGTATGACGTCAGTGGCCGAGTTGCGCATGCGCGCGTGTGCGCAGCGCAAGGAAAAAACCCCGCCAGAAGAAAAGGGGAAAAAACGCCGCTCCGCACCAAGTATTAATGGCGGCGCTACAGTACAATGGCGTACCCGCTGAGGGAATGTGCAGAAGTGTAGCGCCAATAGTGCGCACTGCCTGAGCGCCCCCTGGCCCTAAGGGAATAAATCCCAATCCAAGTAGGCTTGAGGGGGAATGAAGGGAAGAGCCAGGCGCCAAGCCTGGTAAAGGAGGGATAGGGGCTGAGGATTCAGACTTACCTCCAGCCCAAGGCATCCAGCACTCTCTTTGTCTGCCGGCCAGCTTGCTCCTCCTGCAAGGAAAGGGAGACATCAGTAGAGCTGGGTGGTCTGTGCCAGAGCACAATGTGACCCCGGAGACAGGCTCCCACGTTGGGGGATGACATTAGAGCCTTTACTCAGTGTAAAGGGTCCGCATTGCCCCTGGTGTCAGCTTAGCCGACTGAGAAATATTAGCAGAAAATAAAAAACGTCCTAACCTCCTGAGGACACAACTCAAACTGACTTAAGCTCCGCCTACTGGGGGTATAGCCAGTGAAGGAGGAGTCAGTTCTGTTTTAGGGTTGTGTCCTGCCTCCTAGTGGTACTAGCTATACCCATGGTCCCTGTGTCCCCCAAGCTGACTATGAGAAATCATGTATTATAAGGCATAATGCATCTCTACTATAAATTATAAGGATTTAGGAACACATTGAAGAGTTCTGTGACCATATAAAATGAACAAGGTGCAGTGTTATGCAGGTTAAGGAACTCTATCACTTGTATATTACGAGGGATATTGCACCCCCTACTGTAAATAAGAAGGATATTAGAATGTGATATGAAGACACAAGGCCCTGCACAATGGAATTGTGAGACTACTGTACATTTTTCTCATATCAAGTAACAGCTAATGGCAGGGTTTTGTACTCAGACCTCCATCACAAAGAACGATCACACATTGTGTAAATACGTAGCGTTTGTGTAACTTTCTACGTTCTAGGACAAAATTGCATCCCCTACTGCTGGATATATATCCGGCTTAACCAAGAGCAGTGTACAATAATGTGTACAATAATGCTGTTCACATCATTTTGACTATACAGCAAGGATATAAAGCAGCTACTAGAAAACTGGCACTATATACAGCAAAGTATGTAAGTGCCGCCTTAGTACTCGTATATCCCTAGCTGAGGGATAATGTACCCACTACTGTAAATTATAAACATATTGGAAGTCACTGAGAAGTTTTGTGACCATATAAAGGGAAAGGGCTACATAGTTATACTATGAGTATCACTAATGTATTATAAGGGATAATGTACCCCCTACTGTAAATTGCAAGAATATTAGAAGGGACTGATGGCTCCTTTATAAAGAGGACTCAGAGAATCACTCATGTATTATAAGGGATAATGTATACACTAATGTAAATTATAAGGATATTAGAAGTCACTGAGGGGTTCTGTGACCATATAAAGGGACAAGGCTGCAGGCTGAGTCACACAGGGAACTAGGAGTATCACTCATGTATTATAATGGATAATGTACCTCTTAGTAAAAATTATCAGAAGTGACGAGGGGTTATTTATCCATTTAGTGGAAAAAAGGCTGCAGTCATATTTATACAGTGTATAAATTATAAGGATATTAGAAGTCACTGAAGGGTTCTGTGACTAAATAAAGGGACAAGGCTGCAGGCCGAGTTATACAGGGAACTAGGACTATGATTCATGTTTTATAAGGAATAATTTACCCCCTAGAGTAAATTATAAGGTTATTAGAAGTGAGCGAGTGGTTCTTTATCAAAGTAGTAGTTTGCAGGCTGATTTATACAGTGAAGTCGGAATATTACTAATGTACCCCCTACTGTAAACTATAAGGATATTAGAAGTATATAAGGATATTAGAAGTCACTAAGAAGTTTTATGACCATATAAGGAACAATGCCATGCTTAAACAGTGAACTCATAGTATCACTCATGTATTATAAGGGATAATATACCCACTACTGTAAATTATAAGGATTTTGGAAGCCAGTAAGGGATTATTTTACTACATAGTGGTAAAAAGTAGGGCTGCACCGAATCCACTATTTTGGATTCAGCCGAACCCCGAATTCTTTGCGAAAGATTCGGCCAAATACCGAATCCAAAATCCTAATCCTAATTAGGTCTAGGAAGGGGAAAACATTGTTTACTTCCTTGTTTTGTGACAAAAAGTCACGAGATTTCGCTCCCCGCCCCTAATTTACACATGCAAATTAGGATTCGTATTCGGTTCGGCCAGACAGAAGGATTCGGCCGAACTGAAACCTGCTGAAAAAGGACGAATCCTGGATTCGGTCCATCCCTAGTAAAAAGGCTGCATGTGGTGTAATTCAGGGAACGCAGGGTATCATTCATGTAATATATGGGATAATGTACCCCCTACTGTAAATTATAAGGATATTAGAAGTCACTGAGGAGTTTTGTGACCATATAAAGGGACAAGACTGCAGGCCAGTTATACAGGGAACTCAGGGTATCATTTATATATTGTAATGGATACTATACCCCCCCACTGTAGATTTAAGGATACTGGATGTCACTGAGGGGTTATTTAACCACACAGAGACAACCAAGCTGCCCACCACCCACTACTGTAAATTAAAAGGATGTAACAAGCAAATGGGGTTTTGTTATCCCACACTGGCAAAAGGGCTGCAGACTGAGTTTAATTAGGATTACCACTCATGTATTATAAGGGATAATGTACCCTCTACTGTAAATTATAATAAGAATATTAGAAGTCACTGAGGGGTTCTTTAACCACACAGAGGCAAAACGTCTGCAAGCTGGGTTATAAAGGAAACATATATTATAAGGGACAATACACCCCTATTGAAATTATAAATATATTAGAGATCACTGAGGAGTTTAGAGACCATATAAAGGAACAAGGCTGCAGGCTGACATATACAGGGATCTCAGAGTATAAAGAGATTAGAAGTCACTGAAGGGTTCCGTGACAATATAAAGGGACCAGGCTGCAGGCTGAGTTATACAGGGAACTCGGAAGTATGACTCTTGTTTTATAAGGGATAATGTACTTCCTACTGTAAATTATAAGGATATTAGAAGTGACTGAAGGGTTCTTTACCCACATAGTGGCAAAAAGGCTGCAGGGTGATTTATACAGTGAACTTGGAATATTACTCATGTATTTTAAATGATAATGTACCTATTGTCTAACAAAAGTGACGCTGTAATGCCACAATATTCCTGCAAATTAAAAAAGGAACACACTTTCTTACTTCCTATTTTTTGAGAAATAATAATATTGTACTTGGCTATTATTCCCAGCATATTGCTCCATACTGAAGGGAACCGATTCCTTCTTGACTTCAGAGAGATCTTTGCGTTCGATGTCAAGGTTGGTTCTGTCCCATGCAGGAGCGATCTAAAGAGATGCTTGTAGACCTGAAAGGAAACAGAGTATTAACATAGTCAGTTGCCAGATGCTACACAAGGTTAGCTGATAAATATAACCACACATTCACATAGCTGAAGTAAATTACCTAACTTATCCACAGGAAAAGTCATTTATCGGTGCAGATATTGCAGCTCTCAGCATTCCATAGGGGCACTGTAAGAGTTATAGTTCTGCCACATCTGAAGAGCCATGCAGTTGGTCCCACTTTATTAGGCCCACTAACTAACTACTGTGGTTTGTACTTTGCTCACTAGTCCAGCAGACACCAGAGCAAATATATACAAATATCAGGGATATGGTCAATCTCACGGCACTGCTGATGGATAAAGCTGTGTGGCAGCTCCAATCCTAGGAAGGATATTCCTGAAGTCCCTAGAGAAGTGAAGCTACAGCCATTATAGAGCTCAGGAAAGTACAGGCCTTGAGGGATAGAGAAGCCTAGTCACATGTCATTCAATTTTTTTTTTAAAATAATAAGTGATGAAGAGTTAATATCCTGACACCTATTGGCAGGAAGTTGAATAGCCCTCTCTCTATGCAGCGACATCAGCAGGGCAGTGATCTTTCTCTGTATCATCTCAAGAATGCAGGTTAAGCACAGGGAATCTATGTTTTTCCATTCCCCTCCGTTTACATTTTTTATTTGAGACAATATATGTGAGCTGTGGCAGGGAGGCACCATATTTATACAGGGCGAGGAACTCAGTGTCCAAGTACCGCACTTGTGGCATGTGCAGGCCCGGGCCAAGTCGGCCGGCCACTTTTGGGGAGCATGCCTGGAAGAGCACGCCGGAGAGTGCCAGTGGGGGAACAAGGGTCTGGATCAGGGGTAGGTGAAAGAAGAGGAACGTACTTGGTACCCCCACTTCGTGCAGCCAGTTTTACCGATAAACCACTAGGAATCTAAAGTCTAGTATTTTATATTGCTAGAGGATAGTGATGGGCGAATAAATTCGGCTGGCACAACGCTGCCGACGAATAAATTCCCCGGTGAAAATTCACCCGCGTGAATTTCCAATTTTCATTATTTTTCCGTGAAAACTTTCGAATTGCTCAATTTTTTTTAATGAAACCGTTCGAATTGCACGATTTTTTCGTGAATTTTTCCGGTTTCACGATTGTTCGCAAATTTTTTGCTGTTTCTTCTTTTTCTTTTGCGTTAATGTTTGTAACCATTTAGTCCTCTAGTAGTGATGGGCGAATTTCTCCCGTTTCGCTTTGCCGAAAAATGTGTTAATTTCCCGCAAAATTCATTTTTCTGCGAAACGGGAGGAATTCGCCCATCATTACTAGAGGACTAAATGGTTAGAAACATCAACGCAAAATAAAAAAGAAGTAGAGGCAGGGCCAGAACTAGGAGTAGGCAGTGCCTAGGGCACAAAGCTTGGGGGTACCTTCTCTGCCTCCTACCCCTAGTCCGGTCCCCTCTCTCCACTTGCCTCACTCTCAGTCGTGCCCGGCTGTTCCCTCATAGTGAGCATTTGCTCACACGTGCACACGCTTCTTCATGTGCATGCTCATGCTCCTTCACACGTGTCAGGGGGTTGGAGGCTGCAAGACAGCAAGGGATAATGTACTTCCTACTGTAAATTATAAGGATATTAGAAGTGACTGAAGGGTTCTTTACCCACATAGTGGCAAAAAGGCTGCAGGTGATTTATACAGTGAACTCGGAATATTACTCATGTATTTTAAATGATAATGTACCTATTGTCTAACAAAAGTTATGCTGTAATGCCACAATATTCCTGCAAATTTAAAAAGGAACACACTTTCTTACTTCCTATTTTTTGACAAATAATAATATTGTACTTGGCTATTATTCCCAGCATATTGCTCCATACTGAAGGGAACCGATTCCTTCTTGACTTCAGAGAGATCTTTGCGTTCGATGTCAAGGTTGGTGCTGTCCCATGCAGGAGCGATCTAAAGAGATGCTTGTAGACCTGAAAGGAAACAGAGTATTAACATAGTCAGTTGCCAGATGCTACACAAGGTTAGCTGATAAAAATAACCACACATTCACATAGCTGAAGTAAATGACCTAACTTATCCACAGGAAAAGTCATTTATCGGTGCAGATATTGCAGCTCTCAGCATTCCATAGGGGCACTGTAAGAGTTATAGTTCTGCCACATCTGAAGAGCCATGCAGGCCCACTAACTACTATGGTTGCATAGGGAGCCTAGCCAGTCTGGCCCGGAGCCGAGTACAGGTATGGAACATGTTATTCAGAATGCTTGGGACCTCGGATTTCCTGGATAAGGGGACTTTCCCTAATTTGGATCGCAATCCTTTAAGTCTACTAAAAAATCGTTTAAACCTTACACAAACCCCAGAGAATTATTTTTCCTCCTATATATAGAAATTATTTGCCAGTTAGGATCAAGTACTTTGTACTTTTTTATTATTACAGGCATCTTTCTATGGTGCTTGTCAGCACAGGTAATCCAATGTGGGGAGAACAATTTGGCAGGAAAATGTTAATGGGAAATGTGACAACTTAGAAAACACAAGTGCACCGCAGCATGTTCCTGTCAAACAAAGGGAAACTTGAAATCAGTTTCATATGAAATAACGAAATTAAACAAAAACATACTTTTTTTTATATATTGTAACTTTTATCGTTATAAACAAAGCCGGCATACGTTACTATATAGAAAAGACCACAATCAGCAAATGTATGTCCCGATTCTTCCTCCACTCGGAGCACTGCTCTACCCATAGTCCCATTCTATCAGGTCTGCTGACTTCACCATTAAATTTGCCCTAAAATATGCTGTCTTTGTGCTGAGGTGGTAGTGACAAGGTACCCGAATCGTAAAACCTGTTTATAGCATCTCTGAGCAGCGGATTGCCTGAATCCACCAAATATGTGTCTTAGATTTGACTATGAGAAGCAGTGATAGTTGGACAGGGGCAATTTAACTCCCCCAGTTTTCCCAGCAAATTCCAAATGTTCCTACTATAGGCCTAAAGCTGACGAGAGTTATTCCAGTTTCATATTGTTCTGTATGTTCGCTGAAACTCTATTGGCATATATAGCTATTTAAAAGGTTAAAAAAGAAATGTAGAAACCAGGCAAAAAATAAAAAAAAACTACATTCAGAGCCATCTCCCGGAAATATATTGTATGTCCCTGAATCCGAAAGGACAATCGGACCAGTCCCAAGATCAAGTTTGTATTTTTTCACTTGCTTAAAAGGCAGCCACCCTTCCTTGAAACTGATTGTTATACAGGTGCTATGCCATTTTCATATTGGCTAAATATAAACCTTTTTTTGATAGATCAGCTGCTGTGGCTGTTCTGGGCTCTCTGCCAAAAGCCAGTTAACTTTTTCTGGCTGTTCAGTGCAGAGAAAAACGGGACTTTCCAGTACAAATGAGGGACTGTGGGTTGGGCTGTCAAAAGAGGGACTGTCCCTCTAAAAATGGGACAATTGGGAGGTATGAAGCATCAAGGACAAGTAT
Source organism: Xenopus laevis (assembly GCF_017654675.1). Classification (NCBI taxonomy): domain Eukaryota; kingdom Metazoa; phylum Chordata; class Amphibia; order Anura; family Pipidae; genus Xenopus; species Xenopus laevis. The sequence continues at coordinate 30,235,807 of NC_054371.1, read as the reverse complement.
CTGCCATAGCACTAACTAAAGTCCTGCGTAGAACCAATTTGTTAGACATGACCTGCAACCTTTCAATGGTTTGAAATGTGAGGGGCCTATGAATGCATAGGAATCACCTTCTCCAGGGTACAATTTATATATATGCAGGCTAGAAAAATGGGCTGCCTGCCTCGGATGTTACCATGTATATGTATATGTATTATTGGTGGCAACCAAGGGGACTGAGTGCAAATTAATATACAGGTATGGCATCCGTTATCCAGAAACCCATTATCCAGAAAACTCCACATTACCTAATGGCTGTCTTGCATAGACTCTATTGTACTGAAATAATCCAATTTTTTAATAATATTTTCCTTTTTCTCTGTAATAAAACAATACCTTGTACTAAGATATCATTAATCCTTATTGGAAGCAACACCAGTCTGTTTGGTTTATTAGTCTAGTAGACTTAAGGTATGACGATCCAAATTATGGAAAGATCCATTATCTGAAAAACCCCAGGTCCCGAGCATTTTGGATAACAGGTCCCATACCTGAATACGCATACAAACGTTCAAACTCTCTTTAGCGAGATGTGTTGTACTTTTAGGCATCTTTCCCTCAAATGTCAATTCCCAGTACAGGTATATTTAGCTTCATGTTGCTCTGTATATAGTGAAAAAGTACCCAAACGTTGGCAAATGTAGCTCTGTGTCTCTTTAGTCTCCCTTAGGATGGGAGAAGCAATTCCAATAAGAGCAATAGAACTCTATAGGTACAACCGGTGTCTCAATTGCTGTGGGACTGTATCAGCTCGGCTGGCTTGGCCAATCCTTGTTGCTAATGCTTTGCCAACAGTGCTCACCATGCTCCCTCTCATACATAGTAGCTGAGGTTGAAAAATGACACACATTCATCAAGCCACTACACAAATGATTCCAATATAACTTCTAGTACAATCACAGGAAGAGAATACAGATGTTTTAACCCTTTCAATGCCAGCTGACTGACTGATTTGGTACTTTTATTGCCAGAATATTTTCAAAACATTTTGCTCTCTTTTACTTTAGGCGCCCTAGGCCTCCTCCTTCACATGGTGATGTCACATACGCATCCGCTCAGTTGTGCAGTGACATCACTCGGGCGCAGATTCAAATTTCAATGTGGGGAAGAGGGCCCAGACTAGGGGTAAGTAGGGGAGAGAAATGAAGAAGATAATGGCAGAATGGGAGAATGGAAAGGTGAAAAAAATACAACTGCACATAGGAGACTGAGAAAGAGATTGTGAATATCATCTAGTTATGGGGACACATGGGAAACAAAAGTGAGAATGGCACATGAAGAGGTAAAAATGGAGAAGATAATGACCAGGGAGGGGGGATGGGAGAAAGGAAAAAACATATAGCAGAAAGGTAGAGAGAGGAGACAATTCTATATAGACAAAATTGTAGACAATGGTCTATCGTGAATGTGAGAGTGCAAGCCTGCAAAGAGAGTGGTTAGCAGGGAATACGTAAGGGCAGAGAAAACAGAATGTAGAAAAAGATGTAAAAGAGAAAGGAGGGACTGCTGCTGTAATCTAACTGATCAGGCAGGGCCCTAATCTGACAGCCAGAGGGCAGCATCCATATGGCAGCGTAACCAAGTCCAAAGCACAATTTGCACATCACACTATACAAGTAACATTAGAAGGCATTTACCCTTAAAAGATGACTTTTGAACAATTTATAAAACATGATTTATTACTTTGTTCCCAAAAAAAGCCTATTTCCCCTTTAAAACAGAAAAAAGCAGTCATCCCTGCAGATATTGCAGCTCTCAGCATCCCACAATGGCACTGTAAGAGACTGAGTTATAGTTCTGCCACATCCAGGGTCAGACTGGGCCAGCGGGACACCAGGGAAACACAAGGCGGGACCCAGTCTTCATGGGCCCCACCAGCGCAGACCCGATCCCAGCACCATGACCCTGCCACTGCTTCTGATCTCCCTACCTGGCCCCCCGCCATGGCCAAAAGAAGAAATAGGTACATGCAGGGAGTTGTGGCTCGGAAAGGGAGCCAGAGGGGGCCATTGCAGCTGTGGCAGGGGGTGCAGTGGCCCTGATGAAGCTTTCCCGGTGGACCTCAGGGCCCCCCCAGTCTGACATTAGTTGGTCCCACTTAATTAGCCCCACTAACCAACTACTGTGGTTTGCCCTTTGCTCACTAGTCTAGCAGACAGCAGAACAAATAGAAATATCAGGCATATGGTTTATCTCACGGCACTGCTGATGGATAAAGCTCTGTGGCAGCTCCATTCCTGGGAAGGAGATTCCTGAAGATTCCTAGAGAAGTGAAGCTGCAGCCATGTGCATTATACAGCAAAGCACAGGCCCAGATGGATAAAGAAGCCCAGTCACATGTCACTCAATTTTTTTTTTTATAAAGTAATAAGATAAGCAGGTTGAATAGCCCTCTCTCTATGCAGCAACATCAGCAGGGCGAGGTTCTTTCTCTGTATCATTTCAATCATCCACCCCTTCTCACTCACTATACCAAAGTGTGACAGGAAGTGGTCACAAACCCTCTTGGCCACTAACTGGGATATGTAAATTACAACTAGATACATGAGCATCTGCCCAGCAACTAGGGAGATCAGGAAGTATAGGGATTTAAAGCGATAGGGGCACATTAACCCTATAGGGCCCTACACTCATAACTAATGACATCACAAAGCATCTATTTAAAAGGATATATACTGTATTTTGCAGGCTATGTGTGGCTCTTTTGTATCATATACACCGTAAGGGGCACTTTGTGCTGAATTAAAGAATCCGATGCAGAGTCAGCAGGCACAGGGCAGGTGGTAAGGGAATGCAGGCAGCGCCCTGTTTATTAGGGTAGCCAGGGCCAGATTTCAGCGGTGGGCGGACCTAGGCCGTACGGCTCTAGTGAGAGCAGGCGCACCCGAGCACTGGCACCGGAGCACTGGGGAGCTGCACATCGTCAGTGCTCCTCAGAGAGCAGCTGGGCAGCATGCCACCCCTACCAACTTGCCGCCCTAGGCCCGGGCCTTTGTGGCCTCAACACAAATCGGGCCTGAGGGTAGCCAATGGTTTGCTTTAAAAAAGAGAGCAGAGACCAGGGGCAATTCTTTATACAAGGAAGGCAGTCTGCAATAAAGTGAAATTACACCCTTTTTTGCATTTTGCATTCTGCCTTCCAGGAATAAACAATTGCCTTATAAGCCGAAAAGGATCTGGACATCAGCATCTCATCCTCAAGGGCATTAATATGAAGTTGGTCCTCCATTTGCTCCTATAACAAATTCTACTTTTCTGGGAGTTCTTTACACTGTTGTTGGGATTTCCTTCCATGCTGTACCAGAGGCTGCGCACTGATGTTGGGATCAGGCCTGGTTTTATCCAGTTCATTCTACCTGTATTAAATTATGGAAAGATCCATTATCTGGAAAACCCCAGGTCCCGAGCATTTTGGATAACAGGTCCCATACCTGAATACGCATACAAACGTTCAAACTCTCTTTAGCGAGATGTGTTGTAGTTTTAGGCATCTTTCCCTCAAATGTCAATTCCCAGTACAGGTATATTTAGCTTCATGTTGCTCTGTATATAGTGAAAAAGTACCAAAACTTTGGCAAATGTAGCCCTGTGTCTTTTTAGTCTCCCTTAGGATGGGAGAAGCAATTCCAATAAGAGCAATAGAACTCTATAGGTACAACAGGTGTCTCAATTGCTGTGGGACTGTATCAGCTCCGCTGGCTTGGCCAATCCTTGTTGCTAATGCTTTGCCAACAGTGCTCAACATGCTCCCTCTCATACATAGTAGCTGAGGTTGAAAAATGACACACATTCATCAAGCCACTACACAAATGATTCCTATATAACTTCTAGTACAATCACAGGAAGAGAATACAGATGTTTTAACCCTTTCACTGCCAGCTGACTGACTGATTTGGTACTTTTATTGCCAGAATATTTTCAGTTGCACAGACTTTTTTACGCCACTCCAGCCAGCACATATTACATACAGTATGGAAAAGGGAGATGTTTTGGATTGTGTAGTTACATCTGGAGAGTTACCATTGTCACTGCTAAATAATGTTCATATCTGTGGCAACTTTCAACATATATTCTGTAGTGAAGCAGTTACTGGAGGACTGCGGGTTGAAATTTCCCCTAATAAACATAAGAGGCTATAACTTTTTTTGCTGTTTTACTATAACTCTCATCAGCCCATGTTGTGTTTGTAGAGTTGCAGTGTCAGCATAGTCCCCTGGTTGTAATTATTGCAAAGGAAATATTATTTCCTGTAACACTTGTATAATTACTCTTTTTCCTCTTCTGAGTAAAATGAAGACAACTTCAGATGTAGATTGCTTTAAATTAACCTCTGGATCAACTAGGTATCACTAGAAACTAGTCATTCACACTGATCACACATCTGTCAAGCTTTATACATTAAAGGAAAACCTTTGTAGATTTCCTAGCTGGATAGAAGGACTTGCAACAAATAAATATCCCGGGGATCTTTTATGAAGGGTACACTTAATAACAGAATAATCCAAATAGTGTCAAATGTTGGCTCACAGGTAGTGATGGGCGAATTTGCGCTGTTTCGCTTCGCCAAAAAATTCGCGAAACAGCGTCGGTTCCCGTTTTTTTCGATGCCGGCGCCTGTTTTTTTCGACGCCGGTGCCCGTTTTTTCGGAATTTTTTTTTTTGACGCCGGCGAATTTTTGCCGCAAATTTACGCGGGCGTTTCGCAAATTTATTCGCTGGCTGGCGAAACGCGCAAATTCGCCACGAATTCGCGCCTGGCGAATAAATTCGCCCATCACTACTCACAGGGAGGGAGGGATAATCTTACACAGTGTAAAACAGAGGTGTCTAAACCTTCACTTTGCAACGAGGGCAAGATTTGGTGAGGTAAAAATGTGTTGGGGCCGACCATTCAGCCTGACATTCTTTGAACCATTAACATCATTTAACTCATTTAAACAAGGAATAGCGTAGCCGTAATATTTTGGCACATTACTGAAATTATCTGCCACTTGGTCTATACTGCTGTCTGTGTGCTGAGGGTGTTAGCAACAGACACGTACTGGTGCGTAGTGACGCACCGATCTTGCATACGTCTTTAGTTTACTGTACCGGCACGTCAGTACATAAAGAAGTATGCGAGAACGGCGCATCACTACGTGCCAATACTTGTCTATTACTAACACCAAATATTACTGCTACGACTACACGGTTCCTGATCACACTATGCTGGCAGGCCACATTATTATTAATTTCATGATGGAGGCTGAGGGCCGGTGTAAATTTGAAAACAGGCGGCAATTGGCCCCCGGGCCTGACTTTGGACATGCCTGATATAGAGAGTGATATTCTTGGACAATTTGCAAATGGTTTTAATTTTTTATTAGTTTTTTTTTTTTTAAGTTATTAAGCTTTTAATTCAGCAGCTCCCAAGTTTGTAATTCTAGCAATTTGGTTGTTAAGGTCCAAATTAATTTAGCAACCATGCATTGATTTGAACAAGAGACTTGGAAATGAATAGAAGAGGCCTAAATAGAAAGAGGAGTAATATAACGTAGCAATAACTGTAAAATTCAAGCACAGGTGCTTGTCAGGCTAAAACCACTGCAGTATTTTACTTCAGAAAAATCTAAATATATGTACGCTCATTTGGTGCTCAAACAGATGTTTTTCTTCCTCTAATGCAAATTAAAGAAAATAAATTATTTTTTCCAGTCTTGCTTTACACAAAAAAAAATAAGAATATATATATATATATATATATATATATATATATATATATATATATAGAAATAATGAAGATCGCACTCGCAGGTCTTAGTGCAGCAAAAGAAGTTTTATTCTGGACAGGTGCTGACGTTTCGGCTGATACAACAGCCTTTTTCAAAGTGAAAACATCTCACAGAAACGGAAATATATACACGGTGTGGCGGGAACCAAAGAATAATTGAAACAAGTAACACTGGATGCAGATGAAATGACGTGTAAAAGTTCAAACAGGTGTAAAAAAACATAAATCTCAAAGAAAACACAAAATACAAACGAACAATACAAGTGAAATAAAATCAAAAGTCAAGCTTAATAACAGTAAGCGAGCGTTAAGTTGAAAAAATACATGTATAGACATCCATAGAATACACGATCAACGAAACACCAATCAGCAATCATACGAGTAACCTAGACTGACCCAGTATAGCAACGTGTCCGGAAAGAATGGATACTGTGTCGAAAGTAGTTACTTCGGCGGATAAAGTATCTTTAAACTAAGGCGACTATGTAGCGAACAGGATAAACAGCTCGGTCCCGACTAGGAACAAAGTATGTATGAGAAAAAACCGGAAAGAGAAGAATAAAGATGTGAGGACATATACAAGGAAAGCACAGAAAGAATAAGGGTGTAAAGGCACGTAGTTCATGAAGACCAAACTAGTTAAAAAAGTGTAGGAAGAGAATAAAACGTAAATGTAGGGAGAGAAAATATATCAAAAATCAGATATCAAAGCCAGTGTGAAAAATATATATACGCTCACCCCTGTGTTACTTTAGGAGTGGGCGAAAACGGAAGTCATAAATCAGATGGTGGAGGTGCTGCCGTATTTTAGTGGACGGAGTTCTTGAAAGGGGTCCGTGAATCAAGGGTATCAGATCAGTGGTGTAGTAGCTGATCCTCTTTCATTATAGAGTCGGTGGATCGTGGGTGCCAGATCGGTCGTAAGGCAGCCGATCGGTGATCAATTGTCCAAAGTCCGGATAGATATCCCTTCAGTCTCAAGATGATCGATTAAGCAACGTGCTCAACCCGTGATCTGCCAAGTGGCTACAGTGCCCTGAAGAATCCACGACAACTCGGACAAACTCCGATACCAGGAGAATTGTAGATTCTTCGACATAAGCAGTCACCAATGGCGTCGCCTAGCTCAGGCGTGGGCGAACTCATCAATCAGAAGGTGAGGATGCTGTCGTATCAGAAGGTGAGGATGCTGCCGTATCGAAGTAGAAGGGGTTCTTACAAAGGTCCGTGGATCGTTGGTGTCAGATCAGTCGTGTGGCAGCCGATCCTGTTTCCTTATAGAGTCAAGGGATCGTAAGTACCAAATCAGTAGTGTGGCAGTCCGTGGATCGTTGGTGTCAGATCAGTCGTGTGGCAGCCGATCCTGTTTCCTTATAGAGTCAAGGGATCGTAAGTACCAAATCAGTAGTGTGGCAACCGATCGGAAATCAGTTGCCAGAGTATGAATGGACCTCCCTTCAGATCCAGGGTTATCGATAATGCAGAGTGCTTTTTCCGCGATATGACATGTTTGTCACCAGTGCATTAGGAAGCCGACATCCACTCAAGTGTATTCCGAACCCAGGAGAATCGCAGGAACTTCAACATAAGCAGTCACCGGTTGCAGCGCCTTGTAGTAGGGTGGTACGGAACTAACCGTACACCGTGGACTCCCGTCAGTCCGACCCATAGTTCATCAGTCGGCTAGAGGCCGTAGTTTTGTGAACGTGGATTCATCGACTTCTATTGCGTTAACAAGCAGAGGCTTGCCAAAGTTCCACATGTCTGGAAACAAAATTCATTAAGATCCACAGGGGGGTGGTAAAAGACCAAAAGACCGTATCACAAAAACTAGAAACAAGGGTCACACTGGCACAATCAATAGATAAATGTACAATATACCAAAAGGAAACGAAAAAAGAAAAGATAAATGTGAAAAGCAAAAGATGTAAAAGAAAATATATATGTATATAAAAAAGGGAACATACATAGAGAGCCAATGAACCACACAGAAGACAGACCCCCAACGGTAACGTAATCAAGGTCACTGAAATGAAAGGTAAAGACAGGTTACATGCAGGCGATAGAAAGGGTAAGGAATCACCAGGAACGAAGCAGAGATAGTGTAAACCAAATAAGATACCTACTAGTCAAGGACCAGCTGTTATGAAAGAACCATATGTTGCAAGTGCAACTTCAGAGAAGTCAAAAGAATTCCTTTACATCAGCATATATCATAAATCCCTTGGTAAAAAATCTCTGAGGAGCCAATCAATACGATAATATAGAAAAATATAGAAAAATATAGAGAAGGAAGCGGGGGAATAATTAGTCACTGGCTCACCACATTTGGGGCGTAAACCGCTAGTGTATGAACGGAGTGTAGGAAATTAGTTCATTAAGTCCATGTGGGCTGATGGTATTGAGTTTGTGAATCCATCGCAGTTCTCGTTGGAGCAGCATCTTCTCACGGTTGCCCCCCCGAATAGGTTGGGGTACGTGGTCAATAAGCATACAGCGTAAACTTGCCAATGTGTGTTTATGATGCAGGAAGTGAGCTGCAACAGGAGTGTCCGCCTTCCCTGAAGACAGTGCTGTTCTGATCGCGGAACGATGGTTGGCCATCCGTTCACGAAATGTGGTGATAGTCTTTCCAACATAGAACAGTCCGCAGGGGCATTTAATAAAATAAATGAGGAACTTAGATGTACATGTCAATTTGTAATTGATCACGATAGGTTTACCCGAGTGAGGATGATTGAATACAGAACCCGTGATGAGATGATTGCAGGTGATACAGGATGGACATCGAAAGCAGCCCTTCTTTTCAGTATTGAGCCATGTTGTGGTAGTGCCTTGTTGGTAGCAATGGTGAGGATCAGTCTTCACGAGAATGTCCCTGAGGTTCCTCCCTCTTCGAAACGCTATTCTTGGTCTGGTCCGAAAGATGGGCGGGAGTGTTGTATCCCTTTCAAGTACAGTCCAGTGTTCCTGTACAGCTCGTGTGAGAGATTTAACCTCGGGAGTATACGTAGTCAGAAAGACCAGAGGTTCTTTACCATTTACTTTCGGTGTACTTGTCGATCTCTGGAGTAAGTCCTGTTGGGTATGCAGTAAGGCCCTTTCTTTGCAGGCGAGAAGCTCATGTGGTGGGTATCCTCTCTGGGTTAATCTCAGTATTAAATCATCAAGTTGTACATGCAGTTGTGCTGGATCGGAATTGTTCCTAACCATGCGCACCATTTGTGAGTAGGGGACACTCTTCTTGATGTGAGGTGGATGACAAGAGGTGTGGTGTAGCAAGGTGTTACGGCCCGTCGATTTCCTATACGTGGTGGTGTTGAAACCATTGTCACTCAGGGTCACAGACAAGTCCAAAAAAGCAATTTGTTTATTATCGATCGTGGCCGTAAAACGTATAGTTGTTGGTAAGGCGTTCAGTTCATTGACCATGGTGGTAAATTGCTCAGTGGAGCCAGTCCATAAAAGGAACAAATCGTCAATGAACCGATACAGTTTGTGGATACAGGAACCATATTTGGGTAGAATGAATGTTTCCTCAAAATTAGCTATATACAAGTTCGCAAATGATGGCGCGACATTTGACCCCATACTGGTCCCGCTTGTCTGTAAGAAATAAGACAACTCAAATTTAAAGTAATTGCAGGTAAGGCAGAGTCGAAGCAATTGCAATAGGAATTCAATCGGAGGTCTCATACGGTCCGGATGTCTTAGTAAAAAATCCTTGACATTGCATATGCCCTCGTCTGTAGGTATCACCGTGTACAGGGATGACACGTCCATAGTGGCCAACTTCGTTCCAACTGGAACTGGTGATGCCGAGTGCAATTTGATAAGAAAGTCACTTGAGTCTTGAATGTATGTGGATGTTGTCCTCACAATGGGTTGCAGAAAATGATCAACATAGATGGCTAACGGCTGCAGGAGTGATTCCCTAGCACTCACGATGGGCCGACCAGGGGGGGTTGACAAACCCTTGTGTATCTTGGGGAGAGTATATAGGATTGGGCAGATGGGAAATTCTTGTGTCAAGAAATCTCGAGTGTCTTCTGTCAGGATACCACTGGAGTACCCTGCTTGTATTATCGCATCTACTTGGCGTTTAAAATTGGAGGTCGGGTCGCTGGGTAGTTGTTGATAGACATCAGTGTCCGATAGTTGACGAATGATTTCAATACGATAATCTTTGTAATCTTGTATGACCACAGCTCCCCCTTTATCCGCTGGTCTTATAATGATGTTGGGGTTCTTTGATAAATTGACAAGTGCTTCTTTTTCACCTTTAGTTAGGTTAGAGTATATATGTCGTGTTGGCTTCAATTTGTACGTTTCGTCGATCAAAAGTCTTGTATAGGCTTCAATGGCCTTCGGTGTGTTGATGGGCTCAAACCGGCTTGGTTTTTTAAACACAGGTGGTTGTCCACTCGAGTTTCTAAAATACTCTTTGAGTTTTAGAGATCTTTGAAATCGATGTATATCAGTCATGATCTCCAAAGACTGTGTATGGTTGGTAGGGACAAAAGATAAGCCCTTGGAAAGTAGGCACATTTCGGCCAGTGACAACGGATGAGTGCTAAGGTTAAAAACTACTTCCTCGGGGGTCTGTATTGTTTTGTGGAACGGGTGCTGCCTGCCACCCCTTCTTTTGTGCGGGCGTCCCGATCCCTGGGTTGGGGGCCTGAGCCTAAAAAAGGAGAGGAGCTTGAGAGCGGGGTGGTGTTTGAAGTCTGCCCGTCAATGTTAGAAAACTGGCCCCCCGCGACCTCTGTTGTAACCACGTCCGCGTGTAGGAGTAGGAGTATTAATATCTGACGAATTGCTGGTATAAGGTGAAGAATCAACCTGAGTAGCAAAAAAGTGACCCCTCTGTCTCGATGTTCTGTTGTAATTCACATCACCACCTGTCAACCACCTGTAGACCTTCCTGTTTTGATAATCAGCGTTCACGACGGTGACCTTATGTTGTTTAAATTTATGTAGCTCCGCCGTGTATCGTGTGAGCTGTTGCTGTAGCTTATCAAGCCAGTTAGTGTCGCTATCCAGCCTTAGAGTGGAGAGATGTGCACCTTCAAAAGCAGCTATCTCGTTGCGTGTAGCTGTTAGATTCTTAGTAACCTCCTCAATGACTAATAGCATCAAGTCCATACAGCACTTGTTGAGAATTTGACACCAACGTTTGCAGAAATCAATGTTATTACGTCCGATGGTGGGAATATTCCGGACACGAAATCCCCTAGGGATATGTTGTTTTTTATAAAAATCGGACATATAGATCCCATGTAATTTCAGGTCTGTTTCTCGTTCGCGTAATCTTAATAGTTCATGAAAAAGATCTGTATGAGATGCTGTAGGCGTGACGGTATCAGCTGTTTCGGTGAATAATATGTCGGCTGCTTCAGCGTCTGAAAACTGATAACCAGTGAGCGGGATGTCGATTATGTCTCTGCCGTCGGCGCTAGCCATACCGGTAATTCATCCGTAGGTAACAGAAGTCAGAGAGAATAGTAGAACGCACGGGTGCCAGGTTAATGTGGAGTAATGTAGAGCAGGAAACCGGCACTCACGAGATAGAGGTCAAGCGTGCCTGGGTGCAGTCTTAGATCGATGACATCAATGTAGAAATAATGAAGATCGCACTCGCAGGTCTTAGTGCAGCAAAAGAAGTTTTATTCTGGACAGGTGCTGACGTTTCGGCTGATACAACAGCCTTTTTCAAAGTGAAAACATCTCACAGAAACGGAAATATATACACGGTGTGGCGGGAACCAAAGAATAATTGAAACAAGTAACACCGGAGGCAGAGGAAATGACGTGTAAAAGTTCAAACAGGTGTAAAAAAACATAAAGTCAAGCTTAATAACAGTAAGCGAAGTAACTACTTTCGACACAGTATCCATTCTTTCCGGACACGTTGCTATACTGGGTCAGTCTAGGTTACTCGTATGATTGCTGATTGGTGTTTCGTTGATCGTGTATTCTATGGATGTCTATACATGTATTTTTTCAACTTAACGCTCGCTTACTGTTATTAAGCTTGACTTTTGATCTTATTTCACTTGTATTGTTCGTTTGTATTTTGTGTTTTCTTTGAGATTTATGTTTTTTTACACCTGTTTGAACTTTTACACGTCATTTCCTCTGCCTCCGGTGTTACTTGTTTCAATTATTCTTTGGTTCCCGCCACACCGTGTATATATTTCCGTTTCTGTGAGATGTTTTCACTTTGAAAAAGGCTGTTGTATCAGCCGAAACGTCAGCACCTGTCCAGAATAAAACTTCTTTTGCTGCACTAAGACCTGCGAGTGCGATCTTCATTATTTCTACATTGATGTCATCGATCTAAGACTGCACCCAGGCACGCTTGACCTCTATCTCGTGAGTGCCGGTTTCCTGCTCTATATATATATATATATATATCTTATTGTAGTGGACAGCACTCCGTTCCAAGTCCTTTGCCTGGGTGCTCGGTAAGACCAGTATATAAAAATAAAAAAAGACCAGCAACACCAGGTTTTTGTAAGTAGAAAAGTGTTATTGCATATGTAACCGACGTTACGTTTCGGTCCCCTTTGGGACCTTTCTCAAGGTGAGAAAAGGTCCCAAAGGGGACCGAAACGTAACGTCGGTTACATATGCAATAACACTTTTCTACTTACAAAAACCTGGTGTTGCTGGTCTTTTTTTATTTATATATATATATATATATATATATATATATATATATATATATACACACACACACATATATATATATATATATATATATATATATATATATATATATATACACACACACAAAAATACAGGTATGGGATCAGTTATTCGTTAAACCGTTATCCAGAAAGCTCAGAATTACAGAATGGCCATCTCCCATAGACTCCATTATATCCAAATAATCCGCATTTTTTAAAAATGATTTTCTTTTTCTCTGTATTAATAAAACCCATAGCTTGTACTTGACCCCAACTAAGATATAATTAATCCTTACTGGAAGCAAAACCAGTCTAGTGGGTTTATTTAATGTTTACATTAGTAGTAGTAGTAGACTTAAGGGAGGAAGGTCTAAATTACAGAAAGATCCGTTATCTGGAAAACCCCAGGTCATGAGCCAATTAAGTTCTGTCTTTTGCGTCGACACTTCTTCCTGTTACAGTTAGAGCTGCAGTATTTCTGGTCAGGTGATCGCTGAGGCAGCACACAGACTATCACAAAATGGTGGTTCAAGGCAAGAGATGTAAAATTCCAATATTTACTTAAATATATAGAGCAGTTTGGTTAGATTCTCTGTTGTTTAAATATTCATTTTGGGGGTAAAGTTTTCCTTTAAAAGGTTGAACTTTTATGGAAGTGTCTTTTTTCAACCTACCTTACTATGTAGCCATGATTGATACAGGTCGTGGAATTCTGATACCCTCATAATTAATGGCATCACAAAGCACTATTTAAAAGGATATATACTGTATACTGTATTTTGCAGGGTATTTATGGCTCCTGTGTATTATAATGCATACCCGTATTCAGTTGGATTATAAAGTTGGTTATAAATTTAAATAAACTTTTAGTGCGATTTTTGATATTTGAAGACAATTTGCAATTGGTTGTCATTTTTTATTATTTGTGGTTGTTGAGTTATGTAGCTTTTTAATCAGCAGCTTTCCAGTTTGCAATTTCCGAAATTTGTTTGCTGCTATGCTCAAAATTACCCTAGCAACCATACATTGTTATAAATAAGAGACTGGAATATAGTTACATAGTTAAATAGGGTTGAAAAAAGACAAAAGTCCATCAAGTTCAACCCCTCCAAATGAAAACCCAGCATCCATACACACACCCCTCGCTACTTTCACATAAATTATAAAGGCATTAACAGAATCAGCCATCACAATATCACCCGGCAGTGCATTCCATAACCTCACTATCCTCACTGTGAAGAACCCCCTACGTTGCTTCAAATGAAAGTTCTTTTCTTCTAGTCTAAAGGGGTGGCCTCTGGTACGGTCATCCACTTTATGGGTAAAAAGGTCCCCTGCTATTTGTCTATAATGTCCTCTAATGTACTTGTAAAGTGTAATCATGTCCCCTCGCAAGCGCCTTTTTTCCAGAGAAAACAACCCCAACCTTGACAGTCTACCCTCTTCCATCCCTCTAACCAATTTAGTTGCACTTAGTCTCTGCACTCTCTCGAGCTCATTTATATCCCTCTTAAGGACTGGAGTCCAAAACTGCACTGCATACTCCAGATGAAGCTTTACCAGGGACCTATAGAGGCAGAATTATGTTTTCATCCCTTGCGTTAATGCCCTTTTTTATGCAAGACAGAACTTTATTTGCTTGATATCACCCCCTCCCTTCCCCCCCCCCCAGCAGCCAAACAAAAGAACAATGGGAAGGTAACCAGATAGCAGCTCCCTAACACAAGATAACAGCTGCCTGGTAGCTCTAAGAACAACACTCAATAGTAAAAACCCATGTCTCACTGAGACACATTCAGTTACATTGAGAAGGAAAAACAGCAGCCTGCCAGAAAGCATTTCTCTCCTAAAGTGCAGGCACAAGTCACATGACTTGGGGCAGCTGGGAAATTGACAAAATGTCTAGCCCCATGTCAGATTTCAAAATTGAATATAAAAAAATCTGTTTGCTCTTTTGAGAAATGAATTTCAGTGCAGAATTCTGCTGAAGTAGCACTATTAACTGATGCGTTTTGAAAAAAACATGTTTTCCGATGACAGGATCCCTTTAACTTAAAGGTGATCCACCCCTTTAAATGGGAAAGCCTTCCTCTATTTCAAGAAACATGGGATTTTTAGTAATGTTCTTTTATACTACAATAAAAACATTTGCTTTCACTGGAACCAGGGGGCCCTTGCATAACCATGGAAACAGACCCAGACCTTTATTCCTACTCCACCCTAATTTAGCATTGAGGTAAGTGATGCAGTTAATGAATATAGTCACCCTCCAACCCCAAACCCATCAGTCAGACTGGCAGAGTTTAAATGCAAATCAATCACTCCAGAAGACTTCTACTACTGCTCCAATGGCAGAGACCTTTTACACCACTCCAGCCAGCACATATTCCATATGATATGGAAAAGGAAGATTTTGTGGATTGTGCAGTTACACCTGGAGAACTGCCATTGCCACTGCTAAATATTGCTCACATCTGTGGCAACTTTCATTATATCTTCTGTAGTGTAGCACTTACTGGAGCACTGCGGGTTGAAGTTTCAGCCAATTATCATAGGATGCTGGAATAATATTTTTTTGCTGTTTTACTACAACTCCCATCAGTCCATGCTGAATGTTGTATTTGCAGAGTTGCAGGGGCAACTTAGTCACCCCTCATTGTAATAGTTGCAAAGGTATTATTTCCTGTAATATCCATATAATATACTTTTTTCTCACGGCAAAGAGGCACAGCAGTAACTGCAGTATCTGATGGTTATGTATGTCCTTTTGAAAAAGCATTAAATGCATTTTCAAAGCTTTTGTGGTGCACACAAGTTCTTATATCAATTACAGCATAAGGCCGTACTGTTTCATGACAATAATCTTGGGGCCCACAGACATTCAGCCCCTACAAATGTATTTTTAGCACTTTTTCCCCCACTTCTGAGCCAAAATAAAGACAGATTCAGATTTTTTTTTTTTTTTAAATCACCCTCTGTATCAACTTGATATTGCTAGAAACGAGTCACTCTCACATCAATTAAAACTTTATCCATTAAAGGAAAACCTTTGTATCTGTTCCATCTGGATAAAAGATGAAGGACCTGCAAGAAATAAATATCCCAGGATATTTTACCAAAAGGTGCATTAAAATAACTGAATAATGTCAAGTGTTGGCTCGCAGGTGGCAGGGACGTGTCAATTTAACACAGCCCAGAGGAAGCAAATAGGGCAAAAAATGCAGCTTGAAGAAATGAGGAAGTGTGACAAGTCAAAAAAAAAAAAAAAAAAAAAAAGGTAATCCAATGTGTGAAGTACAATTCAGCAGGAATATGCAAATATGCAGGAAAATGGCCTGCTGCAACATTGAAAACACAGGAAAACTTTGCAGGTGCACGTCAAACAAAGGTAAACTTGAAATACACCAGTTTGATATGAAATAAAATTACTTGTATAAAAAAAAAAAAGTTGTTTTTTATTTAATTCAGTTATTATATACAAAGCCAGCATACTTTTCAACATAGAAATGAACCATAATCAGCAAATGTATGTCCCGATTGTTCTCTCTACTCCGGCATAAGCATTGCTCTACCCTGTAAGTCCATATCTATCAGGTCTGCTTCATAGGGGCAGGGATATTGGCTGAAGCTTGTTCCAGGTAAGCCAGCGGCCCCTGCGGCATCTCACTGGTCTTTTTATGTTGCCCATTTATTTCTTCTAATACCTGTTGCCAGCTCCGGAGTTTTGTCAGATGTTTCTGTATTAAGGCTTCCTTTCGTTGCAGCTCATTTCTAAGCTCAGAAACATCCTGCAGTAAAAAAAAAGTTATTAGCATAAACTTCAACCAAGAGTAGGACATTTTATAATAGACAAAGTTAACTTATAGGTCCCTGGTGAGGCCTCATCTGGAGTATGCAGTGCAGTTTTGGACTCCAGTCCTTAAGAGGGATATAAATGAGCTGGAGAGAGTGCAGAGACTAAGTGCAACTAAATTGGTTAGAGGGACGGAAGAGGGTAGACTGTCAAGGTTGGGGTTGTTTTCTCTGGAAAAAAGGCGCTTGCGAGGGGACATGATTACACTTTACAAGTATATTAGAGGACATTATAGACAAATAGCAGGGGACCTTTTTACCCATAAAGAGGATCACCGTACCAGAGGCCTCCCCTTCAGACTAGAAGAAAAGAACTTTCATTTGAAGCAACGTAGGGGGTTCTTCACAGTCAGGACAGTGAGGTTGTGGAATGCACTGCCGGGTGATGTTGTGATGCTGATTCAGTTAATGCCTTTAAGAATGGCTTGGATGATTTTTTGGACAGACAAAATATCAAAGGCTATTGTGATACTAAGCTCTATAGTTAGTATAGGTATGGGTATATAGAATTTAATTAAAAGTAGGGAGGGGTGTGTGTATGGATGCTGGGTTTACATTTGGAGGGGAAACCTGATGGAATTTGTCTTTTTTTCAACCCAATTTAACTATGTAACTCATACCTCCCAACATTTTGGAAGTAAAAAGAGGGACAAAAATTTGCGCAGCGAATTTTTTTTGACCACGCCCTTTCTCTGGCCACCCCCTAATTACCATGTTAATTATACAAAATTTGGCAGGTTATGAAAGTTTGAAAATATTTCTCCTAACTGGTTTTTTGTGTCTCAAAATTATTACAAAGTATCTTATTTGCACCTGTTAGGTGTTCTCTGCTCTCTGCTAAAAGCCAATTAAGTTAGAAACAGTTTCTTTTTCTGGCTGTTCAGTGCAGAGAAAAGAGGGACTTTCCAATACAAATGAGGGACAGCGGGTTGAGCTGTCAAAAGAGGGACTGTCCCTCCGAAAAAGGGACAGTTGGGAGGTATGTGTAACTATGTAACTAGCCCATTAATGAAGCAGTGTGTAGGACAGATGTGTAAACTGCATGTGCCGTGTGAAAGTGGGTACAAACCTCCCAGGCCCTATACACTAGTTCCTTACTGTCATTTTTCCTACATACAATAGAAAACTACATCCCCCTGAGACTGTCTCAGTTACCATTTATTCATAGGATTCATTGAAAGTCGCTGAACACAATTTTTACATGGTCTGAACATATCAAGTCTTTGCTATCATTAAACCCATTTGTAGAAAGTGTCATTGCTCTGCATTTAATCTTAGATTCCAGTATCCTGAGAACAGTCTTAGTCACTTACCTCTTTAATAACCTGCTCAGGTTTCTGAACAGAAAGCTGTAACCTCTTCTGCAGGAAGAAACATTCCGTTTGTCTAGCGACATCTAGAAACTTCTGGATACACTGCTCAACCCCTGAGACGAGAAACCAGGGCATTACAAATTGGGCATTATTTAAGTATAAAAAATAACAAATGAATACAAATATTTGCTGAACATATTAACCCAATTCAAAATTCATTTGGTTCCCTCTATCACATTACCCTGACTTAGGGCCCTATTCTTAGTTGCAAGGAGCCTGTGCCCAAGGGGATGATTAATGTTGATGCACTGTGCAGACCTTCGATTTAAAGGAGAACTAAACCCCCCGCGATGTTAAGTCCCCACTCCCTGCACCGTCTTACCCCTCAATTCTGTGAGTGAATGCAGCGTAGCTCACGGGCGCCATCTTTTTCTCTTGTGTAGTCTTCGTGTCGTCTTCCGGCGCTTCGGCAATTTCCGTCTCTTTTGTTGCGTATTGGCGCATGCGCAGTTGGAGCAATCTTCCGGTTCACAACAACTGAACCAAAAAGAAACGGAAATTGCCAAAGCACCGGAAGAAGACACGAAGATTACCGAAGAGTAAAAGATGGCGCCCATGAGCTCCGCTGCGCTCATTTTGCATGTGCGGTCACTATTTCAAGAGGGGACATAATGTACTAGCTGGAGCCACGTCGTCTCGTCTCACTGTGTATTCGTATACTGCTGAGATGACAATAAAGTTCACTTTGACTTTGGAGTTTGACTTGATGGGTAACACTGTGCAGGGAGTGGGGCCAGTGGGGACTTAAAGGGGTGGTTCACCTTTAAGGTGATTTTTAGTATATTATAGAATGGCCAGTTCTAAACGATTTTTTAATTGTTTTTTTTTTTTTATAGTTTTATAGTTATTTGTCTTTTTCTTCGGATTCTTTGCAGCTTGCAAATGGGCGTCGCTGACCCCCTTCTAAAAAACAAATGCTCTGTAAGGCTACAAATGTATTGTTACTTTCTATTCAGTCCCTCTCCTATTCATATTCTAGTGAATTCTTCAAATCAATGCATGGTTGCTAGGGGAATTTGTACCCTAGCAACCAGGTTGCTTAAAATGCAAATTAAAGAGATGTTAAATAAAAAGCTAAATAACTCAAAAACCTTAAATAATAAAAAACAAAAACCAATTGCAAATTGTCTCAGAACCTCACTCTCTACATCATACTAAAAGTTATCTCAAAGGTGAACCACCCCTTTGACATTGTGGGGGGTTTAGTTCTCCTTTAAATCTAAATGTGAATTTAATGCTAGAAAAATGTGCATTCTGTGCAGAAAGACAACAGATTCATCTGTTCAAAGAAGGTTAAAGGGGATGGTTCACCTGTAAGTTAACTTTTAGTATGTTATAGAATGGCTAATTCTAAGCAACTTTTCAATTGGCCTTCAATTTTTTTTTTGTTGTTTTTGAATTGTTTGCCTTCTTCTTCTGACGCGTTTCAGCTTTCAAATGGGGGTCACTGACCCCATCTAAAAAAGAAATGTTCTTTAAGGCTACACATTTATTGCGACTGTTACTTTTAATTACTTGTCTTTCTATTCAGGCCTCTCCTATTCATTTTCCAGTCCCTTGTTCAAATCAATGCATGGTTGCTAGGGTAGTTTTGAGCCTAGCAACCAGAATGCTGAAATTGCAAACTGGAGAGCTGCTGAAAAAAAAGCTTAATAACTAAAAAAAAACACATAATAAAAAATGAAAACCAACTGCAAATGGACTCAGAATATCCCTCTCTACTTCGTACTAACAGTTAATTTAAAGGTGAACAACCCCTTTAAAGAACAATAGATTCCATATTTATTTCTCAAGGTGATCAATGCACATTGTTTTGAAGCATTTACTTTATGTATATGAAGGGCCTGTGTATGACATTTGCTCCTGTACATAAGCGCCCTTAGAATGATTCTATAATATGTGTTAATGTTACATGATTTTGTTATGAGCAAACCCAGTTTCTGGCTACTTCATTTTGTTACAGAACAGTAACCAAAGTGCTTTATTATATTTCTATTATATTCCACACTTGTGCAGCCACAGACACTTGCTCTAATCCTGGGCTGTTCCATTCCTCATGAACCACAAGTATTTGTCACATTGGCTTCCTCTTACCCGTTCTAATTTCCTCTTGGTCTGTCCCATTGACATAATCCTGGCTGACAAGAGACGCAAAACTTGCCTTGAGGGGGAAAATTAAAGTATTTATTATTATTATCATAAGAAATACAGCTGAACATATATAAGTCGCATTGATTGTTACACTGTGCCAGGAGACATTTGTAGCCGCACTAATTTAGTTCATATGGAGTTACTCCTATCCCTATTCCCTGCGGATGCGCGCCCCCGTCTCACCTCAAAGGAAGACTCTAAATCATCCACTAAAGTGCCGCTAGGGTTCTTGGCCCCGGGCGGAGTGGACATGAGTCCAGCCGGTGCTCCTGGCTGGATGGGAGGCGGAGGACCCGGCTGCTGAGCTGAGAACATTCCACTGAGAGAAGACGCCATGACAGCTCTATACAAAGACCGGGAAACTAGAAGCTGTGAGGGCGGAAACTCATAAACGCCATCTTGAGCGAGGGAAAAGTAACGCGCATTGTAACAGCGGAAATGACTTAAAAAAACAGGGTACCGGCCATCTTTGATATTGGAAATACGGCTGACTGCTATTCTCGCGAGCTCTTAAACTGTGGGACTGCCCACTCACTCACAGATGAGCGCACAACACTGGCTACGGGATAGGGGACAGGGCTGGATTAGTGATTGTGTGACAAGTAGTACCTCACATACAGGGCAGGATTAGTGATTGTGTGACAAGTAGTAGCTCACATACAGGGCAGGATTAGTGATTGTGTGACAAGTAGTACCTCACATACAGGGCTGGATTAGTGATTGTGTGACAAGTAGTACCTCACATACAGGGCTGGATTAGTGATTGTGTGACAAGTAGTAGCTCACATACAGGGCAGGATTAGTGATTGTGTGACAAGTAGTAGCTCACATACAGGGCAGGATTAGTGATTTTGTGACAAGTAGTAGCTCACATACATGCAGGATTAGTGATTGTGTGACAAGTAGTACCTCACATATAGGGCTGCTGCCAGGTTGCCGTGGTTCCAGACAAATTGGGCTACTAATTTAAAGCCCAGGTGGGTTTTGAAAGCACAAACTGGCCAAGGTACGGATTTGGGCTACTTTCTGAGCCTTTGGCTGATTTGTACTTTGGAAACCAACCAAAGTTGTTTGTTGCCCTAATATGCCAAGCCTGTGTCTCCCAATGCATGTTGGGTAATGTAGTTTTTGTTTAACAATTTGCCGATTGCCAAGTTTAATGTAAGACTACAATACCCAGCATGCAATGGGACTGACTTGTGGGAGTCACCAGATTTTGGGCTCTTTGCCCCAGTCACCTGTCACTCTTAAACATTCTTGTGTTTTCTGGTGACTTTTCTCAATTTCAGACACTTTTGGCGCAAAGATCTGCTGGCCACCAAAACGTCTAGAGGTTGAGTTGTTTTACCAATATTTATTGAAATTGTATATGTATTAGGCCCTTATGGGGCCTCTATACCTCCTGAGCCCCCCTCTGTACTTACGCCCCTAGTGACTGGCAAATCTGGGCCAATTTACTTCATAGAAAAATTTGCAAATTAGTGAAAAAATTTTATTTATTTTTTATTTATTTATTTTTTTTAGATTTTTTTTCACTGCACATATTGTGCTATTTTTGGGCTACTTTAGAAGTGCCTCTTGGCTAGTTTTGGGCTGGTTTTATAGCTGATTTTGGCTGGCTTTGAAAATTAGACCTGGCAACCCGACTCACATACAAATTTGAGGGCATGCGCGAGAAGGAACGCCGTTGCGCTTGCGTGCCGAGCGGCTCCATGAAGGATTCAAGCTGAGCCAACGCGTCACAGTAGGGGAGGTGGAGCCTGGGCAGCAGTCCCGGTGGGCCCCAGGCCCCCCAGTCCGACCCTGGCTAGTGTAGTGGATTGCAGAGGAAAGCAGGTATGCTTTTATGCACTCACTCATGTAGCTCCATTGACAGGTCCAATATCACCTGTGTGCAGCTACACAGAGCAGATATCAGTGCACAAATGCATACTTTCACATTTCCATGCTCATACCTGCTCCATATAGCTCCACACAGGCAATACCGGACCTGTCCATGGAGCTACAGGAGAGTGACTTTCTGCACATTTGTCTTTGTTTTAAGTCCTATAAGCAAGTAAACAAAACAGAAAACTAGTATGCATGACACATATGAATTTTGTTGCATGGAGTTAGGAATTTATTTCTGCTTTAATGCAAAGGCTATGAAAGGTTTGTTTTTCCCTATGGAAAAGTTATGTAGCTGCCATTTTACTAAAAAAAAGTTTTTCAGTAACCGAGAATCCCTGTTTTGCATTGCCAGGAATTCTGGTTATAACCTGAAGATAAACAACCTCATAAACCACATAGCAGAACCATTGTAAAATATAAGGATATTGTAAGGCACTGAGGAATTCCATGACCATATTAAAGCATGAGGTCGAAGACACATCCATCAGCATCAACTTTCTCTAAAAAAAAAATCTCTCCAGTTCAGTTAAATTTGATGGCTGCTGAGCATGGACAGCCTGCTTCAAATCATCCCATAGATTTTGAATGATATTCAAGTCGGGGAATGTGACAGCCATTCCAGAATATTTTACTTCTCCCTCTGCATACCGTATATACTCGAGTATAAGCCGACCCAAGTATAAGCCGAGGTACCTAATTTTACCTACGAAAACTGGGAAAACTTATTGACTCTAGTATAAGCCTACACACAACTACAGCCCTGTCTCCCAGCAGCGCACATTCTGCCAAAGCGACCCCCCCAGCGATCAACCGGACTTCTTTGCAAAGTTGATGGTGACAGAGAATTGCCAAACGGATTACTGTGTGCATTGTCCCACTGTCCCACTACCATGTGCAGAGGGTGCTGTTTGATATTGCCATCACTGTTAATCTTACGTATAACCAACAGAGGGCGCTGTGTGATATTGCAGTCACTGTTAATCTTTCATATAACCAACAGAGGGCGCTGTGATATTGCAGTCACTGTTATTCTTTCATACAACCAACAGATGGCGCTGTGTGATATTGCAGTCACTGTTAATCTTTCATATAACCAACAGAGGGCGCTGTGATATTGCAGTCACTGTTATTCTTTCATGCAACCAACAGATGGCGCTGTGTGATATTGCAGTCACTTATTCTTTCATACAACCAACAGAGGGCGATGTGTGATATTGCAGTCACTGTTATTCTTTCATACAACCAACACAGGGAGCTGTGTGATATTGCAGTCACTGTTATTCTTTCATACAACCAACAGATGGTGCTGTGTGATATTGCAGTCACTGTTATTCTTTCATACAACCAACAGATGGCGCTGTGATATTGCAGTCACTGTTATTCTTTCATGCAACCAACAGATGGCGCTGTGTGATATTGCAGTCACTTATTCTTTCATACAACCAACAGATGGCGCTGTGTGATATTGCAGTCACGGTTATTCTTTCATACAACCAACAGATGGTGCTGTGTGATATTGCAGTCACTGTTATTCTTTCATACAACCAACAGATGGCGCTGTGTGATATTGCAGTCACTTATTCTTTCATACAACCAACAGATGGCGCTGTGTGATATTGCAGTCACGGTTATTCTTTCATACAACCAACAGATGGTGCTGTGTGATATTGCAGTCACTGTTAATCTTTCATATAACCAACAGAGGGCGCTGTGATATTGCAGTCACTGTTATTCTTTCATACAACCAACAGAGGGCGCTGTGTGATATTGCAGTCACTGTTATTCTTTCATATAACCAACAGAGGGTGCACTGTTATTCTTTCATATGACCAACAGAGGGCATTGTGGGATATTGCAGTCTCTCCCCAAGTGCACTGTTGGTATAGGAATGATTAAAAGTGACTGCAATTTCAGCTACTCGGGTCGGGTACCGCTGACCCGAGTATAAGCCGAGGTAGACTTTTTCAGCACATTTTGGATGCTGAAAAACTCGGCTTATACACTGGTATATACGGTAAATGCCTTTGTAGATTTTGAAGTGTGTTTAGGGTCATTGTCTTGTTGGAATATCAAACCCCTGCGTAACTTCAACTTTGTGACTGATGCTTGATCATTTATCGTGAAGAATTTGTTGATATTGGGTTGAATTCATCCGACCCTCGACTTTAACAAGGGCCCCAGTCCCTGAACTAGCCACCAAATTTGACAGTAGGTAGCAGGTGTTTTTATTGGAATGCAGTGTTCTTCCACCATGCAAAGAAGAAGCCGGAAGAGGATCGCTCTGTGGTGCTCACTGGTATAACCCTGGGATAGTGCAGTTTTCTGCTGATAAGAGCACCGGCCCTGGGTTTCAGGAAAGTCATTACAGTCACTTGGGGTGCCTAACATAACACCCTGTTTAACATTGGCCACTTGTCAGTTTCTGTGTACTAAATACAGGGGTTCCTTTATCTACAGTATCAGCTGCTTGAATGGTGACATAGTGGCGGGGTCAGTATCTGTATGTCCAGGTGTTGGAAAGTGTCATAATGGGACAGGGATTGGGTGTTTTAGTCACAGTTCAGAACTCTGTGACAAAACAGCTATGCCCATAGGCAAAGGGTTGATTTTGTGTTTGGGGAGACTAACTAAAAAAAATTCTAGAAGGATGACAGTATTCGTCTTGAATTCTTTTTACATTTTTCTAACTATCACCTCAAAGAAAAAGCATAGCCAACATGATACACATTTCCCCCCAAAACAGGGGAGAATACAACTATATAAACCCCCAAGAGCATGTTAGAGGAAATGCAGTGTCAGTTTCACATATTAACTGCCAGAACATGTGGCAAGGTCCTTCCATGGTAGCAGTGAATATTTTAAGTATTATAGAGTTTGAACTGGGACAGGGACTGAACTGTATGTGAACTGCACTGAATGTGCTTGAAGAGCCCACTATTTGACCATTGTGATACAGCTAAACTGCCGGTCTTGTTCAATTTGATAAGAAGTTCATTTGATTTGAAGCAACCTCTGGACTGCTGTTATTTCCAAGTGGGTTGATCTGTTTAACGGTATGGGATCAGTTATCCAGAAACCCATCATCCAGAAAGCTCAGAATTACGGAAAGGCCATCTCCCATAGACTCCATTTTATCCAAATAATCCAAAGTTTTAAAAACAATTTCCTTTTTCTCTTCAATGATAAAACAGTAGCTTGTACTTGATCCCAACTAAGATATAATTAATCTTTATTGGAAGCAACCCCAGCCTATTAGGTTTATTTAATGTTTACATGATGTTCTAGTAGACTTAAGGTATGAAAATCCAAATTATGGAAAGATCCGTTATCCAGAATACCCCAGGTCCCGAGCATTCTGAATAACATGTCCCATGCCTGTACCAGAAGACAAGCCAGTATCCACCTGAGGGTAAGGTGCTGAAACGGCGTAGGGAGTTGCTCATAAACTAAGGGTGCCTGGGGTACACTAGCAGCAAATCACACTATTCAACACGTGTGCTTTATACTAATTTGAAAAATTTTGCCCCAGGCATCCTTTCTGAAAACCTGGCTTTCCAATCAAAACTGGACAGGTGGCGACCCTAAGGTTAGCAAGGTTAGTGGGGAGAGACCGGGAATCTGTCAGTAACATAAAACCATGACCCCTTCCTTTGCTTTTACTCTTCCTTCCCCTGCCCGCTTAAACTAAATCATTTTGGTTGTCTGACCTCTTGTTTCCTTTAAATAGCAATTTTCTTCCTGATCACTTAGGTATTTTCTCTTGAATGGTTTTAAGATCTTCAACACGTGTACAAATTGAATACTTAGTTGGACTGAAATCTAGGATTCCAGACAATATGCAGTAATGGGAAGAAATAGTCACTTTTAGGTGCATTTGGTAATTATTTTTTTTATTACAACCAACATAGTAGATGTGCACACAACTGACACAAAACAGCAATATACTTATAGATATTATTCTAATTTTATTCTTTTTTCACCAGTATCCTTGTACAAGAGGATCGGCCTTCAAGATATACAATATAATAGAATGAAATTCATACCCACCACTTGAAAGGTATACAGGCACTTTTCTGCATATAAAGTCCTTGTTTTCCCCAGAACCATTGTTGTCTTTTAAGAATTGGCTTTTTTCCCCTATATGCTTTAGCTGCTTGAAATGTTTCAAGGCATAGAGGAGTGGCAGACAATATTTGATTGACAGCTGAGATTTTTAAATGAGCTTAAATGAACACTTTAATAAAAAACAGAAATTGGATTTCATGTTTAATTTGAAAAGGACTTTTATTATACAGATTTTTGTGTCTGGGTGACAGGTCCACTTTAAGGGATGCAAATGGCAAGTTACCCATAAAAGTGTCAGTATACCTTAAAATTGTGGAAACCCACAACAGATTAATATAATATCAGAAATGTAAGACTAACATTAAAACAAAACCACAAAACTAACTTTAATAAGATCTACACAGTTGTGATAAAATATAATTGCTTTCAATTTCTTTTCTGGCCATCTCTTCATGGATGCAAGAATCTCCATAGCCATTAGGGTTCATCATAGTTTGCTGACATCTGTTTCAAAAAGAAATTTAGAGGAAAAACATTAATCAGGCTCAGCCCATCCAAAAATCTCTAGGTCAGGGGTTCCCAACCTATTTTGTAAGCCACAAATTTAAAAAGAATTGAGGAGGAACACAACCATGATAAAAGTCTAGGTGATGGCTTTACCTAAAAATGCCTTATAATAATGCACTCATTTCATGAACGACAAACAATTGTGGGCACATTTTGGAATCCTGTAACACTTGTTGCTTTCCTTTAAAGGTGAAGTATTTCTTCTTATAATATTTCCCCAAGCAGATACAGTATGTTATAGAGAGAGCTATTACATGATTAAAAAGAGCAGTCTGGCATTCCAATTACACTGCAAAATAGTATTGACAGCTTTATCACTTTCAGCATCTAGTTTTATCGGTATTATTTGGAAGGAAATTGATTATATTGGGTGAAAAACAATTAAGAAAAAAATAGCTTGAAATAGAATAATGCTTGAACTCAATTGCAGAGCCCTATTTTAGCCAGTGGGAGGGTTGGACTGGGCCGGCGGGCATCGGGATAAAACCCGGTGGGCCCTGGCTCTTTTGGACCCCACCATTCCAGACCCGCTCCCTGCATTACCGTTCTTCTTACCTCCCTCCCTGTCCCCTGATCGCTGCCCCGATCTCCTCTGGCCAGAAGTCCCAACATCCCTCAATAGCCTTTGTGTGATGTGTATACTAAAGGTATGTGACCTGTTATCCAGAATTCTCGGGACCTCAGGTTTTCAGGATGGGCCTTTCCATAATTTTGATCTTCATACTTTAAGGGGGTGATTTATCAATGGTAATATTTGAATTTTTGCCACAATTTATATTTTTTTTTACAAAAACTCACAAATTCAAATTATATTCAAATGTTTGGTATTTATTAAGCACAAAAAACTTGAATGTAAAATTTAGGAATCTAAAAGCTTGCAAGTTCATTTAAAAAAGCAATGGGAGTTGTACTATACAAAATTCAAGCCATATTTTGAACTCAAGACTTTCTTTTTTTCACATTTTTTGAGCTTGTATATTCTGTTTCTTGAGCTTGTAAACTTACAAATTCAAGGTATTTGAGGTTTGAGCAAAAAATGTGTGCGCCAATTCGAATCGTTTGACTTTTTCGGATTTTCGTGCAACAAACCTGATTTTATCTTGTGTGACACCCAAAACGCTCAAATTCTTGGATTATCATACCAAACCCAGTGAAGACCACTTTATCTTCAAATTGTAAAAGGGACATCTGCCATTGACTTATACATGAACTCAGCAGGTTTGAGATGGAGTATTTTTGTATTCTGGCTTTTAGCAGCCTCAGGGTATAATCTAAAAAAAAAAAATAGTTTTCCCCTTTAAAAACCTGACCAAAATTTGAGTTTTCATAAACAACCCCCAGAGAGTTCATTCAAAGTAGAAAAAATCCTCACTAATTCAATTAATTCAATTCTTGATAAATAAGATCATAAATCTGCTAAAATAAACATTATTTAAACCCAATAGGATTGTTTTGCTTCCAATAGGAATTAATATATATTAGCTGAGATCAAGTACAAGGTTCTGTTTTATTATTACATAGAAACAGGAAATCATTTTTTTTTTTAATTTGATTAAAATGGAGTTTATTGGAATGGCCTTTATGTAATTAGGAACTTTCTGGATAACGGGATTATGCATAACAGATCCCATACCTGTACTACATAACTTTTTCATTTTGGATGTTTCTCCTGCCCTGATGGGTTCCCTGGTGGTGGAGTGCAAACGACCCTCCTGCCCTACCCTAAGACTTGTCTGTCATAACTGAAAGCTGAAACCATACCATTTCAATTGAAGCGTCAAGAATGTTTATGTGCCTGCGATTGTCTTTAAGTTTGGTAATCAGTTTCATTTTGTGCGTAAGCCGCTGCCACATCTTAGAAGATCCTTTAGGTGTCAAAAGTTTTCCATTAAGGCTTCTGAATCTATAAAAAGTTAAATAAGGTACAACTGGACTGTTTAAATTGTGTATATTGGTACATACAACAAGGCTCATTCAGGTGCATTACAAAGAGTTACAAATGAAGGACAGGCACCTAAGTAAATGCTGGTTTAAAGCATAACAGAAAAAAATCAGGGCTCAATTAGCAGTACTTGTGTGGACTGGGTTAATCCATATATTAAGGGGCAGATTTATCAAAATGTGAGTCTAGATTTTCATAAATAAAAACACCCACGTTCTGTTAATTTCTATGAGATTTATATTTATCAATCGGTGAAAGTTAGAACTCACCGTTTGATAAATACACTTCCAAAATTCCATAAGAATGAATAGAACGTGGGTGAGTTTTTATTCATTAACACATTTTGATAAATCTTCATTTATTTTATTCATTCTATATGCACTTTATCAAGTGGTACACATGGCTGAACAGTAGTAGATAGACAGCAGAGTGCCTAGACACCTTACATGGTAACTCTCTCCCCAAAACTGATCCACAACCTTCTTAAATGCTAAAGTACTGTATCCGCATTTTACCACAATAAGATAGATATTGATATAGATAAGATTAAAGATAGCAACTATTAACACACATTCCTTACTACCACATACATTCTCCATTCCAAATTTGGAATATAAAGTCAAATTTTATTAAAGGGATATATTCAATATTAAAAATGCACTTTTAATGGGCTATATGAAACTTGCTGGTTGCGATTGTGCACTACACGTGGAATACATGTGCTTTAGAAAAATGCAAACACGTCAGGTAACGGGGCCACACATTTAGAACTAGCAATAGCTCAATGCAATAGCTTGTGATACAAAAAGATAATTATGTTTCATTGAAACTGTGTTCACAATGATGGGCATTGCAAGCAAGAAGTGAACGAAGTATCAATGTATTGGGTTTTAACTAAATGTGGTGGAACACTCCAGAATCAGGTCATCATCCCACCAAACTGGATGGAATTTGCACCTAAAAAAGGATAGCATCCTGCTCCACTTCTAGCAATGACTTTAATGCTTTAAGTTCTACATCTGAATTTCGGAGTTTTAGTGCAAAAAATAGTTTTGTGGTAATAACTTTTCTAACCTGCCTGCCCTGCCTCGCCTCATGCCCCTTACCTACCATCCTCACTCACTGCTGCTTCTGAACTGTCTGCCACAGTGTCACGACCGGCACCCAATACCAGAACAAGTGGCAAGTACCCTGGTCTCGGCTTCACCAGTAGTGTGACCACCGTTGGGCTTCGGGAGGAGCCCTCAGCTTACTTGGGTGCCACCTGGACTTAACGAGAGGTCCAAGGCGAGATGTTCTGGCTGGCAAAGGGGCACGGTTGTTAGCAGAGTCTTTTGGGCCAAAGGTCACGGTACAAATGGAGCAGGCAACAGAATCGTCAGACAGGCCAGGTCGAGGCAGGCAGATAACAAGAATCGTCAGGCAGGCAAGGGTCAAACCGGGTTGTCAATCAAGGGGTTAAGCAGGAAGAGTTGTCGTAGGCAGGCAAGGGTCAGGATACAGAATGCAGAATAGTCAGGAACAGGCTGGGTCAAACACGGGTAATCAAACAGACTAGATACAGAACAGAACGCATGCACAAGGCTCAGGAACCACTTAGAAACAAGTTCTATCACGTGCAAATACCAACAGACAGACTGGGCTTTAAATATCATTTGAATTTGGCGCCTTTGCGTGCTGACGTCATACGTCAGTGCGCCTGCGCCTTTTAATACCACAGAGGCGCGCCCTAGAGATTCGGCGCCTGCAGCCTAACGTGCGCCCACGCAATCCGGCACCTGTGGCCTAACAGAACCCGCACGACGCCGAGGGGGGACAGGCGTCCCTGCCGTCCCCCCACTAGACCACCAGGTATGTCTCTTACACACAGTTCTATGCAAAGGAAATTATATAACCGCAAATGGTTACCTGTTACCAGCAAATAAGTTAGTGTGTTTTATCTGTGTGATATTTTACAACTCTTCTTTGTTTTCTTACCTCATCTTGTGCAGAGCAAATAACTTGTCCAAAAAAGAAATCTTTATATCCATTATACATTTTTCAATATTTACTTCAGTCTAGATAGGAAACAAAATCACATAAACATGTATTAGAAAAGCTTCATTCAGTATTTTAGCTAAATGACACAGCTGCTTTCCATTGGAATGACTAAATCCAGGGCCATCTTTGAGTTGACATGTGTTGGGGTCCAAGCCCCATAAGTTATATAATGAACTGTACAACCTGCAGTCTCTTGGCCACACAAATATTAAAAGGAAAGGACAACTTAAAGTACAAGGGAAACCAAATCAAGTTGGGGTTGTTGTCTCTAGAGAAAAGGTGCTTGGAGGGGATACATCCACAGTACACTATAAAAAATAGAAAAGGGGAGGTTATTTTTTTACATAAAATAAAACAAGGGACAAAGGCCACCCCCTAAGACTTGAGGAACTGAAGTTTTATTTGGTAGCAGCAAAAAGGTGTGAGGCTATGGTATTCCCTGCCATTTTGGAGTGCCCAACTACTCAACAGATGATTAGAACTAAAATCCGAGGCACAACCAAATTTTAAACAATCCATTAATAAAATATACTTTGGACATATGGGGTCAAACATATTTTTCTAGCAACATCTACAAGCTACATATTCTGTAATAATTCATTGCATTTAAGGAGTACTTTATTTATTTTAACTATAAATCCCACCTAGAGAACACTAAAGAAGTCAACAACTGATACATACACAAGTAAGCAAAGACTCTCCTGCCCTGATACTTCCTATTTACTATATATACTATACCTCTATGTAAAATATAGGCTGTTTGACAAGCTCAGTGTGCATTTGTTCTCTTGTTTTCCTTTTGGGAATGAGATTTAAAAGGACTGGTAATAAAGATTTTTTTAAAGTTTGTATCTGTTCATCCAGAAAATAAACTATTTTATATGAGAAAGGTTTGAATGACATTTGAATTCCTGTGTAAGAACTACTGTAAGCTTATAACATGTGCCTTTTTTGCCCTATTCAGTTTAAATGGCTACCCTAATGGCTTCAAAGCAGCAACACTATAGTAATGTTTCTGAAGCAAGTACATTTTGCGTTTGCAGATTAACAGTGTGTTATATTTAAATGCTTAAAAAAGCTTTGGGTGATGTTTCCAGTAACCAATTATAGTGATGGATTCTCTGTTATAACCATTCCATTTTCAGCTTAAGGCTAAGGCCACACTAGGCGATAGCGCCTAGCGAGGCAATTTCGAGCGACAGTAGAGAAAAGATCGCCGCGTGTGTTTTTACGCTGGCGATTTTTCGCGATTCCCCATAGACGCCAGCGCAAAAGTTTCCCCAGCGATTGCGGCATAAAAGTCGTGGCGAAAAGTCGCCGCGAGTCAAATCGCGGCGCTATCGCCTAGTGTGGCCTTAGCCTAAAGCCCTGCTTGTAAACTAATAGGTATATCACCCCCCCCATTCATATCCTCATCCCTTCCATTATGGAGAAATTACACAATATTCAATACTATACAAACTTTAATATTTTCTATATAATGTTAATACACTAAATTACAGGCATAGGATTTTTACCCAAAATGTTCAGGGCCTGGGGTTTTCACCATCACCTTACCATAAGTCTGATAAAAGTCACAAGTTAAATGTAACTTACCTTCTGCTTTGCGATTGCCAGAGAACTCTCTTGTTTGAAATTTGGCTTAAGTATGGTTTTTTTTAAGTTTTCATTTTGACTTTTGTCAAAACATTTTTTCATTGTTTTCTCATTAAAGGGTCGCTGTATGTTTCCCAAATACCTAAAAAAAATAATTATTCAAGGATACTTACAGTAAAAAAAAAAATCATATTTCTAAGTGTAGTTTCAGGAGTCTCCTTGTAGCCTGACATGCTATAGAGCTGCAGAGTTGTGCAGCAGAGTTCAAAGGCACTATGTTTTGTCTGCTTCTGATCCCCTTCCTGACAGTGGTGACATGTGTCTTGGAGGAGCATACGCAGTTTAACCTATGTCCTAAATCAGCTTCTACAGTGCATGCTCCTGCAAGATTCCGCAACAACAGAAGAGGATTAGAGGACTGACAGAGGATGGCACCTTTGAATCTGCGCAACACTGCAGATTTATAACAGGTCAGGCTACAGGGAAACTTGTGACAAAGAACATGCTGGTGGTGGGAGCTTGGAGGGGGGCAATGAAAGGAGCGGCATGAGGCAGTGGAGGGGGCATGGGGTTAGTTCTCCTTTAATGGTATTATCATTAAATCAATATAGCAATAGAACGAAAAAGAAGAAAATGAAAATGTTTTAGTTATATTACACATACTTCCACATATACATTTTTTTTAAAATTCAAATAAAAAAAGGCAAGCACTCATTTGCTGCATAGTATCTACCTACCATGCTAATGCACCATCCAGCTCATTTCCAATGGCATTTTGGACAAATTCCAAAGTGAAGGGATCATATTTTTCTACTAGCAGTTTATTTAGGTCTTCCATCAACTGTTGCAGTGTTTTATCCTGAAAAAAAAATATGTCAACAAAGCAGTTTTACTGTTCAGGTATTGGGCCTGGCCCAAACGCACCCCCTGCTCCCCCGGTAGTTACGCCACTGGTTCAAGCCAGCAAATATAAAAAGCTATAAACAGCAGAAGTGACAGCACTCACAAGTCATTCTTTTAATAAATGTTGAGAAACACAATTTTATTTTCAGAGTGTTTGTCACGTAGCGAGACCTACATTCAGAAACGATGCACCTACCACACTGAAAGGTACAGTATATATCACACCAATGCATACAGAATTGTCACTAGATAATAAAGCAATAAGAAAGTAATAGTGAAACAAACCAGAGCAGAGTAAATACAACATATACACAATTAACCCTTTAAGTGCCAGCAGAATTTCACATTTTGGTTACGCGAAATGCCAGCCGTTTTTGAAACATTTTGTGCTCTCTCACTTTAGGGGCATTTTCTGAGGGGAAACCTATAGTTTACCTAGGAAAACTATACATTGTTTTTTTCGGTAGAAACTGAGCTTTCTAAATCTGCCGGAGTTTTCATGTATTTCCACCTGTGCAAAAAAATTTATAGTGCTAAATACCAAAAAAAAATGAAAAATTACCATTTTTCATCGTATATCAATTTATACCAGAAAAATATTTCATTTTAGGGATGATAATCCAACTGATTTGGAAAGCCTTATGTCTCTCGAACGTGCCAATACCAGATATGTATAGTTTTAGGGAGATTTAGGATTTCTGTACAGCAAAAACTCCCGGCAGTATATTACCGAATTTTGAAAGCACTAAGGCAGAAAACGGCATGCTTTAGATTCCAAGGCAAAAAATCCTGAAACCGTAGGTTTACCCCAGAAAACCATACATTTTTGAAAAGTACACATTCTGCCGATTACAAAATGGGTAACTATGTCTCTCTACTCCCAACTACCAAACATAAAAGCTTGTCTGAAAATAGCGGTTTTTCAAAAAAAAATTCAAAATTCTGAAAAATCATTTCAAAGGTTTTATTTTGCTGCTCCGCATATCCCAAACTATATTAGGTACCAAGAAAAAGCACCTGAAATATGATTGCCAGGGGTCCACTGAACAGTTTGATACCCATTATGCATAGGTTTACCAAAGTATCTGGCATTTAGAGACACCAATATGAAGTTAGCACATCCAAATTGATCAGGACTTTACTTCAGCTACTGAGAAATCAACACATTGACTGCATTTTTTGTGGGGTAAAAACACAGAAATATATGTTTACCCCCCAAACCCATATATTTTTGGAAAGTACACATTCTACTGAATCTAAAATGGGTACCCATGCCTTTCTGCTCCAAACTACTGAGTCGCAAGGCTTTCCCAAAATTGTCGGTTTTGGTGAAATATCTGAAAATTGCCTCAAACCTTCAACTTCCCAGCACCATATCGCCCATGTATCATTACGTACTAAGAAAAAGCACCCTAAATATGATTGCCAGGGTTCCTCTGAACATTTTGGTGGTCATTGTTCATAAGTTTACCAAAGTATCTGGCATTTAGAGGCCCCAAAATGAAGTTAGCGCATACAAACAGTCCCGTGGGTAACTTCAGCTAATGAAAGATCAACACATTGACTGCATTTTTGTGGGGTAAAAACACAGAAATATATGTTTACCCCCCAAAACCCATATATTTTTGGAAAGTACACATTCTAACCGAATCTAAAATGGGTACCCATGCCTTTCTGCTCCAAACTACTGAGTCGCAAGGCTTTCCCAAAATTGTCGGTTTTGGTGAAATATCTGAAAATTGCCTCAAAGCTTCAACTTCCCAGCACCATATCACCCATGTATCGTTACGCACCAAGAAAAAGCACCCTAAATATGATTGCCAGGGTTCCTCCAAACAATTTGGTGGCCATTGTTCATAGGTTTACCAAAGTATCTGGCATTTAGAGGCCTCAAAATGAAGTTAGCGTATACAAATAGTCCTGTGGGTAACTTCATCTAATGAAAAATCAACACATTGACTGCATTTTTGTGGGGTAAAAACACAGAAATATATGTTTACCCCCCAAACCCATATATTTTTGGAAAGTACACATTCTACTGAATCTAAAATGGGTACCCATGCCTTTCTGCTCCAAACTACTGAGTCGCAAGGCTTTCCCAAAGTTGTCGGTTTTGGTGAAATATCTGAAAATTGCCTCAAAGCTTCAACTTCCCAGCACCATATCACCCATGTGTCATTACGTACTAAGAAAAAGCACCCTAAATATGATTGCCAGGGTTCCTCTGAACATTTTGATGGCCATTGTTCATAAGTTTACCAAAGTATCTGGCATTTAGAGGCCCCAAAATGAAGTTAGCGCATACAAACAGTCCCGTGGGTAACTTCATCTAATGAAAAATCAACACATTGACTGCATTTTTGTGGGGTAAAAACACAGAAATATATGTTTACCCCCCAAACCCATATATTTTTGGAAAGTACACATTCTACTGAATCTAAAATGGGTACCCATGCCTTTCTGCTCCAAACTGCTGAGTCGCAAGGCTTTCCCAAAGTTGTCGGTTTTGGTGAAATATCTGAAAATTGCCTCAAAGCTTCAACTTCCCAGCACCATATCACCCATGTGTCATTACGTACTAAGAAAAGCACCCTAAATATGATTGCCAGGGTTCCTCTGAACATTTTGGTGGCCATTGTTCATAAGTTTACCAAAGTATCTGGCATTTAGAGGCCCCAAAATGAAGTTAGCGCATACAAACAGTCCCGTGGGTAACTTCAGCTAATGAAAAATCAACACATTGACTGCATTTTTGTGGGGTAAAAACACAGAAATATATGTTTACCCCCCAAACCCATACATTTTTGGAAAGTACACATTCTACAGAATCTAAAATGGGTACCCATGCCTTTCTGCTCCAAACTACTGAGTCGCAAGGCTTTCCCACATTTGTCGGTTTTGGTGAAATATATGAAAATTGCCTCAAAGCTTCAACTTCCCAGCACCATATCACCCATGTATCGTTATGCACCAAGAAAAAGCACCCTAAATATGATTGCCAGGGTTCCTCCGAACAGTTTGGTGGCCATTGTTCATAGGTTTACCAAAGTATCTGGCATTTAGAGGCCCCAAAATGAAGTTAGCGCATACAAATAGTCCTGTGGGTAACTTCAGCTAATGAAAGATCAACACATTGACTGCATTTTTGTGGGGTAAAAACACAGAAATATATGTTTACCCCCCAAACCCATACATTTTTGGAAAGTACACATTCTACAGAATCTAAAATGGGTACCCATGCCTTATTGCTCCAAACTACCGAGTCGCAAGGCTTTCCCAAAGTTGCCGGTTTTGGTGAAATATCTGAAAATTGCCTCAAAGCTTCAACTTCCCAGCACCATATCACCCATGTGTCATTACGTACTAAGAAAAAGCACCCTAAATATGATTGCCAGGGTTCCTCTGAACATTTTGGTGGCCATTGTTCATAAGTTTACCAAAGTATCTGGCATTTAGAGGCCCCAAAATGAAGTTAGCGCATACAAACAGTCCCGTGGGTAACTTCAGCTAATGAAAAATCAACACATTGACTGCATTTTTGCGGGGTAAAAACACAGAAATATATGTTTACCCCCCAAACCCATATATTTTTGGAAAGTACACATTCTACGGAATCTAAAATGGGTACCCATGCCTTTCTGCTCCAAACTACTGAGTCGCAAGGCTTTGCCAAATTTGGCGGTTTTGGTGAAATATCTGGAAATTGCCTCAAAGCTTCAACTTTCCAGCATCGTATTGTCCATGTATCATTACCAGCATAAAGCATCCTAAATATAAACATAGGGGTCTACTAAACAGTTTGATGCCCAATATGCATAGATATACCAAACTATGTGGCGCACAGAGACCCCCAAATGACAATATGTATAGACATTTTCACGGCTGACGCGCTGGCTGCTGCAATATAACCACTCGGTGTGTGTATTATGCGACATTAGACCACCTAACAGTACAGAGACCCCAGAAAACCATATATTTTCAGAAAGTACAGATTCTGACGAATCTAATATGGGTAAATAAGTGTTTCTACTGCAAACTGCCAAACTGAAAAGCAATGCTGAACATAACGGTTTTTATCAAATTTCTGAAAATCGTCACAAAGCTTGAATTTTACCCCATTATATGCCCCACATTTCGTAACTTATCAGCATAAAACATCCTAAATATGAACGCCAGGGGTCTACTAAACACTTTGATGCCCAATATGCATAGATATACCAAACTATGTGGCGCACAGAGACCACCAAATGACAATAGTGTATATACATTTTCACGGCTGACGCGCGCTGGCTGCTGCAATATGAGCACCTGGTGTGTGTAATATGCGACATTAGACCCCCCTAACAGTACAGAGACCCCAGAAAACCATATATTTTCAGAAAGTACACATTCTGACGAATCCAATATGGGTAAATATGTGTTCCTACTGCAAACTGCCAAACTGCAAAGCAATGCTGAACGTAACGGTTTTTATCAAATTTCTGAAAATCGTCACAAAGCTTGAATTTTACCCCATTATATGCCCCACATTTCGTAACTTATCAGCATAAAACATCCCAAATATGAACGCCAGGGGTCTACTGAACACTTTGATGCCCAGTATGCATAGATATACCAAACTATGTGGCGCACAGAGACCCCCAAATGACAATAGTGTATATACATTTTCACGGCTGACGCACTGGCAGCTGCAATATAAGCACCTGGTGTGTGTATTATGCGACATTAGACCCCCCTAACAGTACAGAGACCCCAGAAAACCATATATTTTCAGAAAGTACACATTCTGACGAATCCAATATGGGTAAATAAGTGTTTCTACTGCAAACTGCCAAACTGCAAAGCAATGCTGAACATAACGGTTTTTATCAAATTTCTGAAAATTGTCAGAAAGCTTGAATTTTACCCCATTATATGCCACACATTTCGTAACGTATCAGCATAAAACATCCTAAATATGAACGCCAGGGGTCTACTGAACACTTTGATGCCCAATTTGCATAGATATACTAAACTATGTGGCGCACAGAGACCCCCAAATGACAATAGTGTATATACATTTTCACGGCTGACGCGCTGGCTGCTGCAATATGAGCACCTGGTGTGTGTATTATGCGAGATTAGACCCCCCTAAAAGTACAGAGACCCCAGAAAACCATATATTTTCAGAAAGTACACATTCTGACGAATCCAATATGGGTAAATAAGTGTTTCTACTGCAAACTGCCAGACTGCAAATCAATGCTGAACGTAACCGTTTTTATCAAATTTCTGAAAATCGTCACAAAGCTTGAATTTTACCCCATTATATGCCCCACATTTCGTAACTTATCAGCATAAAACATCCTAAATATGAACGCCAGGGGTCTACTGAACACTTTGATGCCCAATATGCATAGATATACCAAACTATGTGGCGCACAGAGACCCCCAAATGACAATAGTGTATATACATTTTCACAGCTGACGCGCTGGCTGCTGCAATATAAGCACCTGGTGTGTGTATTATGCGACATTAGACCCCCCTAACAGTACAAAGACCCCAGAAAACCATATATTTTCAGAAAGTACACATTCTGACGAATCCAATATGGGTAAATAAGTGTTTCTACTGCAAACTGCCAAACTGCAAAGCAATGCTGAACATAACGGTTTTTATCAAATTTCTGAAAATTGTCAGAAAGCTTGAATTTTACCCCATTATATGCCACACATTTCGTAACGTATCAGCATAAAACATCCTAAATATGAACGCCAGGGGTCTACTGAACACTTTGATGCCCAATTTGCATAGATATACTAAACTATGTGGCGCACAGAGACCCCCAAATGACAATAGTGTATATACATTTTCACGGCTGACGCGCTGGCTGCTGCAATATGAGCACCTGGTGTGTGTATTATGCGACATTAGACCCCCCTAAAAGTACAGAGACCCCAGAAAACCATATATTTTCAGAAAGTACACATTCTGACGAATCCAATATGGGTAAATAAGTGTTTCTACTGCAAACTGCCAGACTGCAAATCAATGCTGAACGTAACCGTTTTTATCAAATTTCTGAAAATCGTCACAAAGCTTGAATTTTACCCCATTATATGCCCCACATTTCGTAACTTATCAGCATAAAACATCCTAAATATGAACGCCAGGGGTCTACTGAACACTTTGATGCCCAATATGCATAGATATACCAAACTATGTGGCGCACAGAGACCCCCAAATGACAATAGTGTATATACATTTTCACAGCTGACGCGCTGGCTGCTGCAATATAAGCACCTGGTGTGTGTATTATGCGACATTAGACCCCCCTAACAGTACAAAGACCCCAGAAAACCATATATTTTCAGAAAGTACACATTCTGACGAATCCAATATGGGTAAATAAGTGTTTCTACTGCAAACTGCCAAACTGCAAAGCAATGCTGAACATAACGGTTTTTATCAAATTTCTGAAAATTGTCAGAAAGCTTGAATTTTACCCCATTATATGCCCCACATTTTGTAACGTATCAGCATAAAACATCCTAAATATGAACGCCAGAGGTCTACTGAACACTTTGATGCCCAAAATGCATAGATATACCAAACTATGTGGCGCACAGAGACCCCCAAATGGATATATAGTAGATAAAATTTACAAGGCAAAACAAAATAAGGCAGTAAAGGGTGAAATGCAAAAAAATCCAATAAAACCACAAAAATCAATGTTTTTTTTCCAGACTAGTGTTATCAGCTGTCAGAATCACAGTTTGAATATTTTAGATGGGCCAAACAGGTTATACGGCTAGAAAAAAGTGAACACAATATATGCAGAGCTGAAAATGCAATAAAATGGCTAAAAATTCAATAAAATGGCTAAAAATGCACCAAAATACCCAAAATTGCAATATAATCACCGAAATAACATACAAAAGGTATTGCACAGTACGGTTAGCGAATACGCTATGCGTAATGGCAATAAAACATTTTTTTCAGCCAAAAAAAGAAACGATGCGATAAGAAAAAAAAAAAAAAGGCCACAATGCCATGTATGTGCGTGTGCGTGTGTACAAATGGTAAATTACATGTTATGTGCGCGTGTGTGCGTGTGCACATGTGTGTAAGTGCAGTGAGTGTAAGTGACCCCCCCAATCCCCAAAAATGTATGTGTAAGTGTGTGTAAGTGTGAATCTAAGTGTGTATTACTGTAATAAGTGTGTGTTGGTGTGTTTGTGTGTGTAATTGTTGCACTAACCTGAAAAAATCGCTGGAGACTGTTGCAGGCGATCAGGAAGAGCCCCTGGAAGACATCTGCCTCGTGGTTCCTGTCTGTGTGCTGTGGGGGCGGAGATCGACGATCCGGTGCAGGCTGCAGCAGCAGGACACGTAAGTAACACGTGCCTGCTGCTGTTTTTGGGCCCCTGGGCGATCGCGCCCCAGGGGCCACTCGATCCCCTGCTCTGCTCGTTGCCTAGGGGCAGGGGATCGAGCAGGAACGGAGCGAGCGGCTCTAACAGCCGCTCCTCCGCTCCTGAAACAGGAAATGCTGCAGAACGTAGAATCTACGTTCTGTGGCATTTCAAGTACCTTTGCCACAGAACGTAGATTCTACGATCTGTGGCATTTAAAAGGTTAAAGCATATGTATTTGAAACATGAACTAGTTACACTTTTATTTCCTTTTATGTAGGGATGCACCGAATCCACTATTTGGGATTCGGTCGAATCCCCGAATCCTTAGTGAAAGATTCGGCCGAATACTGATCCGAACCCTAATTTGCATATGTAAATTAGGGGTAGGAAAGGAAAAAGTGGAAAAAATTCTTCTTTTGTGATGAAAAGTCATGTGATTTCCCTACCTGCCCCTAATTTACATATGCAAATTAGGATTCGGTTCAGCCAGGCACAAGGATTCGGCCGAATCCTGCTGAAAAAGGCCGAATCCCGAACCGATTCCTGTATTCGGTGCATCCCTACTTTTATGTATATCGCCTTCTACCTCAAAGGTGGTCCTCCAGCCACAAGCATTTTGGGGTATATTTATTAACATTGGAAACAAACACCCCCAGTGATGTTGCCCATAGCTACCAATCAGCAATTAGATTTGAACGGTCACCTACAAGTTAGAAAACAAATACAAAGGTCTGATTGATTGCTCTGGGCAATATCACCAGTGATGTTTGTCTCAAGTGTTAATAAATATGCACCTTGATGTTATCTAAACCTGCTATTAGTTCATTGCACCTAATGATTGTCTTTGCTTTATCAGGATCACATTATAACTTTCATAATTGTGGTATATAGTTTCAAGAACAAAGGATAAGAGACCCTGTCCTTTAGATACGAGGAACAGAATATAAAGCAAGAAACTGCACCACAATTAGATGCTCAATGGGACTTACGCCGTTTATTGTTTGAATAAAACTACAGGATTAACATTTCTCCAGTTATCAGGGTAATCTTACCTCTTTTCCAATTAAACTGGTTAGATCATGCATGCAACATGAGGAATACCAAACCCAAATATCCTGTCTCGGCTCACACTTCCACCTATTACCACCGCCATTTGCTTAGGGAGGAGCCCTGTGCTACTCGGATGGCGACAGGTCTTATAGTGAGAGGAATAACGGAGAACAATAACAGGAATAACGGAGAACAAGGAGCGTGGTCAATGGACAGGCCGAGTAGACAACAATCAGGCAGTGCAGTACAAATTCAGAATACAAGAGCGTAATCAAGGTCACAGGCCGGGTCAAAACCAATAGTATCATGGTATAGAAAAGGATCCGAGAGAATGGTCAGTAAATGGGCAAAAGTCAGGACAGGCAGCAGAATAGGAATGATCAGGACAGGCAAGGTCACGAACAGCTTGAATAACACCCAGGAGCTATGAAAATTGACCTAAAGGATGGTGGTCAGTGAGTTATTGCCTGCAGTCCCTTTAAATATTTGAATTTTGTGGCAAACTAGATGACGTCAGACACATCGCTCGCATCAAACCTGGGAGTGGTGCAAGCATACGTCATTTGTAGGAATGGTGCAGAAGGAATTGGCGTCCCCACCACACCATTCTCAATCTCACAATGCAGTTAAGGCCACTGGCAAAGTCTATTGCTTTTCATTAAATGCCTTCAGATGGTTTATACAAATACTAATTGAATCAGTCTTTATTTGTAATATAGCTACTGTATTCACTAGACACATACCTTGCATTGTTTGAGCAAGGGCTCTATTCTGGATTTAATTTCATTGAAAATGTTAACTTTTTTGTCCTCCAAGCCATCAAAGAAAAGATTGAATAGCTTCACCTGTAAAACATAATTGTTTTTATTCATGTTTTATTTGTAGGGGATCCTTAAATAACATTATAAATTAAATATTAGCCTTTATTTAGTAACATAGGTAAACATTTTAGTAACCTGAATCAAAGATTTTTTTTTGATAAATGTATCTGAATTATACTGATCAAAATGTATTATTGATAAACAGTTTGTTAATAAGGAAGTTACTATTATGCAGTAAAAATCTGTAACTGGCACCTATCCACTACAATGAGTATGCTTGCAATTACTTTTTTCTCCATAAGTCCTGTGTGTGCTAGCTTCTTTTGAGCCATTGTAAATACTAATACATAGCTCTGCACCGAGGCACCTTATACCAGTATACATGCTGTGCCGTCATTTCTTGTTTTATATATATATATATAGAAAGAAGATCAGCACTCACTGTAGTTTTGGTGAAATTGTGTTGATTTATTAATCAAAAATCACATCTTATCCGACGTTTCGGTCCCACATGGGGAACTTTCTCAAGGATACAATGTACATAGAGTGTAGAGAATAAATACCCACCCCCATCAGTGAATTTGGGCGCCAAAAATGACGTCATAAGTCCATATAAGGAACATAGAGTCCAGAGATTTCTTCTGTTTCTTTCACATATCATTTTCAACCACTAGGTGTCAGTGTCTGACCAACTGTGTCTGTATAAGTGTCCATTTGAAACTGTAACATTTCATGTATCAAAAAAAGGAAAAAAGAAAGAAAAAAGAAACTGTATCCTTGGTGTGAATACGTGTCTGCAGGCCCCCATTATGCTTGTAAACCTGTACATCCAAAAAACTTATTTGTTGTGAGTTGTAGTTCAACGCAAGTTTAACAGGTGAATCTAGTGCATTGAGGGTGTTTACATATAACTCCAATTGATCTGGTGTGCCCGTCCAAAGAAAAAACAGATCATCAATGTAGCGCCTGTAAAAGCTGCCAAACTGCTTAAATAGAAACACATTGTTACATTACACTAGTCATCATCCTAGGCACTTACTTAATTCACTCCCTAAATCACAAATGATGAGGGTTGTTCGAATAGACAGTGATCGTGAGCAGATGAAATTGGATTTAGATACCATGGGACAAAAGTTCCTAGATAGGGGCTATCCACAAGCGCTCATCAGTGAAACCATAGATATGGTTAGTGCCATGGATCGAGCACAGCTTCTAAAGAAAAAGGCAAAACAGCTAAGAGACAATGACAGTAACAACATGTATTACGTCAGTTAATATAACCCTCATAGCAAGGACACTAGGGGTGCAGTGTTGAACTACTGGGAAATAGTGGTTAATGATGACATCATGGGCAATAGAATACCACGCAAACCAAGGTTCAGTTATTCCAGGAACACCAGCCTCAAGGAACACTTAAGCCCATCAGACCCTGCAGGGAAGTATACACAGTCCCCATCACAGCATTTTCTAAGCCCACGTCCAGGAGTACATAAATGCACAGGTTGTGTTATTTGTAATACTTTGATACTGGGAACTGAGTTTAGACACCCGAGAACGGGAAAAGTGTACAAAATTGGGCACAAAACGACATGCACTACGACAATGGTAGTGTATATTATCAAATGTCCATGTGGGCTAATCTACTGCGGGAAAACTGTTCGTCAGCTTAAAGAGAGAATTAACATGCACAGGGCAAGTATAAGGGCAGCACTTGACACAAACAGGCAAATAGATCCTGGTAAACAAGACATTGCCCAGCAGCCAGTGGCTAAGCACTGGCGTGAAGCTAAACATGACCCTTCACAATTTAAATGCATGCCCATTGACCATATAAAAAAAACCCTTAGGGGAGGGGATATGGAAAAGCTGTTGCTGCAAAGAGAGGTCTTCTGGATTTATGAATTGGATTGTGTTACCCCCAAAGGGCTGAATGGACAACTGCAACTGAATTGTTTCCTTGCCTAATATGGTTTTCATTACGTTAACAGGTTCTGTTTCCTCCTCTCCATGAAAAGTTATATATAAGATCTATACAACTAAGAAATGAACTCTCAAACAAAGTATGTGAGTAACAAATGTTTCTTTATTGTCTGTATGTAGAAAGATACAGTTTCTTTTTTCTTTCTTTTTTCCTTTTTTTGATACATGAAATGTTACAGTTTCAAATGGACACTTATACAGACACAGTTGGTCAGACACTGACACCTAGTGGTTGAAAAAAAGCGGTGCACTTGATATGTGAAAGAAACAGAAGAAATCTCTGGACTCTATGTTCCTTTTATGGACTTATGACGTCTACACTCTATGTACATTGTATCCTTGAGAAAGGTCCCCATGTGGGA
This sequence comes from Xenopus laevis, assembly GCF_017654675.1. NCBI lineage: Eukaryota > Metazoa > Chordata > Amphibia > Anura > Pipidae > Xenopus > Xenopus laevis. The sequence goes on along the minus strand of NC_054371.1, from coordinate 30,191,319 downwards.
CCGAAACGTCGGATAAGATGTGATTTTTGATTAATAATCAACACAATTTCACCAAAACTACAGTGAGTGCTGATCTTCTTTCCATATATGAATTACATTTGGATCGTGCACCTCTGGCTTCATCCTTTGGTTTGAGTGCAGGCACTGTGGGACTCATATATATATATATATATATTCTGTATTCCTAACAATTTCTTATTGCAGCTTCTAGCCAGCCTTCCCCTGCATTACACCTGTTTTTTTGCACTTTTCATAGTAAATGACCAACACACTCCAGAAGAAAAAAAGTATTGCAGTCATATGTTGCCATTTTATTTACCTTTACTAGGTATCCACAGTGCAGGCTTAGTAAAGTAGAGTAAAATCTGAAACTTTTGCCCTCTAAAGGTGGCCATACACGGGCCGATAAAAGCTGCCGACAGACTGTGTCGGCAGCTTATTGGCCCGTGTATGGGGCCCCCCCGACGGGCTTCACCGATCGAGATCTGGCCGAAAGTCGGACAGATCTCGATAGGATGGGACGAAAAATGCGATCCCGCGATCCGACCCCCGTTTCCCATGCGTTAGGATCCGATCGTTGGGCCCTAGGGCCCACAATCGGATCAGCCCGATATTGCTCAAGGTGGGCATATCGGGGAGAGATCCGCTCATTTGGCGACATCGACAAACAAGCGGATCTCTCAGTGTATGGCCACCTTAATGCGCAGTCAAAGTCTGCTGAGGATGCCTTTGAAAAGTAAGAGGCGCCTAACATATTGGCACTCCCAAGAGAATAAGGCTTCCCTTGAACTTTAAAGAAAAGGTGTTTTACTGACTGATAAATGAATGTATCACAATCACTTGTGTCCTCAGTTCTGAATTTGTGGCAGAGAGTTTTCAAATGATTTTGTGGCTGAATTGCAAAACATGATATTACCTTGTACACAGGATTCTTGCCATAAAAGTAAGGATTGTACACCGCAAATGACTTTATTTTGTCTTTATTATTTGTCCAATTTATTTTAGCTTCTTCAGCAGTTTCCTTTAATATTGCATCCACCTGCACACAAAAGCATATGAGTGATCTTAAGAATTCACAGTTTACTAAAACGTTATTTTTTTAAATTCTCTGGTTGGGTTTTTAGGGACAAAAACTCGAAATTTTCATAGAAAAAAGCCCTGTCAAGGTGATGTATAAGTCCATGGCAGATGTCTCTATCTCAATTTGAAGATATTGTGGTTTGCACTGGGCTTAGCCCAATAATACCAACAATTTGTGGCAAAAACCCCATAAAATTGATTGATTCTGGAAAAAAGTCAGAAAAAAACATACGATTCAGATTTCGATCGATTGTATTGTGTTTTTTCCCGATCCGATTTATTTGAGTTATTTTATTGATAAATAAGGCAAAATAGTGGATGGGAGTTTGGTTGAGCTTTTTTTATTTAAAAAACGAGATCAACTTTTAGTAAATAACCCGCTAACAGTTAAACATAAAAGTTTAATGAAAATTTGGGAAATTTTGTGTCTCCTTCATATGTCACCTCTCAAAATTTTTCTGTCAATAAAAAAAAAATCCTCTATATATAATATTGCTAATATATTCTGCAATGAGTTAAATAAATTATACACCATTTACATTATATACTTAAACAGAGTCTAACAATTACCTGCTGGATATCTTTTCTCACCATACCGATTGTTGCTTATATACTGTCTATTCATGCACGCTAATACTGTTAATTAAAAATTACAGAAAAAATTCAAACAAAATGCAATTCTGTTACCATTTCAAATTTCAATACCAACCTTAGTATCTACAACTTCAGCAAGCATCTGTTTCAGGCTCTTATCAAACAATATCAAAATATTCTCATTATTTTTAGTAATGGTAGGTTCCAGAGTGCCTTTGTACCTGAAACAGTCAAATAAAAACATTTAAAATGTTGCCTTATGTATTTCCTCCAGTCCTTTTATTAGCAAAACCCTGCAAGCAACTGGGTGCCTCTTTCTCCCAACCTATGTTAAAGGGGTGGTTCGCCTTTAAGTTAACTATTAGTATGTTATAGAATGGCTACTAATTCTAAACAACTTTTTAAATTGGTTTTAATTTTTTTTTTTAGTTTTTTTATTTGTTGCCTTCTTCTTACTCTTTCCAACTTTCAAATTGGGGGACACTGACTGCATCTAAAAACACATGCCCTGGAAGGCTACAAAATTATAATTATTGCTACTTTTTATAACTCATCTTTCGCTCCTATTCATATTCCAGTCTCTTATTCAAATCAAGGCATGGTTGCTAGAGTAATTTGGACCATGGCAACCAGATTGCTAAAATTGCAAACTGAAGAGCTGCTGAATAAATAACCCAAAAACCACAAAAAATACTAAATTAAAACCAATTGCAAATTGTCTCAGAATATCACTCTCTACATCATACTAATAGTTAATTTAAAGGTGAACAACCCCTTAATGCACATTTCTCGATCCCTGATGTGTATTTTGCTAATTTCTCCAGAACATTCGTTTTCTTTCTAATTCTTACCTGGATGTAAGGTTAAGTTTTCATTGCTTTTATTAGTGTCACTTGAAAAAGCATGATGCATAGCTTTGTTGCAGCATTGTGTAATAAGCAATATTTATTATAAGGATAAGTTGTTAACCCTTCCTAGATACTTTCTTTCTCTCTCACTTCCACATATCCCACAACAAATGGTTTTTAACCCTCTGCTATAAGCTTCTCTTGTTATTCTATCTATATGATCACCCAACCTCAAATTGATATTGTCGCCTGGCGATAGAGTGCGAATGATCGCTAGCGTCTATCTCTTTCGCTATCGAAGTGATGCCTGTGCCCATTAGTAAATTGGCGATGTCCCTGCAGGCGGTAATGCTAGTGAATTGATGCTAGCGTCAGCCACTTCGCCCTCGATTAAATCTGCCCCTATGTGCGGCTGAACATTAGAACCTCTTAGAGCAGCTGTTCTCTCTGTAACTCTCCTGTTTCCAGTGTAACATAGGAATCCTTTAAGCACATTAACCCCTTCTTAACATATGGCTACCTCCAATCTTGCCTTCTTGATACTTACTCTCTGTTGTTTAACACATTTAGTACAGACTTTGCTGCTGCTGTAATGTTTCCTAAATGTTTCTCTTTATGAAAATGTGAAAGTTCTGCTTTTACCTAGAAGATAAAAACGATGCTTTAGTATTGATAAAAGGCAGTTCTGCACAATCTAATATTTAAGGCCTCTTACACAAGGCTATGGGGAGGCTGTCGCTTGTGTGTTATACAGTAAAACATTGCCATTGCAGCAGATTAAGATAACATTAGAAATAAAACACTGCACTAAGTTTTCCCTTTTAATGGGTGGAGGTTGGTCACAGCTTTATTTAAACCATTAACAAAGACCGTTAACCATCCTTGCCCATGTTATACCACAATATGGGGGGGTTTGTGGATGCACACCTAAGGCCAATTTCAAAAAGTATAATTTCAAAAAGTATAAAGCCCTGTCTAAGTAATTCAAGTAAATATGCCAGTGCATTTAATTTTGAAACAGGGTTTTTTTGTTACAAAGTTATGATCATAATATTGATAAGCCACCATACCACGTCAAGGTAAAACCCCACATGGTGGTCCCTAACTTATTTATCTTTAGTCATAGTAAACAAGGTACATTACCTCTCTGTAGTAGCAATTCTTTGTATAAACATCTCCTGTGCCTTGGTTTCAACTCTGTGCTAGATCCTCCCCCGCCAACTTGCTGAGCGGCTTTTAAGAGGGAGAGACTGCCTTAACCAACGCCCATTTTAGAAAAGTAGAAATCAGGTGTTGTAATTAAAATCAAGGTAGAGTGATATGTGCAGTTGCACAATAGTGTGTATACATGTATACATGTTATACCACACATACAGTAGGTTACCCTAGATGCCAGCCACCACAGTAGCGGTTGGTATGTAAAGAGGACCCTCTCAAACCCAAATGGCAAGGACCAAAAACAATCACATACCTCACAACTGTCCCGTTTTCAGTGGGACAGTCCTGCATTTGAGAGCTCAACCCGGTGGAAAAAGAGACAAAGTTTCTAACTTAATTGGCTTTTGGCAGAGAGACCAGAACAGGCAACAGGTGCAGCTAAGATTCTTTTGTAACAATTCTGAGATAAGTATATAAGTTATTGTAACAATTTAGATAAGGAGGTCCGTTGGGAATAGTTAAGACTCACAGCTTAAAGGGCAATTCACTGTAATAACTAGAAAAAAAACATAGAAATATGTTCAAAATTTCCTAACCTGCCATATTTTGTAAAATGAACATGGTAATTAGGGGGTGTGATCACAAAAATGAGCGTGGTCAAAAAAAATCGCGGCACGCCAACTTTTTTTTGTCCCTCTTTTTATTTCCAAAATGTTGGAAGGTACAATATGCAATTAGCTGCCAGCAGCTGTGATAAAACACTTCTTATAGTATTACAGATAACATCATTTTGACAAATGGAAACAAGTCCCTTGAAACTTGACAAAATACAGTGTACTATAACAGTGCAATGGGTGGGGGGTAGGATGATCGTTCACCATTATGGGAGATCGGACACGCTACCAAGCCTAGTGTGACGTTGCAACATGAGAAGGGTAAGCGACTTCCCCTTTAATACCAGCCCACCTTTAGTGCCCTTATCCATTCTTTCCCCCCATTTCCAGCACCTCCACACAGTCCTGGGCACCCTTCATTGATGCCACTTTGGTGCCATATAGGACATTTCTTTTTGCATACCCTTGGGTGGATCTTCCATGTATTCCACCAAAGGGCAACCCAGGAAGAAACATAGCCCTTTCTTTTAAATAACTTTGTACTCACTGAGGAGCAGGCAAGTGGAACTTAAGTGAGTATTAAGTGAATTGAAAGAAAGGACTGCATTTTTTCCCCTAGAGTGAAATGCATAAAAAAATTCAACACAGAGGGAATTAAAGAAGAAACATCCATGTGTAAAAGGCCATAGACTCCCAAATCATGCTCGAAAAAAAGGCAAAATATAACTATTGTTTGGTTTTTTAAAATAATTTCTTAACTGAGCTCATTTACTTTAATATGCTTCAATGAGTAGTAGGAACAAAATGCATGCAAATATGTTGCATTGAAATGTCACACAAAAAGAGTTTGTTTTCTTAGGTCTAATACCAGTGTAACAGTTTCATATAGTGCTGTGACTGAAGAATTATACACAAAGTTACAAGGGGCTTTATTATTTCAGCATACTTCTTTTGTATCTGTAAACTCTTGTAAGGTTAAACCCATGCCTTGCTCATGACAGCCACAATAACAGAAATACAACTAGCACCGCTTTTACAAATAGTGGCGAGAGTTGTACCTGTTATCTAGTATACTGTAGATTGCACCTGGTGGCGGACACAATATTTTGTAATATAATTGCAATATTTTAATAAAATTAACCACGTTACAGATGTGAAAAATTATCCCATTTATATAAAAAAAAGTATATTTAGCTTTCCTTGCTTTTTTGTTGATTACCTTCTCAGTGGTTGTTTTTTGCCTTGATGCTACAAATCCATCAATTGCATTTATAAGTTTGTTAATTCCTGTGTTTTTTAAAAACTGTTCATAATCCTGAAATATCCTATATTCTTCTCCCTGTTGAACAAACCAAAACTACATTGAAAATAAAACGTTTTATCAGCCAATGTATTAACATAGATACAAACTTTAGATTAGAGATACGTTGAATCTAGCATTTGGATTAGGATTTCGCTGAATTTCAGCAGTTATAGTATTTAGATTCAGCTTAATCAATACTGCTTAACCCCCAAAAAAATCCAAACCTCTAAAATCATGTAACTTTTTAAAGCACCGGACAATTGATTTTTCAAATGTAAATATGCAAATTAAGGACTGGGTTTACTTCAGTGTATTTCTGATTAATATATCTTTTTAGAGTATTTTCAGACAAAAAACTTTGGAAATTATTTAAAGAATGACCACTAACAGTAAAATTAAACAAAAAAAAAAAATATATATATATATTCATTTTTTAATGTGTACTGCTACATAAGCGTTTAAGTATGTAAATGGGCTGTAAAAAAAAACCAGTGTATGTTCATGCTAAAAAAAAGAGTATGTTATAGTCAGGGCCATTTTAATGAATCAGAAAAAGGGACAATTGCAAAGGGCCCACCAGCAGAGTTTTTATATGGTATAACTTTTGTCAAAAGTAATCCGTAGAGATAATAAATCCCTCATTGTAATCACCTGGAGGAAATCTATGGCATGGTTATTTACAATTCTTATGTATCTGATGTTGATCCAGGTTGGCACATCTTGGGACTGTATCTGCTTCACTGACCATTTCCTCACTGCCTGACGTATTATATTGAAGCTCATGTGCTTGAGGGCTGTTCTATCCCAAATAACTTGTGGCAGCATAGGGCTACCAATAAAATATTTGCCCAGGGCTGGCTGGTACCTTAAAGGTTGAACTGGTTAAAGTTATACCATTTCGTGTTAACCAACCCTTTTCACCATCTTTGAAAGTGTCTGTGACACTCACATGATCAGTGGGCTCTGAGCAGCTGTTTAGAAGCTAAGCTTAGGGGTTGTCACTAATTATCCAGCAGAAAATGAGGTTGGTCTGTAATATAAGCTGATGCTACAGGGCTGATTATTAAATTCTGATGCTAATTGCACTGGTTTCTGTGCTGCCATGTAGTAATTATCTGTATTAATTACTAATCAGCCTTATATTGTGACATTTCTATTCTATGTGTAATGTATATTGTGAGTGGGTCCCTAAGCTCAGTAAGTGACAGTAGCACAGAGCATGTGCAGTGAATCAGCAGAAAAGAAGATGGGGAGCTACTGGGGCATCTTTGGAGACACAGATCTTTACTGCTAAAGGGCTGTGGTTGCCCTGGGCTGGGACAGAAGTCCAAAACATAATGGGGCAAATTCATCAAGGGTCGAATATCGAGGGTTAATTAACCCTCGATATTCGACTGGGAATTAAAATTTCTTTTTTTTTTTGCGCAAATAGTACGATCGAACGTTCGAAGGAATAATTGCTCGATCGAATGATTAAATCCTTTGAATCAAACGATTCGAAGGATTTTAATCCAGCAATCGAAGGATTATCCTTCGACCAAAAAACCTTGTAAAGCCTATGGGGACCTTCCCCATAGGCTAACATTGGGTTCGGTAGCTTTTAGGTGGCGAACGAGAGGGTCGAAGTTTTTTCTTAAAGAAACAGTACTTCGACTATCGAATAGTCGAACGATTTTTAGTTCGAATCCTTCGATTCGAAGTCGTAGTCGAAGGTCGAAGTAGCCCAAAAAACACTTCGAAATTTGAAGTTTTTTTACTTTGAACCTTCACTCGAGGTTGGTGAATGGGCCCCAATGTATAACATTTCTTGCCTACTTCTTTCATTAAGCTTTAGATCTCCTTTAAGTAGTAGCCTCCTGTCTTTTGTGAGGCCCTTAGTACCCGCCTACATCTCACCTCCCTTTGGATTCAAGGCTAATGGTTCTAAGGTATTTTTTCATTCTCATTCATTCAGGTTTTCAATCAAGATACAAGATTATTACCTGAATGTTTAATGTTCTTGTTTCTTTGTTGTAACTAACCTCAATTGCCTATTTTTCTGTGATAGTTGCTCCTCACATGGGAGCTCAATAAAGTAACCCTGTACTGCTTCATGATTTGTCCCTCTCAACCCATCTAGTCTATATCATACTGCACAGATATTCTAGCAATGCTCCACAAAATAAATGTAAAGATGTGTTTTTGTAAAGCAGCACAAATCTGGCATCAATATACTGTAAATTCTAATACAAGTGAGTTTAGCTCAGTAGGCCCATTATTTTCTAAACAGTGAAAACTTATATATATTACAGAAATATCTATATATAATTAAACACATACTGTAGATAGGTAAAAGGTGAAACTATGAAGTGTTCAAAATATTTTTTTTATGAACTGTAACTTAAGTAGTTAAAAAAACATTTTTAAGAGGTAAATTTAAAAAGTAGGGTAACAAATAATAATATGTTTCCTATAAGAACAGAGTTTAAAAAGCAGGGAGCAAACACAATCTTAAATTGCTTGTAATGTGATTATGAAACTTGTTACTCATACCCCAATTTCTGTACTATTAGTGTTGCATTTGTGAATGCAGTTGTGTTTCTACTTTAGGGTCAATGGACAAAAATAAGCAAGAATTAGCTATTATAGGCAGAATAAATTGTTACCTGTTGTGCAAGAATTGAAGTATGCAATACAGGTAATATGCATGCTGTAATGATGCTCTTCTCCAAGTCTTCAGGTAAAGGGTTCTATAACAGAACAAAGGTAAGTTTTACCCATGGTTGTGTTAAATGGGATACAGACTTAAGATCCAGATTTAAGATTCAGTCATTTATAACACCTTGTATATAAAATCAGGCACCTGCTTGGTGCCACTAAATAAGTTTGGTGGCAAAATATATTGAGTACATTCATAATTGTGCTTTTTTCACTAATCATGGAAAAATGCAATATCAATCTTGATTAATCTGACCCTGAGTTAAAAGTCAACCTCTCCCTTCAATTCTATGGGATTTTCAGTGGCAAATTGAAAGCTAACTTTTATCCATTGATATATTTGCCTCTTATAATCAGATAGAAATAAATAGAAAGAGATAGAATTTTACTTTACCGAGTTCTAATTTCACACTTTTCTATATCTGGCCCAAAGGGCCGATTTACATACATTCATATTCTTTTCTTTTCCCTGAATCGTATTTGTTAACGCTAATAACCATGGATTATACTAATTACACTAAAGCAATTTATTAAACTTCAGCATTTCAAAGCTGTTAAGGTCATATAGATGTCAGTGGTCATATTAGTATTTGGATAAGATCCACATTTTTATTCATTCATGCTTTTTATATTAGGCTGTTTTAATACGGTATATTACTTGGCATTCGTCGTTTTAGAGCAAATTCGTTTTTATTGTGGTTTCTAAAACCACTAAAATCGAATAAATTGATAAATGTGCCTCCCTGTGTGGTAGAGGAGTAATTTGCTGTTTCAGCTGAAACAAATTCAGGCTATATATTCCTTTACTTGCTGCCTCAAATGGAGTTTGACAGAAACTTAATCATATATATGTTCCAAAATAGTTGCTCTCTATTTTAAGTAAATTTACGAATGAAAAAAAATCCAATTTCGAGCTATTTTTTGTGTACCTCGACTAGGGAATAGTCCAAATTTGATTTGAATTTGAAAAAAATTTGAATATCGAAATTTATCATGTACTGTCACTTTAAAAATTTGACTTCGACCATTCTCCATCTAAAACCTGCCGAATTGCTGTTTTAGCCTACGGGGGACCTCCTAGAACCTATCTGGAGTCAATTGGTGGACTTTGAAAAATCTAATTTTTTTTTATTTTTAAATACTTTGAATTGAATTTGATCGAATACGATGACCATTACTTCGAAATTTGATGCTTGATAAATCTGCCCCTAAGTATTATACAGTGCAATTAAAACATATGTATCTATTGCACAATATTACCATCTTCAATAGGTCGCTGACTGAATTCAATTCTTTTTCTCTTTTTTTGACTTCATGTTGTTCTAGAGATTCAATTTCTTTTGTGTCATCTTTTCCAAATTGCCATTCTTGGTCCTTGAAAAATTGTAAATACATATATTTCAGAATACTATAAAGTAATTTAATCCACTCTGACAACCTAAGGATACTACAACTACTGTTGTAAGAAAATAGTAATTGTAGTAGTCAAAATTTGCATTTGTGGTTGTGCGGTAAACAACTGGCATCAGGCTTGATAGTGACCTTCTTGATGCCACTCACACAAGAGCTAGAGCACTAACGTGTGCAAAGTCATGTATCTTAGTGCTCATTTACCCAGTAAATTCATCATCACACGGCCATACCTTTTCTGAATATGCAAGGAGTATGAGTTTATAATTGTTGGGGTTTTTTTTCCAGAATTTTCCAAAACCACTGTTAAACAGCATATCTTTCACTTCAGTTTCAGTGATAGTAAAAGCAAATTCACTTATAACAATGACTGCATCCACCTAAAAAAAAAAATAATTAAAAAAACTGATTGTGCAGATTATAATACCACATCATCTTCATATTTTGATCATTTAATTCTAAAATTGTTACCCCTTTAAAAACAAAGTTTTACGGAAAATTTTATATAGAATCTATAGAGTTTTTCTTTTACATACAAGACATAAAGCACTCTGAAATACACTCCTAAATGCATGTCTTCAATTTTCATCTCTATTATTATTAACATGTATTTATATAACACCAACATATTGCGTAGCACTGTAAAGTAAATGTGATTATACAACTAAATCACATGAATTATATACATAGAACATATGGAGTTACAAACATCACAATCAATACCGGTACAAAAGGTGAGGAAGGCCCTATGCAAAAGAGCTTACACTCTAAAGGGAAGGGAGTAATACACAAGGTGAGGGAGTGGGCAAAATCGAATTAAGTGGGTGAGAAATGTGGTACTGTATGTGGTGTTGCGTTTGATAGTTAAGCAGAGTGAGCATAGGTTTCTCGAAAGAAGTGTGTTTTAAGAGATTTCTTGAAAGCAGAAAGGTTGGGAGAAAGGCGGACAGACCGTGGGAGAGCGGAGAAGGGGTGCAGCCCTTGCAAAGTCTTGAATGAGAGCATGTGAGGAGGTAATGAGAGAAGAGTTGAGTAGCAGGTCAGTAGAGGAGCGTTGTAAGCGGTTGGGTGAGTATATAGAGATGAGTTCAGAGATGTAGGGTGCAGCAGAGTAATTGGTTGAGTAGTCCTATAACTCATATTTGTTTAATTATATATTATTTTAGGTAAAATACAGTGAAGTTATCAGGCTCATGAAGGCTTGCATAGTGAAAGAAAATATAATGCTAAACAATTTTCTGATATACATGAATTACACATTTTCAGTGTTTTTAAATAAATGCAATTGGTGTTAGAATATATCTGGCCACGCTGTTTTCTGCACTTCTGGCTATTACAACAGAAACAGTGTAATATGGCTGATTAAAAGACCTAGAGGAGACCTATCAAAAACCCATTAGTAGATTACATCAGTGGCCAAAATGACCTGAAGTGAATTTTTTACATTGCATGATAAAAGAAACATATTTGGTATATTAAAATTGTACTGTTAACCTTCCAGTTCAGTGGCCTGTCAAGCTGCAGTGGGGCCGGGCCCAGGTGCATGATCCAAACTCATAGCCATGCTCCAGCTGCTAAAAAATATGGCTGCCCTGCCATCTGTTTTATATAGGAAAATTACACACCGCAACTTACCAAAATGGATGCTCTTTTGGTTCACAAATTGCAGTGGATGCATAGTAGCAGGCAGACACACAAATGAATTAAGTAAAAAAGCTAATCAATTTGAATCTAAACTTTGTACTCTGCACAATGCACTGCATTCTTAAATGATCCCTAGAGAACGGGCTTGATATGGCTACGGTAAGCCTTCATATTTCTACTTTAAAAAGAAACAGCTAAATTAATTTTAAACACTTTTTTAAGTATGCAAACTTGGGTAAATATCTGGTTGAGGTTAAGACCTCTTTATGTGATCCACACACGCGTCTACAAACACGACTATTCATGTCACAGCTGCGTAAAGTTTTTGCTGGTTAGAAGGTTAATTTTAAAGGCAATTTGTGTAAAGCAGACTGAGAAAATAATTGTGTAAACTAAAAAACATACAAAAAAACTGAAAAAACAATCTTTCTAATTTGAAGTCGATTTATTTCATTAAATAGTAAATGAAAAACCATATACTGAAAAAGTGATTTCAACATTCTGTATTTTAACTCACCTCATTCAAAGCAGTTTCTATAAAATTCATTGCCATTGGGTCAGAATCATCTGTTCCTGGCATTTCCAGAATTTCTTTGCCACCATACAATATCTTGCTGGGCAAGTAAATCACAATTTGCTTGACAGCAGCAATTTTCTTTCTGGAATCTTTAACTGTATCCTCTTTTTTCCTTTGGTTAGTTGTTAATTGCCTTAGAATACTCTGTCAATAATATAACATGCCAAATTAAATAACTGCTATCATTATACAGGTTTTCAGATGTTCATTGAAAAGCGGAAGTTAAGGTTAGCATGTTCTTCTAGTGCACTGTGCCCATACACATCTTGAGACAGTTTGTAGCTGTATTTTTACTTCTAGTCATTCTGCCTCTATCTGACCTAAAATTTTAAATCCTGTTTGATTGCAGAGTTCAGTGATACTACTAGAAAGAGGATAAATTCAGAAACGTCATTATTTTTATTTAGACCCTAACTACATAAAACACTGCCCACTCTGTAGACATAAAAAACCCAAAATAATAACGATTTACTTGGACGTGCCAAAAGTTAGGCACCCCCTAATGATTGTATATACTCACTTGAAACCCAGGGCCAGTGCTCCTATCAGCAGAAAACTGCACCGCCCGGGGGTTATTCCAGCGAGCACCATGGAGCAATTGGCTTCCTTAATTCTTCATATTTCCTGGGGCAGACGCATATGCAGTAGAACAAAATAGCTTAGTTAGAGTTTGGCTTTTCGCGATACTGTCCATGCGCACCTGCTTGAAGAAAGAAGAAGCCGATCGCTCTGTGATGTTCGCTGGAAGAACCCCGGGACTGGTGCAGCTTTCTGCTGATAGATTCACAGGCCTGGGGTTTCAGGTAAGTTCAGGGATCCGTTATCCGGAAACCCGTTATCCAGAAAGCTCAGAATAACAGAAAGGCTATCTCCCATAGACCCTATTTTATTCAAATAATTCAGATGTTTAAAAATTATTTCCTTTTTTTCTGTAATAATAAAACAGTATCTTATACTAGATCCAAACTAAGATATAATTAATCCTTAATTGGAAGCAAAACCAGTCCATTGGGTTTTTTAATGTTTACATGATTTTCCAGTAGTCGTAAGATATGAAGATCCAAATTACGGAAAGATTCCTTATCCAGAAAGCCCCAGATCCCAAGGATTCTAGATAACAGGTCCCATACCTGTATATACAATCACTTGAGGGTGCCTAACTTTTGGCACCCCCAAGTGAATACAGTGTAACGCTCTCGTTAACAGGAACCTTGCACAGTGATGGGTTCCTTCAAATGCACAGGCGGACCCTGTGGGTTCCGGTTCACCGACGTCCTTTTGGGGCTCCGGGCTTTCTGCAGCAGAAACCGACAAGGAAGTGCGTAGCTAGAAACAAGTCCATAAGCGAGGTACCGGCAGGGATATGGAGAAGACATGGACAGAATCAGGCAAAGGGTTCGAGGCACGCGGCAGGAATTGTAGTCAAGTTACAGGCAGGAGTGAAAAACCAGAATAACGAAGTCAGAAGTAACTCTTGAGCAGGAACAGATAAACTAAAGCCAACAAAATGGTGGACTGGGCTTATAAAGAAGAATTGGCATCAAGATTCAAATTTGGCGCTCAATAGTGACGTCATGACACTCAGCATCATGACCCAGCGTCAAGACACTTGGCGTCAAATGAAAGTGTCGCGAAGCCCTAACCCGGAAGCTCACGCCTTCGCACAGAAGCCGGCTGAGAGGTAAGGGATTTTTCTGTAATGTGGAATGCCTTACCTTAAGTCTGACAAAAAATAATTTAAACATTAAATAAACCTAATAGGATTAATGCAATTTAATGTTTTTTTAGTACTGAGGAAAGGGGCACATGTACATCAAGTACAACCTTTTATGTCTACATATAACCTGCCTAACTGCTAGTTGATCCAGACAACAGAAAAACAACCAGCGTTAGCCACTTTGCCCTTAAATTCCCCCCCTAGTGCTATGATAGTGTTTTTACGTATAAGTCATTTTATTTGGGTTGCGTTATGGTGACCTGCTGTATTAATGGATATAGTCCCCCTATAAGTCTGTTTGAGACATTTCTCCAGGAGAGGGCGAAGCCACAATTTTTAATTTCACTAATAGGCGAGTCCATGGAGACTGTTTTTACCATATTAAGGACAGTTGTATGGCAAGGTGGCTGAAAGAGACTGTATTCATCAGGTCACTGTCAGGGTTTGTCCTAAAGAAGGTCTAGTTGCATGCCTGGTATTGAAGTATTTTATTTGTATCTGTGTCTATTTCTCAGTCCTCCTCTTTCAGGTTACATTAAGTCTATTAACCAGCAAAGTATCTTTAGACTTTTGGTGTTTGTTGTAAAGCATTTGTTTGCTTTTCTGTACTACATATGGATAGCTCTGAATATTCAATGCTTGTTATTCAGCCTGACCCATGTTATCACTTCTGACAGGAATACTTGCCAGATTATAAAAATGTGGTTAGGTACAGGGTGGGTGGTACAGTTCTAGGTAAGTTTTTTTGTTCATACCGCAGCCTCAGGTACTTGTGATCAAAGTAGAGCACCACAGTAGAATAAAGATCAGGTTTTCTGCTCTGTGTCTGGAATTTGTTTTGGGTCTGTTAGTTTGTCCAGTTCTGGTTATGGGGTTTTTCAGGATGCAGGACTTGTTGCCCTGCTTTTGCATCCAAGATAGGTAGTTGGTTTTAGACTTTATGATAAACGCATCTGGTGAGTAATTACACTTGCTACCTCTTATCAGTCAGTGCCCTCAGGAGCCTCCAGCAGTAAGGAGTGTGTGCTTCCTTTACAGTTGCATCCCTGTGTGTTTCTACCAGTTAGATCACCTCTTACTTAGTCACTTGGAGTATTATATTCCTCACTTTACTTTGAAGGTATATGTGCTAGTGTAGGGTAGTGCTATCCACTACTAAAAAGCCTGAGGGTTTAATTTTCAAACGGAGATAATTTTTAGGTTATTTATACTACAATTTGTCACGCTCTGAGGTTTTCATGTTTTCATTGAGGATTGACAACTTGTTCCATATACTGTGGGCATGTCTGATTTATCCTGACGAATCGGCATGTTTACTAACATTAGAGATAATATCTGGAAACACTTCAAATTTGATCAGCAATTAGATTTAAATAGCCACCTATAAGTTAGAAAATAAAAGCAAAGATCTGATCCAGATATTTATCTCCAATGTTAGTAAACATGCCCCTAAGCATGTTGTGTACATTGTGTTGTGAGATGTGTTGTGAAAATAAACCAGGTGAATTGAGGTGAACTTTGTTGAAGTTAGATGAAGAGAAAGTTCTCACTTTTAGTAAATGTGCCCCTATGTATCTGTGTCTTTCACTGTGCTTTTTGCAATATTGTAAATTGTTCAGATTAGGTTTTTTACTCCTCCTAAGTGTTTCTTCTTGCAATCAGACTGAATCTAGACATACTGTACATGTAATGGATATCCTGGTGATTAGGGGAGTAAATATTTTGCAAATCTTTTCATGTTGTCATATGTGCCTTTGATGTTGCCATGGGTGTCTTGATAGCTCATAGTAATTTAAATTCGCCAATTGAAAAAAACCTATTGTGTAAATATTTTCTCTGCCACTGAAGTAGTCACATAACTCAAAAGTAGAATATGCGCATAAATATTCAGAATTTGCATTTATGCCATATTTAAAAAAAAAGCTCTTAAAGGAAAACTATACCCCCCAAACAATGAAGGTCTCTATTAAAAGATACTGAGTAAAACAGCTCATGTGTAAAACCCTGCTTCATGTAAATGAACTATAATCATAATAATATACTTTTTAGTAGTATGTGCCTTTGGGTAATCATAAATAGAAAATTGCCATTTTAAAAAATAAGGGCCGCCCCCTGAGATCGTAAGATTCACTGTGTACACATACAAACCACATGTAAGGTCACATGAGCCAATTAACAGACAGAGTTGTGTCTTTTGCTTCCTCACCTCTTCCTGTTACAGTTAGTGTTGTAGTATTTCTGGTCAGGTGATCTCTGAGGCAGCACAGATAGAGTCAGGAAATGGTGGTTCAAGGCAAGAGATGTAAAAGGGCAATATTTATGTAAATATATATTCCAGTTTGGTAAGATTCTTTAATATGTCATTCAATTTGATATAAACTATCTGTTGCTTAAGTACTCATTTTGGGGGTATAGTTTTCCTTTAAGGACATTTGCAATGCAAATAAAAAAATGTAATTCTGTTTGCGCATTAATTACATTAATCTTATTCAGCTTTATAAATAGAAACATGCTCAAGGCAAATATCTTCACTGTGCAGATCATGCAGTGCTACACAAAGTTTAGTCAGAAGTCTGATTGACATTTAGGTCTTACACAGCCTTTCAGGGGTGTTTCTTGTGCCTAGAAGATGTATTAGAGCTTACTCGTTAAAAATCACCAAAACCCTGTCTTTCAAGATGCATGATTTGTTCCAAAGTTATTTTTTTGTGCTGGAATCAGTTAGGAAAGATAAACTTGGCCATTTCAAAAATGGCACAGGATTTTGAATTGATTATTAGTTTCTTATTCAGTATGGTAAAGCTTATATTACATTTTCATTTTGCAATAGTTCCCCATTAAGGTTGGCAGGTGAAGATGCATCTGAGCAATTGCGGCAACTTGCACTTCAATGCAAAGTGTTGCAGTTGCTCTGGAATCTTAGTTGTCGGAAATGTTGTCATCTCCCACATTCGGCATCAAAATATCTGCACGCATTTCATTAAATCCATTGTGCTGCATTTATTGATGCAGACCACTGTGGTAACCCTGGAGCTACCTCCACATTCAGAGATGGCACTAGCTCCAGGATTCACCTGTGTCAATAGGTACTCTTGAGTTCAATTCCAAACAGTCAGTGAGATGGCCAAGAGGTACCAAGAGCCAGGGCCGGATTTACATAGCGGACGCCCCTAGGCCCACTGCCATTTGTCGCCCCTGTCCCCTCCCCTTTATTCGTGCAAATTTTCATGGAGATTGTATCTCCTGTGCATCCCCAGTGTTTTTGAACCAATGTGGGTGTGGTTGGGCAGCATGCCGCCCCCCTAAAATTCTGCCACCCTAGGCCCGGGCCTAGGTGGCCTTCCCACAAATCCGGGTCTGCCAAGAGCAACTATATAGCTGCAAAGAGCAGCTTTTGACACCAATACAGCTGACTCAAAGCATTTCTCAACTTCCTCCATTGATTTTTTTTCTCCAACTATGATAGTTCAAGAATTATTTTATCCTATGGGCAAATAACTCAACTGTGGAAAAAATTTTAAACGTCAAGTGTATGAGAAAATACCGCAACGTTGTAAAAGTTGTTGGTGTTTTTTTATTTCTGCCCCATAATGTAGGACAGTTAATAAACATAAGAGGAATATGTAAGTGAAAAAATATATTACCTGCATAGCAAGTCGGTCATGTTGGACCTCTTTCCCATTTCCAATATACAATTCTGTTTTTCCTGCCAACTGTTGAACTTCTTTAGAAAGAACAATATCTTTGGGACACTTAATTTCCTAAAAAGGTTTATCAAAAGTCATCCAGAACATATTGCAACCTCTAATATGTTTACATTTGCACTTCATTTAATGTAAAAAATGTACCTGTGAATTACTGAAAAAGCCGTGGTCAGTTAGGATTTCAAACCTAACTTTTAAGCATTCCTGGGCTCTCTTTTTTATATTTTCATTTGTTTCATTTATCAGGCTTGAAGAGTCTAAAACAAGAGTATTATAATTTTAAGAAAGTCAGTATTGGAGAAAGCACCACAAGGGCATAAACAGAGTAGGGACCCATTCATTTAATAAATGACTTGGCTGAGGTGGAAGTTCAAAAGAGATTAGAACATGTGAATGTAAACAAATGTCATTATTCAAAAAATCCCATTCCCAGTCTAAGAACGATTGGTCTGCTAATTTAAAAAGGTGGTAGGAAAGCTTTTGGAGGGGTTCTAACTGAACATAAATTGGAGTGCATTTCAGTTCACAATAGTGCAGTCGTTCCACAAAGTTTGCAGCAAGAAAATTACATTAATGGTACATGGTCTTTGCATGCAGGTGCCCTTGTCCCACTGCCTTCATCACACTTTCTGTTCCAAATTTGCACAAATCCATCAACTGATTCAGGGGAATCTTAGAGTTGCTGCCACCTTTGTCAGGTGCACCTGTCTGCTGCTTTCTTGTGGAAAATAATCCTAACCACACGTCAACATCTTTGTTAACCCATGAAATATGTTAACTGCAAATTTTTGTCTGAACCTTTCTTCATATACAGTAAGTCCCATCCTATGCCACCAAACCTTTATATGTTGACATGTTTAAAGAGTTATAGAGCCAGACATGGTTGGCTTTCACAAATCACCCTGGTTAGTATGCACAATAACTAAAGGCAATTATTAGAGTTTTTCCCTCAGCCTTTATGAAGTGCTTAAATAATGAATACAGTAAGTGACAATATGTACACATATTTGCCTTGCCATATTTTATTTTTGAGGCAAAAAGTAGATTCCCAGAGGTGTGTTTTGACATGGCACTACATCTTTAATACAGCATTCTGCTACTCCTGTGCTTGAAGATGCAGCAAGAGTAGGCTCATGATAATGTTTAGCATTTGAGAACAGTGGTTAGTAGTGGTTAGAGCATACATTAGATATATAGTATTACCTAAAGTCTATAGCAGGTCAGCTTGATGCACGCCTGGATTGCCACTTGCATCCTGAAGAGCTGCCTGAGAAGTTGAAAGGGAACTCTTTGCTCCTTGGGTGGATGAACTTTGGGTCTGGTGCATCTGATCTGATCAGATTAAAATAAAATTGACACGAGTGGGAGAAGTGAGAGCTGAGACATACTGTCTAATTACATGTCTCTTGTGAGTACCCAGGCACACTGTATATATTGGGAATAATAAAGTGGTGACCCTGAAGTATTTACTCTGGACACCCTTTTGTCCCTCAAAATAATTTTTAAAATGTTTTGCATTTTTGTGTGCACTTCCCCTAGGTTTTTACAGTTGCTCAGAATATGTTTAGTCTAAAGGAAGACCATGCCTATATGAATACATGTTGCAATGAGAGAATGATTCTGGCCCATTTGATGATTTAATGATTTAATGATCCAGTTCAGTCACAATATGGAGCTGGCATACAATATCAGATTTCCCGATTTTAACCCTTGGTCTGATTTTTGACTTTACACGTTTCCTGCCTGCCCTGACCTCTAAATCAAGTCATCTACCCAGATATTTGTCTGTTATATTGCCCATGTGCTTGCTGCACTGGTTTGTTTTTTTGTTATGGAATGCAATGTGCAGTATCCATTATGACTTCTACCAAATACTTTGCAACCCCTGATGTTAAACTAACAGACCTATAGTTTTCAGGCTGAGAATGGGATTCCTTTTTGAATAGCGGTACCACATTAGCATTTCACCAATCTCTGTGTACCAAGCCAGACCTCAAAGTATTAATAAAAAGTAATTAAAAGTAAACAGCACTTTGCTTGTCCTTTAAAAAAAAGATACGTTGTATACAGGTTTTTAATTACACAAATTGTTCATATTTAGACAGTTGTCTAAAGTTAAACATCCCATTTAAAGTTTAATTACCTTCTCCATTCAATGTGACCAATTCAAACAGTTGTTGTTGAAGTTCTTCCTCTGTAAAGTAATTCACGCTCATTTGGTAAACTGTTCCATATCTCAAGTTAATGATACATTTTGTGGTAGATTCATAGCTTCCCTTTCTCTTCTTCCTACAATTTATTTATATAACAATATAATGTAACAACAAACTTTGGAGAACAAGGGTAAAGAATGAAATACGAAAATAAAAATAAGAACATATGCCTTAAAAACATCATTATCATCACCATCATCAAGTGCCAAGTCCTGGTTGACTATATTTTTTCCCCACAATGTTCTGTGTTGTGTTTTGGTCTTAAGGCTTTTCAGTGGCATGTTCATGGCTCATCTGTCCATCATGTGCTGCCCATCCTTTTCCTCCTTCACTTTGATTTTTTTACAGCTTCAATCTTGTCATTTTGTCTTTAAATGGTAGGCCAGCTTTGACATCTTCAAAGGAGAAGTAAACCCCTTATTAAAAAAAATCCTACCCTACATAGAACCTCTCCCTACTCCTCCCAGCCTAGCTGCCACCCCGGGTAAATGCCCCTAACTTTTTACTTACCCCTCTGTGCAGAGTCAGGCATCGGATTAACAGCAGCCATCTTCTTCTTCTTCGGTAATCTTTGGGTCTTCTTGCGGCGCTTCAGCAATTTCGGCACATGCAAAGTTGTAAAAAATCCGAAGACTGCTCAAACTGCGCATGCGCCGGTACGGCACTTACTTCCCGAAGCTTACCGAAGAGAAGAAGATGGCTGCCGTGAACTCCGATGCCTGAATCTGCATCGAGGGATAAGTACAAAGTTAGGGGCATTTGCCCTGGGTAGCAGCTAGGCTAGGGGGAGTAGGGAGGGGGATCTATGTAGGGTGGGGGGGTACAGTTTTTTTTAAATAAGGGGTTTACTTCTCCTTTAACACCCACCAGAAATACTGTAGCTAGGGCAATTCTGATCTTTGTTTTCATGTACAAGTATGGGATACATTATACGGAAAGCGTTGAATTATGGGATGGCCATCTCCCATAGACTACATTTTAATCAAACAATTAAATTTTTATGATTTCCTTTTTCTCTGTAATAATGCAACAGTACATTCTACTTGATACCAACTAAGATATAAGAATAAAAAAACAGTATGCGCTTCCTATATTAAATAAACTCCCACCAACAAAGTACTTTTCCTCACAACAGTTCGACTTTTGAAAAAAACAGTTCCGTAAAGATCTTTAAATACAGGCAGATGGAAGACAGGTACGTGATGATTAATTCTCCTGTTTGGCACACAGTATCCCCTTCGTGCTTCACCTCAAATAAAAAATAGAAAAAGACAGAGGCCAATGTGCGCTTCCATATACTAAAACACCGGATCCCTGCTAGATTTATACTTACAGGATCGCCGGTGTTAAGCTCGCATGTAGTTAAGATGGCTTTGAAGTAGATAACGGTCCCGTCTCTCAAACGTTTACAGCGAAGCTTGTCTTTAGTCTTGTCAGAGTCCTCGTGTTCCACTCACCCACACGCTCCTGTTATCGCCTCCTCACACTGTAGGCTGCAGCCGAACGTATAGAGCAGTGATCCCCAACCAGTAGCTCGTGAGCAACATGTTGCTCTCCAGCCCCTTGGATGTTGCTCCCAGTGGCCTCAAAGCAGGAGCTTATTTTTGAATTTCTGGCTTGGGAGCAAGTTTTGGTTGTATAAAAACCAGGTGCACTGCCAAACAGAGCCTCAATGTAGGTTGACAATCCACATAGGGGCTACTAAATGGCCAATTACAGCCCTTATTTGGCACTCCGGGAAAATTTTTCATGCTAGTGTTGCTCCCCAACTCCTTTTAATTCTGAATGTTGCTCACGGGTTCAAAAGGTTGGGGATCCCTGGTATAGAGACTGGCGCTGCTGGCTTGATCTTATCAGCGTCCTGGTGTTCCACTCGCTCACACGTTCCTATTATCACCTCCTCACACTGCAGACTGCAGTTGATCGAATGGAGACTGGCGCTGCTGGCTGGGAAGTCAGTTGAACAGCAAGACAAATGCTCAATTGATAGGATTTTTATTAATATAATTCAATAGTATACACTCACATTTAAAATACTTAGTCCACGGCCCAACGTGTTTCGTGATCCAGAATCACTGGTACTGCCTCTGATGAAGTGATTCTGGATCACGAAACGCGTTGGGCCGTGGACTAAGTATTTTAAATGTGAGTGTATACTATTGAATTATATTAATAAAAATCCTATCAATTGAGCATTTGTCTTGCTGTTCAACTGACTTCCCAGCCAGCAGCGCCAGTCTCCATTCGATCAACTGCAGTCTGCAGTGTGAGGAGGTGATAATAGGAACGTGTGAGCGAGTGGAACACCAGGACGCTGATAAGATCAAGCCAGCAGCGCCAGTCTCTATACGTTCGGCTGCAGCCTACAGTGTGAGGAGGCGATAACAGGAGCGTGTGGGTGAGTGGAACACGAGGACTCTGACAAGACTAAAGACAAGCTTCTCTGTAAACGTTTGAGAGACGGGACCGTTATCTACTTCAAAGCCATCTTAACTACATGCGAGCTTAACACCGGCGATCCTGTAAGTATAAATCTAGCAGGGATCCGGTGTTTTAGTATATGGAAGCGCACATTGGCCTCTGTCTTTTTCTATTTTTTATTTGAGGTGGAGCACGAAGGGGATACTGTGTGCCAAACAGGAGAATTAATCATCACGTACCTGTCTTCCATCTGCCTGTATTTAAAGACCTTACGGAACTGTTTTTTTCAAAAGTCGAACTGTTGTGAGGAAAAGTACTTTGTTGGTGGGAGTTTATTTAATATAGGAAGCGCATACTGTTTTTTATTCTTAATTTTTTTGGGGCAGAATCCCCATTTTGTTTTGCGAATCCACTGGTTGCATCTGCGCAAAGTTGAATTTAATTTTTATTACCAACTAAGATATAACTAATGCTTATTGGAGGCAAAATAATCCTATTGGGCTTAATTAATGCTTAAATTATTTTTTAGTAGATTTAAAGGAAAACTATACCCCCAAACAATGTCTCTATAAAAAGATATTGCATAAAACAGCTCATCTGTAAAACCCTGCTTCATGTAAATGAACCATTATCATAATATTATACTTTTTTAGTAATATGTGCCATTGGGTAATCATAAATAGAAAATTGCCATTTTAAAAAATAAGGGCTGTCCCCTGGGATCGTACCATTCACTGTGTACACCAACATACCAACAAACCATTCTTGTTAGGTCACATGAGCCAATTAACAAGTTGTGTCTTTTGCTTCCACACTTCTTTCTGTTACAGTTAGAGCTGCAGTATTTCTGGTCAGGTGATCTGGCTCAAGGCAAGAGCTGTAAAAGGGCAATATTTACTTAAATATATAGACCAGTTTGGTAAGATTCTTTAATATGCACTTAATATGATATAAACTATCTGTTGCTTAAGTGTTCATTTGGGGGTATAGTTTTCCTTTAAGGCACGTAGATCCAAATTACAGAAAGACCCCTTATCTGGAAAAGTTTCCTTTTTTGGATGTGAATAAAAAATGAACCTGTTCTAGTATGCCAGTACTTTTCCAGTCTGTGAACAATTGTAATGCCATTTACTATCATTGCTCTGCTTTTTGGCTGTAATCCCAGAGTCAATCCTACTTCATCTGTGTCTCTTCAGCACTATTAGGTTATTCTGTGTATATAGTTGACAGACAACTCAAAACAACTCAACCAAACATTTTCTTAAATAAAAATAAGCAGACTTACTGAGAAAGGATATAGGGCTCTATATTTAATCTGCTATTTTCAGAAAAATATTTTGCCACATTTGAAAGTGAATTGTTTGAGCGTTGGACTACCTGCAAAAAATGAGATCGAAATAAGACAGGGAAGTAAATCATAATTTTGTAACACTGCCCTAATGCTAACAGTTCTGGAAATATACCATAGCTACACAGTGGGGCCCATTCACTAAGTTTGAGTGAAGGAATAGAGGAAAAATATTTCGATTTTCAAATGGTTTTTTTGGCTACTTCGACCATCGAATTGGCTACTTCGACCTTCGAATCGAATGATTCAAACTAAAAATCGTTCGACTATTCGACCATTCGATAGTCGAAGTACTGTTTCTTTAAGAAAAAACTTTGACCCCCTAGTTCGCCACCTAAAAGCTACAGAAATCAATGTTAGCCTATGGGGAAGGTCCCCATAGGCTTTCCAAGTTTTTTCTGATCGAAGGATAATCGTTCGATCGATGGATTAAAATCCTTCGAATCGTTCGATTCGAAGGATTTTATCGTTCGATCGAACGATTATTCCTTAGATCGTTCGATCGAACAAATTGCGCAAAATCCTTCGACTTCGATATTTGAAGTCAAAGGATTTTAATTTGCCAGTCGAATATCGAGGGTTAATTAACCCTCGATATTCGACCCTTAATACATCTGCCCCAGTGTGTTGGAGGTTTCCTTAATTGAGAAGGATTTGGTTTTTTTTGTACATAACAAGTTGTCTAATACCAGGCAGTGTCATTCTGTGGCTACTAAAGCAAACTTTAGTAGTTTTGGGGTCTGCTTCCTCTATAGTAACGCCCCTGTTGCCATGATTACACTTTACAAGTACATTAGAGGACATTATAGACAAATAGCTAGGAAAAATGTTCCTATAAAGAGGATCACCGCACAAGAGGCCACCCCTTTAGACTAGAGGAACAGAAGTTTTATTTACAGCCGAGAAGGTGGTTCTTGATGGACTTTGGCCTTTTTTCAACCCAACTTAATTACAGTATGTAACTATATAACATATGCACGTATGCTAGTACATGGTCATGTTTTTATAATAATTACCAAACCTTTTATTCAGCCGGCTGTTATCGCAGCCTTAAACTTTTCAAAATGTTATTGATATTATTATATTTCCGGAATTTGATGTTTTCTTTTAAAAAGAAATACCCATTTGCCCATACCCATGATGGCTGTAGTTGAAAGTAACAATACATAGGCTTACCCTTACCTCTGGGAGCTCACAGCACAAAGGTTCTATTACAGTTCTGGCACATTCTTTTTTCTTTGTTTCAGATGCTGTTTTTATAAAATCTTTTACCTAAATCATGACAACACATATTATCCTGGTTATGCAAACTGTTTACTTTTTGTTTTATAAAACGATTGAAGAAAATATTTAATTGTATTCATGTTCATTATTTAACTGGACTGCAAAATAAATGAATTACTGAATTTTATATATTCTTATTTATGATTATGAACAGTTGGTTTGTGATTTGTCTTTATTTTACAAGTGTACACTATTCTGAACTCTCCAATCTGCTCATTTGCCTGCCTGATTATTCTACGCTCTCCAATCCTGATTCTGGCCTGTCTGACTATTCTTAACTCTGCTTGTGCTGGCTCAGCCTGTCCATCCACGCTGCAGTGTCTGGTCTGTCTTCCAAGCTGTATTATCTTCCATTCAGTATCCTTGGTGAAATGATCGTGCCCCTTTGCTCATCCAGAACCTTTAGCTTTGCTCCTCTCTTAGTAAGACCTGGTGGCATCCAATTAGCCGAGGGCTCCTCCCAAGGTGAAAGGCGACTGTTAAAGGCAGAAACAAGAGCCGACACCAGGGAGCCTAGCACTGGTTCTGGAGTTAGGGTGCCGAACGTGACATATTTGCAGCAACATATAACATAAAGAAGTCCATACAGCTTTAAATTTCCCGCCAAATGCAAAGAGTGCAAGATCTCTAGCAAATTTTTGCTAGGCAGAAATGAACGCTAGCATATCTTTGCTTTGAAATGCTTGCATTACCGAAGTACCGCTAGCGAAAAGTCGCCAGCGTTCGGTGCCCAGAAACTCCGCATGTTAGTGAATTGGCGTTGTCTGAGCGAATTTAGTCTGGCAAAGTGTTGCGCTGGGTGCGAAGTGGTCGTAGGACGAATTTTCTCCAGTTAGTAAATCTGCCCCTTAAAATGCAAAGACACACACACTTGGTGCAATGGGACTGATAATATTTTTTACAGAAGTTTTGTGGAACTGAGTGTTCATTTTGTTTAGAGTGTAACTTTACACATCACTGCTTCTGTTATACATTTCTGGGAAAAAATGCTTGCTAAAGTTTACAGAATTAATTTTTTAATATAATGATATCCTTTTATACACAGTCTTGATTTTTTTTTCCCCATTCACTAAAAATGTGTGTTCTGTATATTTTCACCAGTGTATATGGCCACAATCATTTATTTACTCTGAGAGACTGTCATTCTATGTACTGGGGATATTTTTAAATACAGAATGTATTTTTGCTGACAACGTGTAGTTGGGACAAATGGTACCTCATGGGGCATATTTATCAAAAAGTGAAATTAGAGATCACCACAGTCCTCTAGAGTGAAATTTCGCCACTCTCCATTCATTTCTATGGGATTTTTGAAAGGCGTATTTATCAATGGATGAATTTTCACTTTCACTCATTGATAAATATTTATTATTTAAAAATCCCAAAGAAATGAATGGAGATCACTGATCTCTAACTGTACTTTTTGATAAATATACCCCATAGCTGTTGAACTCTAAGACACCATCGACTCTAATGAATGTGTTCATTCTTTAAACACTTTCCCAAAAAAACTTTTCATACAGTCAGAAGAGTGTTTGGTAAATGTGCTTAAATTTCAGGATTATAGATGAGAAAATGGACATTAGAAAAATATTTCATTTTAGAAAATATATTTTCTAAATATAAATTAATATATCCCTGACAATATATAGCAGTAATTCTGACAATTCAATCTCAATGTACAAATCTGTCCCATTTCACGTCTCTGAAAAAATAGCTTAAAAATTTGCAAAACTGTGAAATATTCACAAAACGTATTAAAGTCAATAGGCGAAGAAATTTTTATGCTGAACAATTTTTTACACTTGCAACCTTTTTTTCTCACTACAAATGCACTCAAGTCATTTCTCACTCCAAATGCATTAAATTAAATAGGCATATTTGCCTGCTGAAACTTTTTTGTTTTGGGGACTTTTTGTAGTGTGATATTTGCAGTGAAAGCAATGCTGTATTTCACTTAATTTCATGGTAAACCTATATATTTTTTAAAACTTGTGTTACCACATCTGGTAGATAAACATCTTCTTCAATCTCTTCCAGTTTTGCTTTTTCGTCAATATCCTAGAGTTAAAACAAAAATAGACAATCAGACAACTATAAAATTAGAGCTAAATGTTTTTGTGAGATTAATGTACCTGTACTATATAAATACAGCATAAAATGTTGTACAATGCACAGTATTGTGCAATAATCCTAAATTAGCTCACACTACTAAACTAGTAAATGAGTTTCAGCCACTGCCACTGATTCATACACGACCTTTAAAAAAGCCTCAATGATTCGACTGGCCCTTTTAAGTCAGGTCTGGTCTAGAACTTAGATTATCTCACTATGGGCCTGATTCAATTCAATCAGTGAGAAAAAGGTTTATCACGAGAAAAGTCATGGACGAGATTCAATTTGAGATGCAATTCAATTAAAAATAACTTATCACTTGCAAACTCTATTGAAGTCTATTGGTCTAAACTGGAAGCGAATAAAGAGAAGCTTTTTCTACTCAAATTGGATTTCACCCAGAGTTTTCCTCTTTTTTTTTGTCCTACCCATTTTGAAGAAGATTAGTTTAGCTCTTATTCTGTAGTTATCTGATGATAACTCAGATTCTTTGACAGCCATGTAATATTTAAACTGGCCTTTCCCGAGCCTTTTCCAACACTAAACTCCGAATGCAATAATCATATTTTTTTTTTTATAAAATCTGACGTTTAAAAATCACAATTTTTTTGGAATTTATTAAACCCTGGGCATCTCAGACATGTCGAGGTTGCATATAAGTCAATGGGAGAAGTCCCAATGCTTTTTTGATGTGCCCTGGGTTTTTGGCAATACCCCACAGTTTTCAGGCAAAATTCTGAGTTTTCGGGTGAAAAGTCTGAAAAAATCCTGAAAATCAGATGAATAATCTAAAAAAAATCATGAAAATCTGATTTTTTCACGATTTTTTCAGATTTTTCAAAAATTTCGGGAAAGTGTATTAATAAACAAGCCCAAAAAACCTGTGCGGATTTGGTCAGAGTTTTTTCAGAAAATATTGAGATATATTTGGACTTTGATAAACAACCCCCTTTGTGTTTATTGTATAATGAGAACCAGACACCCTTCAGGAGCTCTGGGTGTTCTGCAGAGAAATTCCCTGACGCTTGTATTCCCTGAAGTAGTGACTTCTCTGAGCAGTGAGGGATGTGCAACTTGCAAAGCTAAGGGGTGGGCACTGAGCTCAAGGGCAGATTCCAGCCTAGTTGGGGTTCAACTACCCAGACCTATAAGCCAGAGTAACTTTGTAGAAATAGAAGTTAATTTAATGTCCATTTTCTCAGGATTAAACACCCCAGTTTCCTTAATATGTTTTAATTAGTTTGTGCAGGTATTTAAAAGTTGTGTATATGTTGATGAGTCTGAGAGAGTCAGATAAATATTACACAAATATTGTAGAAAATTAGCCTTTCTAAAACAAACCTTTGGCAGTTTTAAATACCGATTATTTTCCATATATTCTTCTTCATTATCTGCTGTGAGGCTCAGCAGCAGGTTAAGGATGAAACTTTTCCCTTTTCCTAAAATTTCAAATAGAACATTAGTATGAAATATTAAAAACCAGGAAAATGTTGCAATTGATAACCCTTACATAGTTAAGTTGGGTTGAAAAAAAGGCCAAAATCCATCAAGTTTAACCCCTCCAAATGAAACCCAGAGTATATACATACACATTCACACTGACCCCTCTATGCACAGATTTAAGTATCACAATATGATATTATGTCTGTCCAAAAAATCATCCAAGCCATTCTTAAAGGCATTAACTGAATCAGCATCACAACATCGCCCGGCAGTGCATTCCACAACCTCACTGTCCTGACTGTGAAGACCCCCCTACGTTGCTTCAAATGAAAGTTCTTTTCTTCTAGTCTAAAGGGGAGGCCTCTGATGTTACATTTTATGGCAAAAAAGAATCTCCTGCTATTTGTCTATAATGTCCTCGAATGTACTTATAAAGAGAAATCATGTCCCCTCGCAGTTGCCTTTTTTTCCAGAGAAAACAACCCCAACCTTGACAGTCTACCCTCATAATTGAAATCTTCCATCTCACTAACAAGTTTAGTTGCACTTAGTCTCTGCACTCTCTCCAGCTCATTAATATCCTTCTCAAGGACTGGAGTCCAAAACTGCACTGCAGGTAACACCTTACCAGGGACCTATAAAGAGGCAAAATTATGTTTTCATCCCTTGAGTAAATGCCCTTTTTATGACAGAAAATTATTTGCTTTAGTAGCCACAGAATGACACTTCCTAGAATTAGACAACTTGTTTTCTACAAAAAAAAACAGATCCTTCTCAATTAAGGATACTTCCTACACACTGCTATTTATATGTATATAACTCACATTTATATTATTTATTTCTGCCAAAGTGCATGACCTTGCATTTATCAATGCATACTTGTTCAATTAGAAAAGCAAAAAGATAATGGCGGTAAGGGGTAGAGGTGTGAAGTGTCCTTTCTAGTGACTTACCCTATTGCCTCATGGGGCTCCCCTTTGGTACTTGTTACCTAAAAGTCCTGTTTCTATCTGACCAATGAGAATCACTAGTTTCCAGTGATTTGAAGGCTGCTTAGATTTGTTATGGGGTTTTTCCCTATAGAGCTATTGAGTATTACAAAAGAATTACTTTTATTGTTAAAAATTGAAGTACACAAATGTAGTGAAGTTTACAAATGTGTATATTTCTGTCAGACTTACCATTTTGAGAAAGCACTGCAAACTTTGTATATTGTCCTTTCAAATCATCTAAATAAGATTTGATGGTTTCAGAAGCTACAAATATATCAGCTTCTTTGTCAGAATCTTCTGGGTGCAAGTATTCAGAGCACAATTCAAGCTTGTGGAGTTCAAAACTGGTTTCTATAAGGTAAAAAAATATGTTTCCAAACAGCATAATTGCCCTACAAAGCATGAAATTACTTAAAGAACTTCAGTAAAACAATAGCAAAGAAGGTTAGTGAAACACAGAGAACATAAGTGTGCTGCTCCACTGTCCACATGGGGCCCATTTAAGATTGCTTGTGCTTTTTGGCTCAAGCAATCCTCAAGGAAACCCAGTGTTTCCTAACTCACCCTGGGTTTGCAGTTGAAAACCCTCTGCAGTTTCAGTCATTTTACCCAAACAGACTCTTGAAACAAAGAAAACCTTCTGCAGTTTTAAGGTGCCAAAGATTTTCTTCCTTCAAAAGCCTTTTCACATAAAATTACAGAAATTGCCGAGGTTCTTCAGCCCTAAACCCAGAGTGAGTTAGGAAACTCACATGGGATTTACTTGAAGATTGCTCGAGCAGAGAAGCACAAACAATCTTAAATAGGCCCCATAGTGTTTTATAATGTATTTCTTTAAATTGCTAGCTTATTGTTTGTTTTAACTAATATTTATTCATTATGGCTTGCCATCATTGAATACATCCCTTTACTACAAATTGTACACGTACGTCAAAACTCAACTGGGTGTCATTATATTACTAGTCAGTGACATGTGTTAAGCATTAGGGATGAAGAAATTCTGTTTTCATCTGGAAGAAACATATTCAGGAATAACATTTTTGGATCACTTCTACTACTGCTACTAAAGGGAAAACATGGCAAAAACATTTTCACTTTCACACACAACAAAAATAAAATAAAATATGCAAATAAGGATTCGGTTAGGCCAGGCATGAGTATTCAGCCGAATCTAAATTCTGCTAAAAAAGGGTGCATCCTGAACCGAATCCTGGATTCAGTGCATCCCTAATAGTCGGTAGTATAAAAATTGCATCCTCTTCATTTTCTCTTGGTTACAATAATTTTAAATCACTGTCACCACTCGCCACTCTGATTTTTAGCTGAAATCAGATAATAAAATTACAAGGATCTAATTATTTATTTAGAGCTAATAATCAACAAATGCAATCTGCATCTCAAGCAGAGAAAGGTTGTAGTACCAAATCTTTTGAGAGTTGCTTTGAGGATCCCATGCTGTCACTCTTCAGAGGAGAGTCAAACAAAAGCACAACTTGCAATTGGTCACCTCAAATACCTTTTCTCATGATTGGACACACCTGCTTATGAAGTTCAAGGTTTAACAAGATAATCCAACCAATTTGGTGTTGACAGTTATCAGTATCAGTTTTACCAGTACAGGGCGATACTGAATTATATTTTTATTACTTTAAAACACATTTGTTGATGTTACTGTTCTTTTAAAAAATGTGAATGGATCCAAACCTGTATAAAAGTATATTTCCACGCACAATTATCATGGAAAGTATGCTGGCCCCACAGTCTGTCTGTACAAAATGGCAAAGAATCAGCCTCCCTCTTTATTTTCCTCACCACTTACCCACACATTTTTTATTATTAATTGACTGAATTATTTAAATATCTTCCCCACTCCTGCAACATATTTATATAAGCAACCTCTTCTTCAGTTCTCATAACCTACCCCTTTCTCTTCTTTACATACCACCACACCAATTGTTTTACTAATTTTACTCCTCAAGTAAAATTCCTTTACACTACTCTTAGATGAGTTATATACTAAACCTTAAATTTATCTGGCCTGGCTTTTTGGGGCAAAAACTAACATTTTTCGTGGGGAAATAAAAAGTAAAAATTTTTGAGAATTACTATACCCCGTTGCTGCAAAATGCCCGAATCCGAAAATCTGCCATCTCAGACCTGTCGAGGTCTTGTATAAGTCAATGGGAGAGGCACCAACCTCAATTTGAAGTTATTGTGGTTTGCGCTGGGTTTAGCCTAGCCTGAAAATTTTGGGGAAAAAGTTTTAAAAAATCGGATGATTCAGGTTTTTGCTCTATTTTATCAGTTTTTTCCCCCGATCCTATTAATTTGAGTTTTTTAATTAATAAATAAAGTCAAATCTGTTGAAAAACAATAGACAGAATTGTTCCAGTGCATGTTACTTAATGCAGGGAGGGCCTATTGATGCTTGGCAATGTGATATCATGTTTGACCTGTAACCCTGTGTGTTTTTTCTTCTTCCTGTGTATGCTTTCTATGAAAAGTTCCTGTTGCAGACATGTTATACTGAAGTGTTTATACTGAGTTCTAGAAAGAAACCAAGTCACACAGAAGTTGCTGTGTCTGTCCTCACTTACAGAGAAGCTGCACATGCAGTTTAGATCAGCTCTCTGCTAACAGGTTGTCAACCTACATTGAGGCTCTTTTTGGCAGTGCACCTGGTTTTTATGCAGCCAAAAATTGCCTCCAAGCCTGGAATTCAAAAATAAGCACCTGCTTTGAGGCCACTGGGAGCAACATCCAAGGGGTTGGAGAGTAACATGTTGCTCACGAGCTACTGTTTGGGGATCACTGCTATAGAGGAATAAAACACCAAGAGTAGCAGCAGTAATTTTTAAAATGTCAGCAGCAGCATTTCCACATACACACTGTAGTTGGCCAGGTATTAGCAGCACATTAAGCTTCTCTTCATTTACATGTGGATTAAGTTTTTCCAGGGATTAATATACATGATTGAGCCTATTATGTTGTAAAATGTACAGTATAATTTTAAATATCAATTACAGAAAATTGTTGGACTTCGGGTATAGATGGGTATTGAACCCAGTACCTTTGGCAGCAAAATCAAACACCTGTTCAAGACTTTACTTTATCTGTGATGTAATTCACACATTAAAAAAAATAATAATAATCAGGGCATAGTAATGGGGAAAATTAAGCTCAGGGGTGGATGGAAGAGGCATTGGGATTTACTTTTGATTATTTATTTATATATTTTTTAATTCTTTTTTAATTTATTAAATTTTTTTTTTTACTTCCTCAGCACTTATACTCTGCAGATCTTCTTTCCTAGTAATGTGCACATAATCACACTTCTATTCAAATGATTTTTATTCTGTTTGTGAGCACCTGAAGAGCCCCCTTTCTGTAGCTCACATTGAGAGCATTCCACGATCGTTCTGCACTGTGACTCACTGAAGCCAGTCGGCAGCTAAAGAAATACCTTGCGCTTGGCGCCCTCTAGTGGCCATAGCTGGAACTGCATGCAGGTAACTGCGATAAATGCGACGGGACAATTTAAGATATCGCACTTGCTGGCAATTAACTAACGTTACATCGCGCCAGATGTACAATCCGTTCTGGCTTCATCTGTAATTGCTGATTGTTGCTATGGGCAACATTACCTGTAATATTTCTTTCAACTTTTTACACAGCATGATAAATAGATCCTTAAATGTTATGAAATAACAATTAACCTCCAAAGTTCTAGCCCAGGGTAACAGTTATGTGAATATAATCATTGGGGTGTGCCTTACATTCAACATCCCCTACTGATTTAACTTTTCCTTCTCCTTTACTGTAATAAAATACACAGTAAAGATGTTTGCTATTAAACAAGTGACCAGCAAACACTACCTGCTGATTGGATGCTAAAGGAGATTTGAACTGTAGCAAACTTTTCACCTTTTATTACATAACCCCCAAAAGTGTTCTATTCATAAACTAGAAATTAAACACAACTAAACTTATATCCATATTTTTTAACTTTATCTCATAAGTTGACAATGGCAAACCATTCCAAAAATGGTTAGGCAGGATAAAGACTCTGCTTTGATTATTTGTATGTGTGATTAACTTGTGCGCATGCCACCGGATATAATTTGTCCTATCATAAAATCAACAGCTTCAGTGCAGGGCCAGAACTAGGGGTAGGCAGAAGAGGTACCGCACTGGGCAGATCAGGGCCTCAGGTGGCAGCGAGCAGCCAGTTACAAGGGGTGGGAAAAAAACGTCTCTTGTAACTTTAAGAGCCGAAGCTTCCGGGTTTTAACCCAGAAATTCGGCTCCACTAGTGCCGTTGCTAACAATGCAGTAGCAATGCTGCCCCCCTTTGACCCACTCCAATGCTGATTTTTCAGCACGGAACGGGAGTGGGGGCCAGCAGCCCCAGAATCAGCGCTGGGGCAGATACCTCCTAAAGGGTCTTCTGCCTACTCCTAGTCCATGATCGCTCCCCTCTGTCGCTCTCCCCTCTGTATGCACGCACATGGAATGTAGTGGCCAGCCGGGCTGCCTAGGGTGCCTGTTCAGCTTGACCAGGCCCTGCTTCAGTGTGTGTCTTTTACAATCTTCAAAGGCCATTTACTGGAGAAATTTTTATATAAAATGAGAAGAATTTGACTTGGCCTTAACAAATACTTTATGGTGCCCACTTAATGAAAACAGCAACAGAGATAATGAAAGCAATATCTTTATTTCAAGTATAGAGCATCCAAGTCATTAAACCAAGATACATTTGACTGAAGGATTCAGGAATAAGAAAAGTTAAAAAATATAGTACAGTACGAAATCAGTAAACAGTTTTCCAGCCTTTAATAACAGATATTTGCTGTTGTTTATAATAAGGAAGCATTCGGTATTGCCATAGCAACTGGCAGTACATAGCAATTACTGAATTACATGCACACGTGTTTTGCCATTTGATTTGTGTGGTGTTACCTTCATTTTAAAGCTGTTATACACAATGCATGGCAAATACAGTAACTCTTTCTCAAATATAGAAACTATACCTGCAATACCCCCTTTTAAAATTGCACCTGCATGACTTCTTTCATTTATTTTAATTTAAAAGTCAATCGTAGCTGACATTTTTTCCCATTCCACTATGCTTCATTTAAATTACACATCCTTTAGGGCAGTCCTATCCAACTTCTAACGTACAGAGGGCCGGAATTTTTCCAATCTACATGGTGAAGGGGCGATAATGGAAGCCAGTGTTAGCCACTCCCTGTTTATAGACCACACCCACTTTAAACCACACCCATGTTACCGCAAGACCATGTCCACATTAATAGCACACCAAAAAACCAAATGGTTGGTGCTCACTGCAGGGACCAGGGCCGGAACTAGGGGTAGGCAGAGTAGGCGGTGTCTAGGGCGCCATCATTGAGGGGTGCACTTTTAAGGGGATTTTTTTTCGTTTTTTTCAAGAGTTTATTTAATAATTTGTTTCAGTAATCATGGTCACCCAGTTGAGTGGAATCCATCTCCTTCCCATTCTCCCTCTTGCCAGCAAGTAATAGCTCCTTCTGTGCGGTGCACCGAGACATGCGTATACGCGTCAATGACGTCACTGATGTGTTGGGTGACAGAGACAGGCAGAGAGCTGGGGGGCTGCTTGGTGTGGCTCTCACTGCTCTCAGCCTTGCACAGTTGCACTGAACTGAAGACTTTCTTTCTATTACTGTAAAGTGTGAAGCTTCCTGCTGGCACAGCCACGTACAGATTTGGGGCCCATATGTTTGCTGTTGCTGCTGGGCTGGGCGCTGGCACAGGTATATAAATACTTGGGGGCAATATGATGTGATCAGATTTATTTTTGGCTGCTGCTGACACAGGTAAAGATTGGGGGCAATATGATGGCTGCAGGAGGGCTGTATGATGGATGGCTGCTGAGCTTGCTTGTACAGGTACAGGGAGCAGTAATATAAATGAAAAAGTGTTGTAGATTTTCTTGCTTTCTTTATTTTAAAACCATCATGATAAGGAGGGAAATGGTAATGCAGGACAGGGGGGCACTGAGTGAAGCTCTTGACTAGGGTGCCAAACTACCTTGTGTCTGCCCTGGCAAGGATGTCACTCATATGTGAAAACAGCTAAGTCATATTAAGACATACCCATGAATCCATATGCCTCCTCCTCCCCTGTGTATAATACAGCACCCCAGCATATGATTAAACACCTTAGCGGCCACTAACAATAATTTTCAAATGCTAACAAACCCCCAGAACAAATACCAAAGTATGACACACACAGGAGCATAGGGAAGGCAGAAGAGAGCAGGAGACAGGAATCAGGACCAGTCTAATATGTACTACATACAGTGACACAGTGCTGGTTGCACATTAGCATTTTATATAAAGTGTGAACAGGTGAACAATGTGGGCAGTTTCAGTCTGGGTCTCAGGTGGAACAGTACAGGCTTTTGGATGTGAACAATAGAGGTGTCACGAGTGTGAACAATACAGGGGATTACAGTATGAATTTCAGGTTTAAACAATGCAGGGACCAGTCAATCTCTGTAGTTATACCTTTTAAATCTTACATATGGTAAAAAGACACAGCAGGCAGACTTTGATGTGAATGGCCACATAAGGGGGGCATGCGGCCCGCTGGCCGCCAGTTGGACAGCCCTGCTTTAGGTCGTTTTTTTCACACAGATCTTATTTATTGAATAACCCTCACCCAATTATCCAGATTCATGTTACAGTTTACCCAAATAATCCACAATAAGGGTAATTTAACTGCAAAATGCAAGTGCAGTGAAAAAATGCACATTGACATGGTTTTCTTTCAGTCTGTAAAACTCTGTACAATTATGGTAAAATTAAAAAAGGAGTGATGCTGTCAAACTACACTCTTTATGCAGTGAAATAATAATATTAGAACACCAGAGGTTCTTAGCCATTGAACTAGGTTTACTGAATACACAGAGAATGGACCCATGTACTACAATGATGCAATAAAGATAGGTGTGTTGCAGCAATATTAATTTACAGAGCAGATAAACACTGGTACCACTGTGGAGATGGATTTGGTAGATTTTAAAATCACCTTGTGAAGATACACTTTAATGGTCCAGATCCCTTACCGCAGAAACCTCAATAAGAAACTACTAGCCTGACTCTCTTTCCAAACTGTGGTCCCTTCATATTTAGGTAATGTAGGGATGTGAAATTTAGACACCCTCACATATTATTGACAGGTACATCCCTAGTAATATGGATGCCTAAGTGGGTCCTAATGGGGACCTTGTGCTTATGTAACCCTAGTAGTTTTCATAGTTTACACTAGATGTACACTAGATGAGTATAAAGGTCTTGGGAACCATGTGGTCTGGGTTCATTACTTTAGCCCAATCAAGCAGGCTGGAAGGGAATAGGTAGTGAATCCTAGGAGCAGTGGCCCTAGTAAAGAGATAGCATACTCTTTTATAGATCACTCTAGGAGTGATAGACAAGTTATGTAGTTGAGCAGCTCAAGGCTCCGACGAGGATATTAGAGGGATTAAGATCCCTGGGTATTAATAACCCAGAGCAGGGACAAAGTTTTGAGACTAGAGATGATAGGAATTCCCCTAGATGTCAAGGTGATCCTGAAAACTGGGCAATGCCTCCTCACAAGCTGCATAACCCTCTGCTGATGTGTCCCTGGCCTGTAGGGATTCAGCCTATATTGGTACGGTGAGTATATGCTGCCTTTATGCTATCTGTGCTTTATGCTCCATTGTGGATATGTGCTACTGTAAATAAATACTGTTCTTGGTTAAGCATGAAAGAACCTCTGGCACCCAGTTCTTGTGCATTGGCACATGGTTACAGTTACACTACACCCTGCCTCCCCCCGCTGCGAGGGCTTACCCCTGAGTAAAGAGGGTCTCATTTGTGGTTCCACACCACATGGAAAGTAGCTAAAATCGACCACTGTACTGTCAATTTACTATAGCGCTACAGTATTATATTCAGGAGTATTATCTGGGAGAGCTTCCTCCAATCTATCAATCCTATGTTGGAGTTCAGTGTTGCTCTAACTAGTTTGCCTGACCAGAATGTGCTATTACAGTTGCTTCTCTATCGCTTTCTAATTAACTTGTTCATGGAGTTCCTGTCAATGTCACTAAAGAGCACTTTTCTTTACTGGGGACATGTGCTCCAGGTCATCATTAGCAGCTTACCTGTATAGTCGCTGCAGGCCTACATATAAATATAATCAGTTACATAGTTATGCCCGTGATTTCATCCAAATTAAGTTATGTCTTTTGGGTAAACTATATAATTGATAGTAACTAAGCTGCATATATCCATATTGATAGCAAACAATCCTATTTGATTTGTTTAATTTTTTAGATTTTAGATATGGTGATCCTAATTACAGAACGGTCCCATAATCCACAGGCCCCAAGCATTCCATACACTAGATCCCATAATTGTTAAATAAAACTGCCAGCCTAACATACTAGATTTAGGAACAATGCTAAAAAGTGACAAGTGCTAAAGTACATCCAACATTTGTGATAGATTTAGCAATATCATAGAAGCAATCTAGTTAGAAAGAGCACCACTGAATGTATTACTGGCCTGGCAGACTCAGGCCAGACTTGTTCCCTAAAATTGCTGCTGAAGGGGATCTGGACCACTAGCTGGAATTCCATAGACAGTGGGACTCATTTATCAACATTGGGCAAATTTGGCCATGGGCAGTTACCTATAGCAACCAATCAGTGATTAGCTTTTTGAAGTCTGCTGCAAGTAGAACAATGAATGCAGCAATTGAATTGGTTGCCATGGGTTACTGCCCATGGCCAAATTTGCCCAGTTGATAAATGACCCCCAGTGTATCTAAAGCCTACCAGACATCTCCACTGTGATGACAGGTATCAAGCTTTGTAAATGATTATTGCTGCAATCCCTAGTGCAGTAGCACTGAATTTGGAACAGGAGGCAGTGGTGGCAAGTACAACTATATGGAAGTGCAAGGACCACATGTTGGTGCAAGAACGTTTAAATTAACTTTTAGTGTGACGTAGAGAGTGATATTATGAGACGATTTGCAATTGGTTTTCATTTTATATTATTTTTAGTTTTTGAGCTATTTTGCTTTTTATCCAACAGCTTTCCATTTTGCATTTTCAGCA
The DNA here is from genome assembly GCF_017654675.1 of Xenopus laevis. NCBI lineage: Eukaryota > Metazoa > Chordata > Amphibia > Anura > Pipidae > Xenopus > Xenopus laevis. The sequence continues at coordinate 30,153,003 of NC_054371.1, read as the reverse complement.
ATCTGGTTGCCAGGGTGCAAATTATCCTAGCAACCATGCATTGATTGGATTAAGAGACTTGAAAATGAATAGGAGATGGCTTGAACAGAAAGACAAGTAATAAAAAGTAGCAATAACGGAGCATTTGTTTTAAGATGTGGCCAGTGACCCCCATTTGAAAGCTGGAAAGAATCAGAAGAAAAAGACAAATAATTAAAAAATGATAAAAAAAAAAATAATCAAAGAGAACCAATTGAAAAGTTGCTTAGAATGGACCATTCTATAACATACTAAAAGTTAACAGAAAGGTGAGCCACCCCTTTAAGTAATGGGGTTTTATGCTAAAATTATTGTGGTCATTGCACAAATACACTTGCAGTTGTTTTTACTGGTGTCCTACTACAGCAGGAGCATGATCTTTAATTTATATAGAAAATGAAAGCATATTATTCCCAGAACAAAGATTTTCTTTCACAAAATGTGTTTATTTTTCTTTAGATACTGGAAGCTCTGATGGTGGCTCCCTTTGGTAAAATGAAAGTCAGGAAGTAGTACAGTCAAGTACTGGATTGGAGTCAGTGTCGGACTGGGCTGGCGGGACACCGGGCCCAGCCGACCCAGATCCATGATTTTCACGCTGCATCCTCCTGCACCGCCTGTAAAACAAAGTGTGCATGCGCACATACTCGGCAGTGTGGCAGGGGGGGTAGTGTGCACACATACAGTGGCGTGCACATGATCACGGCGCACCAGAGGGGTCCGACACACGCAGGCAGATTATGGCACACGCAGACAGAGCAGGGCACACACAGGCACAGCAGGGCACATACAGGCACAGCAGGGCACACACAGGCAGAGCAGGGCACACACAGGCAGATTATGGCACATGCCAGCAGAGTATGGCACATGTGTAAGGGGGGTTAAGGGTTAATGCCCCGCCGTCACCATGGCAACCAACCTTCACTGGAATGATGAATATCCACACGATGGTAAAATCACAAAAATGAGAACTTTTCTTGGTAATGCTTTCCAGTATGCATTAACTTTGTACAGTCCATACACAGTCCCATGGGTTTCACTTACTCCCTTCCTTGCAGAGCAATAACTTCCTTTTACGAACCCCTCACACAAAATCACTGGAGACACAGGAACACCCCTTTCCAAGGCGACTTACCACCTTCCTACTTCAGTCGGGCTGACACCACAGCAGTGCACCGCTGACCTTTTAGGATAGGAATTTTCCACCTTCTGGTCCTACCAGTCCAGCATACGTCCTATGCCCCTCTGGCCTACTCCAGATAGGAATTTTCTTGCGCCCCTCCTTCAGGATGTTCGTGTTCCCCCTAACACTCCAGCCCTCACTGGCAAAGCCTTGGCTCCTAAGCCACTTACTCCTCGTTGGGGTCTTGGCTACCCATTCTAGTGGTCCACTCACTATCTATAGTACCTAGTACTTTACTGTAGCCCTATCACTATCTTCTTTTCTTCAGAAGCATCCACTGAACACCCATTACTGTGTTTCATCCCTTTAAATACTATCCCTAATTAACCATCCCCTTAACATTCACTGTACATGTGCTTTTAACATTTCCCTATCATGTACTGTCCTCACTGCAGTGCATGTGCCTTTCCTTAATTCACCACATGAAATCTTTAACATTCACCTGCATGACACCACTGCCACCCTGTGGTGATTTCTACACATTACAGTCTCAACATTTTAACACTTCCAATCACTTCAACATTTAACACTTTCAATCATTTCAATATTACTTTACAACACTCACATTCACTTTAAACATACAATACACATTTTCATGCACACAAACCAATCACCTTCTTACACTCGACACTTTTTAAATCAAGCACGTCCTCGTGCACCCAACCAATCACACATGAAAATGACACAAAAGTTTGCATTTGCTTAAATAACTTAATTTTTAGTAACAAAACCTTATTACCTTCATAAGGTTAGTAAAATTTTTCAATATAAAACTGTAGAACAAGGTACACTTGTATAACTGAACAATAAGTCCACGGTTAACCCCGACTGGGTAACCATCTTGACCAACTGGTGATACACCTTTCCATGGCATTGGGGAACTCAAAAAAAAAAGTTAACTGATTACCCCGACTGGGTAATCCTTTGCAATGTTCAAAACTAAATAACAGTCTCTGTAAACTTTGCACTCACCAACAGTTCTGTGCAATCAACAAACAGTGTCTGTTCTCAAATCATCCTAATGAACCAATTCTTGGTATTGACAAACGAGATGTAGTACCTTGGGTGAGGTTTTTCAACAGTACCCCCACCCTCCAAGGGTACATCGACACTGAGGTGCCGCTCAGGGTCCCGTTTGGTCACACTGCGCACATGGTGTCGCATCACTGTACGCCCCTGCCACCACAAGGGTACAGCATTCTCTAGCTTCTGTTTAGCATCCTGCCTGGTGGTGCTGTCTGGGTGCACCAGGCTATATTCGTCCAGCTTAAGAGAGGCCAAAATGTCCTGCCGGACCCACTTTTCTAGGTTCTTTTCCACCTCGGTATACACATACTCGGGCGTGTAGGGCATGTAGAAACCCCACCGCTTACTAACCTAGAGGTTGATCTTCTTTTGTACACGCGAAACCGCGAGGAACTCCTGCTGTAGGGCCTTCCCGGGCAACACCCAGAATGTACTCTCATCATTCACCATTAAGGTTTGGGGCGAATGATAGATACTCTCCCAAGAGCTGGCACTGAAAGTCAGCACGCTGACCGGAGGTGAGCGACACCTCCCTGGTTCCGGCACCACTTGTGTGGACTCCACTACTGGGGGCACAACAGCAACAGCCGCACTGGGTTCCCGCTCTGACTCTTCATAGTCCGCCTCCCAGTCCTCCTCCCATGGGGCCCCTTCCGACACCCCTGCACTGTGAGGGCCTAGCCAGGAATCCACACGGGCAATAGAGTCCTGCACAACTGGGGATATGGGGACACTGGGTAGTGGACTGCCGCTGCTTGTACGCCATGGCTTGTGGTCTGTGCGCAATGCCTTGTAAGTCTTACCTTCTGACATGGTTGGTCGCGGAGCACTTGCTTCCACACCGCCATCCTTCACGATATAGGGCGGTGGAGCCTCGTGGCTTGAATCGGAGCTCAGCGGTCCAGTCACCGCCATCTTGCCTGCGATCCGTGCAGCTTCACCTTCCGGAACACCCATTACTGTGTTTCATCCCTTTAAATACTATACCTAATTAACCATCCCCTAAACATTCACTGTACATGTGCTTTTTACATTTCCCTATCATGTACTGTCCTCACTGCAGTGCATGTGCCTTTCCTTAATTCACCACATGAAATCTTTAACATTCACCTGCATGACACCACTGCCACCCTGTGGTGATTTCTACACATTACAGTCTCAACATTTTAACACTTCCAATCACTTCAACATTTAACACTTTCAATCATTTCAACATTACTTTACAACACTCACATTCACTTTAAACATACAATACACATTTTCATGCACACAAACCAATCACCTTCTTACACATGCAGGCAGAGCAGGGCACACAGCACACTCAGGCAGAGTATGGTCACACATGGAGCATATGGAGAACAGAGCAGGAGACGGTTTCCACTGATCAGGACCAGTCTAAAGGTGGCCATACACGGGCCGATAAAAGCTGCCGACAGACTATCTCGGCAGCTTATTGGCCCGTGTATGGGGGCCCCCGACGGGCTTCCCCGATCGAGATCTGGCCGAAAGTCGGCCAGATCTCGATCGGATGGGACAGAAAATCCCATCGGATCGCGGCCGCATCTGTTCGTTGATGCGGTCCCGCGATCCGACCGCCGGTTTACTGAATGCTGGGATCCGATTGTTGGGCCCTAGGGCCCACGATCGGATCTGCCCGATATTGCCCACCTCAAGGTGGGCATATCGGAGGGAGATCCGCTCGTTTGGCGACATCGCCAAACGAGCGGATCTATCCATGTATGGCCACCTTTAGATGTACTACATACAGTGACACAGTACTGCTGCCCCATTAGCATTTTGTCTAAAGTGTGAACAATGTGGACAGTTTTAGTCTGGGCCTTAGGGCTTTAGGGGAGTGAACAATAGAGGTGTCACAGTGTGAACAATGCAAGGGGATCACACGTGTGAACAATACAGGGGATTAGTCTGAATTTGAGGTTTAGGGTAGGACTTCACGGACGATTTATGCGCGATCCGACGTGCTGCGCAAAGACACAGGCATCACATCGGATGCAACAGAAATAAGGTAAGTAATAGAGATGTCGGATGAATTTGCATCTGCACACTGCGTCTGCATCCGACATTTGTGTAGCGTTGGATCAACGCTGCGACACCATCCGACAATGCATTCACATACCTTATTTCCGTTGCATCCAATTTCATGCCTATGTCTTTGCGCAGCGAGTCGGGTCGCGCGGAAATCGTCCGTGAAGTCCTACTCTTAAACTATGCAGGGGCCACTTAATCTCTGTAGTGATACCATTTAAAGTTTACACATGATAAGCAAACACAGCAGGTAGGTGGGGGCCGGACAAGGGGGGATCGGTTAGACAGCTTCTGATATTGTACAAAATATATAGTTGAAATAATATTATCAATCGTTAAACTATGATCAAAAACACAAAACTAACAGAAGTATAAACTGTTTTTATAAAAATGTTTTCTGACTGTTCTTCTTGAATGTGAGAATCTCCATAATCATGAGGATTCACTGAAGTTTGTTGACATCTGTTCTGAAGGTAATTTAAAAGAAAAGCATTAGGTTGAGCACTTTCAAAACTCTGGTAAATCTAAACTGGGTCGGATTGGGAGGGCAACCGGGAAAAGAAACGGTAGGCCCAGGCTCTTTTGTGCCCTTCAGCCTAGATCTGCTCCTGCACTCGCTCTCCGTACCTCGCTTCCTTGACACCGGTAGCCCTGGAAAAATATATGCGCACTCACACGCGGGGGGGTGAGAGGAGCGAGGTGATGGCGGCACAGAGTTGTTTGTGGCTGGTCGGCCCTGGGGATGGTGTGGGGAGCCCCTAAGGCTGCAGACCTGGTGGGCCCCAGTCCAACCCTGAATCTAAATCATCTCTGGTACAAAATGCATTATAAGAAGAGGATATTCATTTAATACAGTGCAACAATTCTGTGCACATTTTGTATAAAAAATATAATATAATATTATAATACTTATACTGGGGATAATTTCCGAAGATCCTGGACAGATGTCTAAGTGGTTGGTGCTAATGCAGAGAGCACTTCTTCCCAGTGCCTGGCTGCACTCCACACCTGGTGCTGGATAAAAATCAAATGCAAGGTGCAAAACATGGCATCTATGGGCACAGGCCAGCCCTGTCCTTATCATCTGTCAATGGGCAGGTGGTTAGCATAGGGCACCATTGTGGCCACCACTACAGAACATGCACGTCAGATTAACATTCAAGCTAGGGAACAGGTAAGGGCCGGGAACTAGGACTCTTATATTTGTCCCCCTCTTACTGATTACTACAGTGTTGATGAAAGCAGTAAATGCTATATTCATGTGGTAAAGTCCTGTCTCTGTTCTCTGAAACAGAACAGAGAGAGCTGCAGCAATTTATTTATGAAGAAAGGCAGGTTGCAAAGTGCAAAAAATATCATATTGTGCACTTTTTCTTGTGTTTTGCCCCAACCTTTCAATTTGTACATGAGCCAGATGTCTAAAAAGACAGGGCAATGTAATACAAGTCAGAAGACAGCACTGTTAAGGAATATATATTTTAAAAGCCTTTATCGGCTTCTCATGGCTTTGATCTAAAAAGATGCAAAGTTTCAGGTCAATATTCGGCGCTTAATCAAGCTAATGATTCACAGATGTTCAAACATCTTTATACATTTCCACATAGTGTCACCTAGTGGCTCATTACATAATGAATCCATAATGTATCAATAAAATAAAATACAGATGAGGCATTCATCAATCATATCTACATATTATTGGTGAAGCACATCCATCCATATGTAAGGCATTATGTCCATATCCCATTATCTGTAAAAATAATACCCCAATTAAAACACAATACTACAAGACTGAATGCAAATCATATTCCCAATTAAGATGTGACGAATCCACATCACCTGTCTTTTTAATCCTATCCCCTCGTGGATGAAAATGTAATACACTGTCAATAACTTGGAACTTAAGTTGCTGAACCCAATGGCCATTTTTGGTAAAATGACATGAGACAGTCTGATCTAACTTCTTTAATTTAATAGCAGATTTATGCTCACAAATTCTCATGCGAGTTGTCTGCCCAGCATAATAGTTGCCCGCAGGGGCACTTAATACTATATACCATATAAGAGACTGTACATGTATAGTATCCCTGATCTTAATGGGATTGCCCCTGTGTGGATGGTATATGACATCTCCTTTTTGACAATTACCAATATATAAACTAACTATAGAGTTTAGTATCACAATAGCCTATGATTTTATACTTGTACAAGAAAACATCCAAGTCACTTATTAACTGAATCAGCATCACAACATCACCCGGCAGTGCATTCCACAACCTCACTGTCCTGACTGTGAAGAACCCCCTACGTTGCTTCAAATGAAAGTTCTTTTCTTCTAGTCTAAAGGGGAGACCTCTGGTACGGTGATCCACTTTATGGGTAAAAAGGTCCCCTGCTATTTGTCTATAATGTCCTCTAATGTACTTGTAAAGTGTAATTGTGTCCTCTCACAAGCTTCTCTTCTACAGAGAAAACAAGGACAAGTAAACCCCAGAAACAAAAATGGAATATTACTAGGCAGCTTCCTACCTACACAGAGCTGTGTATCTGTCTGCTGAAGTGTGAAGCATTCTCCAACAGCAGGTCCATACGGTGTACGAAATCTCTGCTCACCATTAGTCCCCCCTTTTTGGCCCTTGTATGGGACCCTCAGACGGGCTTCCCCAATTGATATCCCATTAGATCATGGACTGTTCATTGATGCAGTCCAGCGACCTGACTGCCCGTACTCCTGCATTCCGATCCGACCATTGGGCCCTAGGTCCCAAAATCGGATAAGTCCAATATTACTCACCTTAAAGTGGACATATCAGGGAGAGATCCACTCATTTGCAAACATTGCCAAACGAGCGGATCTCTCTGTGTATGGCTACGTTTAGCCTTTTGTGTTTTACTGCTGTTCAGAAATGGGCTTTACTCAGACAGGTTGCCGTGGCAACGCACTTACTATATACAGTATCTCTATACAAGGAGTATGCAGTTATTAGAAGGGCATGTGAAGCTTGAATAAGGGCTGTGGGACCTTTTTTTACATAGATTCTCTAGTGATTAGTGTTGGCACATTAAGGTTTTCACAATTTGTATGTAACATACACTGTATTTCATTCACTGATGATGTCACACAAGGGATTTATTGGCAATTTTATTCCATTCTATGAATTAATCACTGTATTTAAGGAATTAAATAACCTTAGATGAAATATAATTGCATCTTTAACTATAATTTTTAACAGTTATATCTATTAATTTAATTTGTAAATAATTATTTTGTAAATGATGATTCTGATTATACATGTGGGATTACATGTATAGGCGAGTGGGATTATATGTATAGGCGAGTGGGATTATAAATGTATAGGCGAGTGGGATTATATGTATAGGCGAGTGGGATTATAAATGTATAGGCGAGTGGGATTATGCGTGTGAGTGGGATTATACATGTAAATGGGATTATACATGTATGAGTGAGTGGAATTATGCATGTGAGTGGGATTACATGTATAGGTGAGTGGGATTAAACATGTATGAGTGTGTGTTATTACATGTGTGATTGGGATTATACATGTATATGCAATTGGGGTTATACATGTATAGGTGATTGGGATTTCATGTATGAGTGTATTTGTTGGACTGGGTGTACATGTAAATGGGATTATATATTTGTGAATAGATATGTGTAATAACTATTTGTGTTTTTTGCACCAATAATATCAATAGAAGAAATGTCAAAAAAAAGAGAAAAAATATAATTTTGTGATTTTATTTTATTTTGTTTATCCATCCACACATCATAAATCAACAGATTCAAATAACAGAGTACAAACAGAAAGAAACAAAGGTGCAGGTAATATTTAATGCAGTTTACAACGTAAGAGAATGTATGTCAATTATGAAATTTGCTAATAAAGTTACATTATAAAAAAAAATATGAGAAAGGTCATCAGGCGTGGCTGAATATGCAAATGTAAATGATTATGTAGCCGATAGAAAATGGCCGCCTGGTTAAAGCAGATTTTGCATTCAGGAAAACACAACAGTGCAGGCTAATGGAGGGGAAAAATACAGAGACAATGATGTAGTTGGTGTGAGGAATATTTGCCCAACCTAATGACATGGTACGGGTTTATAGGGTTTGCATGTCCTTTAACAGTCAAGCCACATAATGTAAATCTTCCATCCCTCTAACCAGTTTAGTTTCACATCCCTACATTCTCTCCAGCTCATTTATATCCCTCTTAAGTAGTGATGGGCGAATAAATTTGAGAGACAGGAATTCGCAGTGAATTTCTGCATTTCACCACCGCCGAATGAATTCGCGAAACAGGAGGGAAAATTTGCCTGCATAAAATCTGCCATGTCAAAAAACATTTTGGGTGCGTGTCAGAATAGTCCGCGAATAAAAATTGTCGTGCATCAAAATTATTCTGATGCCCATTGACTTTCATGCATTTGGACAAAATAGGCACGCGTATAAAATACTTTTGGACTTACATGAGCCCTGTTTTGCCTTGTGGGAAAAAAACATATTTTCAGGAGAAAAAACAACTGGCGAGACCATTTATACGCAGCCAAATACGGTAGCACTGCAACTAATGAAGGATATGCAAGAGATCAGAAAGATAAAATTATAAATTATACCCCAATAAACAGAGCAGTGTGATTTTGCTTGATTTATACAACTCAGCCTGCAGCCCTGTGCCTTTATATGGTCACATAATTTGTCATTAACATCTAATTTCCTTATAGTAAACCTTTATAATACTTGAGTGATACCTTCTCTGACCCCTGTACAATAGATTATGTGATGATGACCTGTATAATTCAGTGTGGAACTTGTCAGTAAGGGGCTTCATTCTCCATTATAATAGATGAGTGATATTCATGTTTCCTGTATAACTCAGGCTTCAGCCTTGTCCCTTGATATGGTCACAAAATCAGAAAACTGATTTCTAATATCTTTATAATTTACAGTAGTGAGTAAATTATCCCTTATAATAAAAGAGTTCCCTGTATAATTCAGCCTTGTCCCTTTATATGATCGCAAAACTCCTCAGTAACTTCCAATATCCTTATAAATTACAGTAGTGGGTACAGCATTGCTAATAACACATGAGTGATACTCAAAGTCATAGAACTTCAAAGAGACCTACAGAGACCTAGTAGCTGTAGGTCAAAGTCAAATACCCCTCATGTCCTACCCTAAGACAGGCCTTAGGTCTTAGATCAAGCTTTTGTCTGAAAACCCTGAAAAAGTCTGATTTTCGGGCTAAACCCAGTGCAGATCTCAATAAATTCAATTTGGGTTAGGTGCCTCTCCTTTTGACTTATACAGGACCTCAACAGGTCTGAGATGCCAGATTTTCAGATTCTGGCCTTTTTCAGCATCAGGGTATAATAAATCTCGAAAAAATGTATTTTTTTTCCCACAAAAAAATTTAAGTTTTTGCCCCAAAAACCTAGATCAGAAAAATTTGAGGTTTAGTAAGTAACCCCCTTAGTGTGGATCAAGTACAAGTTATTGTTTTATTATTACATAGAAAAAAAGAAATCATTCTTAAAAATTAGAATTATTTGCTCAAATTGGGTTTTATGGGAGATGGCATTCCTGTAATTCAGAGCTTTCAGGATAATGGACTTTTGGATAACATATCCCATACCTGTATGAACACAAAAACTCATTTTATAATGTTTTATTTGTCACTGTCTTTAATAAAGGGGAAAAGAATAACAAACAATGGGGACTGCAAATATTAGGCACCCCCCAGAGCGATCTCCTTCTATTTCTTCTATCTTCAATCTTCAATGTGTCTTAACCCTGGGTTTTTTTGCATTTTACATCTTGCCCCATGGTATGTAAATGACCCCGTGACCCCGTTAATCCAAAAAAATGCAAAGCTACAGAGATTTGCTCTTGCAACTCAGCAAAACTTGTACAAAACAGATAGCTTTTGTAAAAAAATGATTATTTATATCAACTATACATATTTCGATATTTGCTTCAATCTAGAAAGGAAAAATGCACACAATGTGCATTAGGAATAAGTGTTTTAAATAGTATTCTAGCTTAATGGCTCAGCCAATTTCTACGAATAGTACTTAATCTTTAGCAGAATGGATCCCATGATAAAACTGTTGCTGTTCACTGCCATCTTTAGCTGTAGGGCCTGGGACATAACAGACTTCTCAAAGCCCTATAAAGAAGAACTATGGATACTGGTAGAGAAAAAATGCACAGCTTTAGTGCACTGTCTTAATTACCTGTCCCAGGATCATCTAGCACGGGCCAAAATTTTACTCGTCAGAATACTCTAAATCACTATGGGATCTAACATAATCAAACCATGGGATCCATAGTTTTTAATACTGTGCATAAGTGTCATAAGTGCCAAATTTTACTTAATCTAATTCATTTGTGGCAAGTTCACTTATTAGGAACAGCTTGTAGACTGTTTTAATGGATCCTTTTGATCATATAAATGTAGACCTTAGACCAGAGATCCCCAACCTTTTTTTACAAATGTAAAAAGATTTAGCAACACAAGCAGGAAAAAAAGCTCACAGTGTATGCCAAATAAAGGCACCAATTGGCTATGTGGTAGCATCATGTGGATTGGCAGCCTACAGAAGGCTCTGTTTGGTATTGCACCTGGTTTTGTGCCTTAAAAACTTTCTTGAAAGCCAGGGATTCAAACATGAGCATCTGATTTGAGGAGCAAGATCAAATGCTTCGGTGAGCAACATGTTGCTCAAGAGCAACTGGTTGGGGATCACTGTCATAGACCAAAAACCTCTGGCTTCCCACAACAAGTAAAGGAGAGAGTTCCCCTTTCCATAATTTTTAAAACATAGTTGGGGAGCACTTATTCAGTGTAGATGGCATCATATTATATGATGTCCAGTTATACAGTTATGTTTCCAGTAATCACTTTAGGACATGGGAGCTTGGGTTGTTGCATTTAAAAACTCTTTATACATTTTCTAAATAATACCAATGTTCACAGGGCAATCCAAAATATTTTTAAATATGTAAAATATAAAAAAATAAAACAATTTTAACCAGAGGTTGTAGAATTATTTGGAAAGTGAGTCAGGAACATTGCTTAATAGAAAAAGTGAGAGCAGAGGTTCCGGCTTTATTTTCTTCTCTACATCAATGAGAAATGAGTCTATGAATGTTGTCTTTTTATACTGTAGGTAAGATTAAGTATGAGTGGCTGGTTGACTCAGGAAGAAAAATAAAAGGGACTAAATACTTTTTTTCTTTGGTCACAAACAGTCAAAGGTCTATTCCATAGCTGAAATGTTTCGTCCAAACATCAATTAATTATAAAATAAAAGACTATAAAAAAAACAGAAGTCCACGATCTTGTGGTATTTACTCTCAGGTACTATAGGATACTTGTTCTGTGGTTACCAGGCCACTTTACACTTCTTAAATATCTGATTTGGTACCAAGAGATTGGCAAATTGCTCATGTGGTGCTATTATTTAAAATGCAATCCCATTCTCATTCAGGTAAATACAGATTTGTTAGTTTGACATCTTACTGTAAGTTGCATTTTTACTAGTGCTTCACAAGTTATTATGTATGCCATTTAACATGCATCTGTGTTGGAATTGGATCACTAATAATGCATACAATTTACTTGGCGCAATTGTTGATGCAACCCCTTGTACCAACGAGTACAGTTGCACTTAATCCAATCAAGTAGGCTGAAGGGGTGCATCAATGCTAGTTACAAGTTCCAAAGGCCAAGTCCTTTCCTGAACAGCACCGATGTGCACTTCAATTGCAAATCTATTCTGTATCCCCAAATACATAAACAAAAAATATTAAAATAATACATTTAACTAGATCACATCCCAGCAGTAAAATGTTTAAATAACAAATATGGACTGGCAATTATGGGTAGGACTATATATCAACGTTGTAATTCTACAAGCAGAACACAGGTATTTGTACTTTTCCATATTGATGAAAATAGCATTCCATACTGATATTAGGGACTATTTCCTATGATAATCTTTGTACCTGTTTGATAACCTACATTACTAGTATCATTAAAGTGAGATGGTTAAGGAAGATTTGAATTTCTTTTAAGGATAAAAGGTTAATTTAAACCCCAACCATCTCTTTAAGAAGTCTCTACAGTACTTAGCTGGGGTTAGATTAATAATTGGGCAGACACAAAATCCTACAATTATACTTGATACACAGGGCCTATTATACCCCAGTCCGATTGCACAAAATTAAGCCAGATCTCTCCCCTATTTGTCTGAGATGTAATGATTGTGTGGGCACCCTGATACATATGCTTTGGTCATGAAAGGAAATGCAACCCTAATGGAATGCAATATTGGGTATATTAACAGAGGTTAGAGGGACATCAATAGCACCAGATCCAATCATTTGCCTCATGGACATCTACTCAGGACTTCAAACAGCCCCTTACCACAAAGCCTTTTTAAATAAAGCCATGTTCTAGGCTAGGAGACATAACTCGGAATTGGAGATCCAACAGACCACCCTCCCCAGACATGTGGACCACTACTATGTCCAATCTGGGCACACTGGAATACTTAATCCACAAAAAGAAAGGGCAAACAGCAAAGTTCTACTGGATCTGGACCCCCTCGCTAAAACAATTTCCCCTCCCCTATATACAATCCCCAGAGAACCTTCCGGTAATCCAATTAGGTATAATAAAGAAGCGAAGCACACAAATAGATTTTATTAAAAAAAAATTTTTATTGCAAATGTTATTACTGTTGTACTAAATGCTGCACATTTTTTGTACCTGTGAATGAGCTTGAAATGCAGTCGTCTTTAACAGTTAAACTTACCTGAGCAAAAAAAAAAAAGTGGCAGAAGTGGACTAACAATACCTGACATCTCTTCCCAATGAGGCCCAGCATATCTCCTAAATTACCCTAATTTAACAGCAAGAAATTATCTCCAAAAGCCTAGCTAGTCTATAAACATTTCAAACAGTGAGATCTGAAAGAAACATTTCTAATCAAACCCACAATCTTAAGATTTGTTGGCCTTCACTGGACACTCTCTCTCTAATTCAATACTATCAGGTTTGGGCACTGTATGGAATAATATAGGTGGGGCCTTACCAGTGAAGTGGAAGAATGACCCCTCCTCCCACAAATCTATGCATAGGCTTAAAATGTTTTCATTGCAGCTGCTTACTGGCATTGCTTGCTACTAGCATGTGATCTACAAGAACCACAAAGTCTTTCTCCATTATATATTTAGCTAACACAGTCCCGATAAGGATGTAAGTGGCTTGCGTAATTTTACATCCCTTACATTTATCAACACGGAATCTCATTCTGCCGCAAGGATGACACATCCTGGATTAAATTAATCGGCTACATAGTTTTGTATCATCTATGAACTCTAATACATTACTTAGAATGCCCTCCCCTAAGTCATTAATGAGCAAATTAAAGAAGAGTGGGCCCTATACAGAACCCTGTGTGATTCCACTAAGAACCAAAACCAAAACAGACCTTAGGGAGCCCCTAATTGAGCACTGTATTAAAAGCTTTCTTAAAAAGCAATTAATTTTGCCTGACACAACCTATCCTTCATAAAGCCATGCTGATTACTACTTATAATGCCATTCACCGGAACATAATCTTGATACAACTTTCCAATAACTTGCCCACCACTGATACAGATGAAGCCAGACTGGATTGTACTTCTGTCGCGCTGTAACAGATCAGGATAAACGCGCTTGTCGCGTTAAGTGCAGGGAAACATGCTGTCCGGACGTTTAAAATGTATCAGAGTTGAAAAAAAATTAGGCGCGATTCCATTAATGACCACCAGGTGGCGCCTGAACTACCGTTCCCTCTTTAGCCGTCTTCTGCCCAGATCCACCTGGGACAGAAAGTAGCTCAGTTGCTGCTGTAGAAATGGATGCAGATCTACATCCCAATTTTGTCTTGGCTGTGTTTATTTTTTGTTAAAACACATAATAATTATACTGAGCATGGCAGTGGGAATTATGTTGGATTGATTGTAAAATACTTTGGATGTAGCAGCCATATGATATGTAGCATAAGTTAACGTTTTAGTCAGCTTTTAGCAACAGCAGTATCAATAGCCTTGTGGTCTAGGTGCTGGACTTGGGTACAGAAGGTTGTGGGTTTGATTCTAGTCATTGCCAGTTTTTCACCACTTTTCCTATTAATCATTTAAAAGTGCTTATTCAATATAATATGTAATAAATTACGTTTTGAAGAGCTGATTTCAACCTTAACAACATTTTAAAATGTATATTGCATGGTATGTAATAGAAAATGTCTCCATAAAATATACTGTTTTGTGCATTACAATCTTCGCTTGGCTCTGTTCCCAGATAAAAAAAAAATACTACGTATGTTTGTCATTTTTTTTTTTAAAATAAAAATAGCTTTAACTTGGCAGTTCATTTTCAAGTGACAGTGGTTCAATATTAACATTATACAAAAGCTACCGAACTTCATGGTAGTTTGTCACAGCTAGGGATGGGCAAATTTGACCCGTTTTGTTTCGGCAAAAATTCGCCTGAGGCGAAATGTTGCCGACACCCATAAAAAATGGGCATCAAAAATGTTTTGACGCGTGTTTTTTTTTTTTTATGACGCACGACGCCATACTGCAACTGCCATTTCCGCTGCGAAATATGGGGAAAAATTTGCCCATCCCTGGCCACAGCATTTTACAGTATATACCTACTATGTGGTAACCAGGTAAGTTAGAACATTAGTAATAGTACAGTGGATATGTGTTATCCACATACAGTATGTGCACATCTGTAGTTATACACAAGTGGCAAAGTGAGCAGTGGCACTTATAGAAGCAGGTTAATTTGGATTGGAAACACTATGGGAAACAGACCCAATGGCTCACAAAGGCCTTTGGGGATTTGCAGTAAATACTCGAGTAATGGATTTGCAGCTTCAAAGGTCCTAGTGTAGTTGGTTGTAGTGTGTTAATAGGGAGATGTACGGTACATTGTTAGAAGGACTTCTGTGGCAGTTGCAGTCTGGCCTATAACAGGTCCTGTTAAGCTGGTGAAAAGTCATCCTGCCATTTTAGCATCTCTAAATTAGAAAGAATTGCTTCACTCCTGCACAGTCTCCATTAACAAACAGTACCGCAACTAATTACATCTGAGCAATTGTACAGTTATATGGGGCGGTTATACTTTAGTGTCTCACCAGCAGTCAGGGAATGGTAACGGTTATAGCAGTATAGTGCATGGTGCCAAGTGCCAATCCCTCACATGAGTCATTATTAGTGGGTGCATTCAGAGACTATATCCTATCCTATCCTGATCCCCATTGGAAGCAGCAGTCCTGCCCTGCTTGTGAGACAGTTCACATGAGCAAGCTCTTGTGCTTTCAAATGCAAATTAGCCAAAGTGCACAGCAATACACATTTAAGGTGATTAAGGTACAGACAACAAAGGGTAGGGGTGGGGGTTGTCTGCTGTTGTATTACATGTGCTTAGTAAGAGGTTGTGGGAGATGGTGATGTGAGATTTTGTGTAGGGAGAGAAACCCCCATCTATACTTAAAGGACCAGTAATATGGAAGCGCCGCTGCTTCCATGTGCAGCGGCGCTTCCAGCATGAACGATGCAGCTGCTCTCTGCGCTGCTTTGCTTTCCGCTACTTCTCCTCTCTCCCTACTTCCTGGCCCCCTCCATCATCCACACCCTCTGCCACATTCATGGCTCTGAGTTCGGGGCCGGGGCTGTATCTGGGAGGCGCTCACTGTGCTGCAGTGGGCACAAATGGCATTGGGCCTAGGGGCTCCCGATATATATATATAAATAAAAATGCTCATAGACTCAATATACAGTAAAAAAACATGTTTATTTAATATGTTGTAACATGTACATTATGCTTTTAAATATCAATGGATTATAGATAAATTGAAAAAAAAACTTGTCAGTCAGTAACATAAAGAACCCCAGCCCAAAATCCTAACCATTTGAGGGTCAAACATATTCACAGTGCATTGCAGTACCCAGGCATGGCAGCATGTGGAATGTTTGAAGGACAAAAGGAATGGATACATTGAAATTGGAAACACTTCTGTATTGAATATTGTATTTTGACTGTATTAATATTCACAATATCCTTTGCTTTCAAATTAGAAATAAGTGGTGCCAGCGAGGTGTTAAAAACCCTTCCCCCAACTAAAGTCTTACGCGTGAGTTCTTGAACACAAAAATTTAAATGTAAATGAGCTGGGGGGAAGCTTGGCAACAAAGCTACTTGTACTTAAAGTAGTTCATTGTTTAACCCTTTCACTGCCAGATGATTTAGTCACTTGTGGTACATTTAATTCCAGTTTGGTGCTATTTCAGTTCAGGGGACTTTTAAATTAGGGACAGCTTTCCTATACAAACACCACAGATCACTATCAAGCGCTGACCAAGAACTTCAGGAATCCAACACAGTTACCATCAAACTTCGGCTTTTATTCGCACATAAAAAGGATTACAGTGGAGGGTGTACAATTCTAACGCGTTTCATGCCCCATAGCTGGGCACTTGATGGGGCATGAAACGCGTTAGAATTGTACACCCTCCACTGTAATCCTTTTTATGTGCGAATAAAAGCCGAAGTTTGATGGTAACTGTGTTGGATTCCTGAAGTTCTTGGTCAGCGCTTGATAGCGATCTGTGGTATTTGGATTTGAAGTATCAGCCGGTGAGGAGTGACCGGCTTATCGCGAGAGCTGCGATCAAGCAGGAAGACACGTTGATCCGGGTGAGCTCCGCCATTGACGCTCCGTGAGTAAAACTTTGACAGCTTTCCTATAGTTTGTGAATTTTGTTACATGTCAAAAAATCCCCTCATAGCTTCCACTTTTCAGCATCTCCCACATACTATTGGCTGTTTAATCACAGCTTCCACGTGCTTTTAGCCACACGGAGTAGAAATAAAGATCAGCCCAAAGGTAAATAATATGCCCTGTAGTTGCCACCTTTTTTGGCAAAAAAATACTGGCCTTCCTATATATTTATCTTTTTCCCGGCCAGGAGCAAACCCTATCTGTAGTACATACAGTAAGGTGTGAACTAGGTCTGGACTGGGAGTCAAAATAGGCTCTGGCATTTCAAGTACACAGGCTCCCAAACATCTCTCCACCAGCACAGCAATTAGTGACTGTCTATTGCAACTTACAGCAGCCCCTCTAGCATTTGCCAGAACCCATAGATTGCCAGTCCAGGCCTGTTGAACAGTTAAACAATGTGGGAATTTACTGTACAATCGGAGTGTAAGGTTTGAGTAACAATAGACGGCTTTTACAGCCTGAATATGAGATGTAAACTATGCAGAAGCCAGCTAATCGCAGTACTGATTCCTTTAAGGGCAAAACTCCACGGGCGATAAGACACATTTACTGCTATTATTTACCTTAGATTCGGTGCATCCAAAGTGATGCATGCGAATCATCGAATTGCATTAGATCGCGTTGAAGACGTCTGTGGAGTTTCGGCCTTAAGGCTTATACATGGTAATAAGTCACAGCAGCCTGACTTCGTGGGGGGCAGGGGATACACAGGATAGACCTGCTAAGACCTGCGGCTCTAATTCCTTGAAAATATTGTACTTTTTTTGGGATTTAAAATGTGGGACAATTTACATTGGAACAAGTAAAAATGCTTTCTAAACTTACTTTCCAGTGTTTATGTACAGATATATACAGACAACTTTAGAGGTTAGCAGCCCAGTCAACAGAATCAATACTTTGGTTCCTTTGGAGATTCAGATGGTTAGATTGTAGATTTACCAAATGCACAATTAAAGTTCCCAAAGAATTTACTTTGGTGAATGACCGATTTTAGCGAAATCGACCAATCTGTCAAATTATCATGAAGTTAGTGGGATTCGAATGAACGTGCATCTTACGATTTTTCGCCCGACATCTGTCAGGAAATTGATCGGCCAGTAGTGATGGGCGAATTTATTCGCCAGGCGTGAATTCGCGGGGAACTAGCGCGAATAAATTCACGAAACGCCCGCGAAAATTTGCGGCAAAAATTCGCGTAAAAAAGGGCGCCGGCGTCAAAAACGAGACGCAGACGGCGTTTCGCGAATTTTTCGGCGTTTTGCGAATTTCGCTAATTTTTCGGCGAAACAGCGCAAATTCGCCCATCACTATCGGCCAGGTTAAAAAATCTTGGTCGGTCCCAGTGCAATCTCTCTATGTTTGTAGGGCCAAGCAGGCAGCTCCCCTTTGTTTTCCTGGGAATAACGCCTGAAATGGTCTTTTTAGTTGATGGACACATCGTACATTTTGAGATAATTGTGGTCTTACGATAATGAAAAGATCTTTTAAAGATCTTTACATCTATGGCCAGCTTTATGCTTGTTCTGGTCCTTACACTAATGACAAATTTATTACCAAAATGATGATATACAGTATTAAGATATTTAGGTGCAATTCTCTTTGGATTGGAAATAATCTTGAAAAATCAATGGCATTATAGAGAAGTGACAAGAAATAGTTAAAAATAATAAATAGTTAAAAACAAAAAATAAAACTGGGGGAAAAAAATTATGCAAAAAACTTCTAGGAATTGAACTCATGACCTTCTGCTTCATAAACCTGTACTATGCCCACAAGGCTCTTCAGCCTGAGCTGTAGATGGTTGTACACAATACATGTTATAAATAATTATTATTTTTTTGTTCAACTATATTGCAATTTAATATTTAAAAAAAACTGCAGCATTGTTAAAAAAAACATAAGGGCAGATCATGGATTTGTTTTACAGTTCTGAGTTCAGATCCCCTATCATAGCCCAATGCAAAGTCATCCACAGATACAATTTATAATTAATGTTCCTCTCCATCAGAAACATGTCTCCACACTTTTATTTATACTGCCTTAATCTTCTATCAGAATACAAATAGATCGTTTGTCCAGCTCTTAAGTTTTTAAGGAGATTGTGGCTGGAACGATCTGTCTCCTCTCAAAAGAAAAGTGTACAAATGTACAAAAGAAAGTGGCCGCATCTGTATTACATGTAACGGCTTATAATTGTCAGGCTGAAATCATAATAACGTTTTAAATGCAGGTATCCCTTATCTGAAAACAGGTTTCCAAAAAGCTCTGTATTACTCCTCTAGATTCTATTTATGGCAAATAATTGTAATTTTTAAAAATGATTTCCATTTTCTCTGTATAAATAATACAGTATATAGCACTTGATCCTAACTAAGCTCATGAAACCATATTGAAAAGTGAAATATTTCTCATCTGGAAAACCCCAGATACCAACCATTCCAGATAATATACCTGTATTGGAAGTACATTAGCTTTCCTCCAATCCATAAGTACAATACCAACTAACCAACTAAAAGAGAAAACCAAACTAATCTGTCGAGATGCAACTTTGCATTTTAGTGAATTAGCGCATGCACTGCAAATTTACAGCTGACAAAGTGGCGCAGAGTGTTGCGGAGCCTTTGCAGGCGAAAATTGCCCCAAAACATGTGTAACAGTTAAATAGGATGTGATATCTGGCTGGGTGGGGACAAATGTTTACTTGACACTTCATGCTAGATGGTACATGTATGCTAGACTGTATTTGTATCTAACAATGTTAATTGCAAGCAGACTGTTACATAGAGTGCTACAATTAGTGATATTTTGCATTATCAATAGAGTTATATCCCCCTCTATAATTTAGACCAGTGGTTCCCAAATTTGGTTTCAATCAAGGCCTCACCTACTTGCCTGGTCCATAGCTATAGAAAACTTTGCAGAAATTGAAGTTATAATATATTCAGATCAATCGAATTTACTTTTATTATTTGTATTGCACTACTGCAGACTATTTGTTATGCTTTTAACAATAAATAACTTATGTTTTGATGTTATTTTATTTACTTTAGTTATGCCAACTGTATCCTAATAATGCTATTAATGCTTTGGCAATAGTGCATATCTGTATTCATTTATATTCACGTTGTCCTCAGCTTTATTATATTTACATTTTTGATAATCAATCTGCTTTATGGTACTAAAAGTCATAAATGTTTTATACATTAAGGGGCAGATTTATCAAAGGTCAAATTCCAAAAATTCTAATTTTGAGCTATTTTTGTGTACTTTGGCTATGGAAAAGTCCAAATTTGATTAGAATTTGAAAAAAATTTGAATATAGAAATGTATCACGTACGGTCTCTTTTAAAATTCAAATTAGACCATTCGCCATCTAAAACATGCCAAATTGCAGTTTTAGCCTATGGGGGGAATTCCTAGAACCTATTTGGAGTTAATTGTTGGACTTTTAAAAATCTAATTTTTTTTTGGAAAAACTTTG
Organism: Xenopus laevis; assembly: GCF_017654675.1. Classification (NCBI taxonomy): domain Eukaryota; kingdom Metazoa; phylum Chordata; class Amphibia; order Anura; family Pipidae; genus Xenopus; species Xenopus laevis. Next base: position 30,132,382 of record NC_054371.1, on the reverse strand, counting down.
AATGTAATTCGATCAAATGCGATGTTACTTTGATTCGTACGAATTGGATTGGATCGAAAACTGACCTATTCCCTCCAAAAAAACTTTTATTTTTTGGTAAATTTTGATTGGTCTATGTTTGTGAAAGTTCTCATTCATCCAGGTCATGGTATATCTATAGAAATAAGTCAAATCAACTGGACTTGCTCTGTTTTTCTTGACGACGTTTCACCAGTCATCCAACTGGCTTTTCTCAATTCTGAATGATTTTGATCGGTAATTTTTTTTTTTAAAAGGTTTTTATTTTGCGTTTTAAACAAACAATAAAAAACAAACAACAACAAGATACGCATGGTTGAGGTAATGTGTAATTGGTATCGCAGGACCACAGCTTTTTTAGTTAGGGTTTACATTGGGAGTGTAAGAAACACAGCATCATATATCCATGTGGGCAAAACAGATTGCAGTTGGTCTTGTAGGACTCGAAACACACTGAAACTGCACATCGTTCACTAGAGGGGATATAGACATATTACATACATTACCTCATTCATTTGTATTTATTGGGTCACCAGGTCTGCTTCTGGGCAGGCCTCTAGCCAGGGTTCCCATATTTTCCCAGGCATTGTTTAGCTAGGTATGTTAGCTTTATCATCGGGAGATTGCTATTGACCAGCAATCTCCCGATGAGATTTGCAGCAGGCATCTCGTTTTGATCAGGGGTGCCAGCTCATCCACCAGCCCCAATAAGTATACCTCTGGCATGAGTATTCTGAGTCAATTGGTCATTTTGAATTTCAAAGTTTTGGGAGTTCAAAAAAGCTCCCATTACTTCAAAATTTGACCCTTGATAAATCTGCCCCTTACCTTCACTTTAAAAGTTTGACTTCGACCATTCGCAATCTAAAATGTGCTGAATTGCTATTTTAGCCTATGGGGGACCTCCTAGAACCTATTTGGAGTCAATTGGTGGACTTTGAAAAATCGAAAGGGTTTTTTTGGAAAAACTTTGAATAGAATTTGATCAAATGCGATGTTACTTCGATTCATACGATTCTAATTCAACCGAAGACAGACCTATTCCTTAAAAAAAAACATAGATTTTTTGATAAATTTCGATTGGTTGTTTTTAATTCAAATTTTGAAGTTATGGTAGTTCAAAAAACTCCCATTTCTTCTAAATTTGACCCTTAATAAATCTGCCATTAAAACTATATTAGAATATATTAGGTTTTAGACTGAACTTGATGTACTGAAGGCCACCACTAATATACAGTATGTACTCTTCTAGTTGGAATAAGAATACCACCTAAACAGCACCTTCATACCAACACCTACCATTGGCCAATTCATGCAAGGGCCTCAAGTAAAATTTCACCCACCACTTCATAAAGAAATATCAACACCATAGAAAAAAAAGGAGTTCAATGATAGACCATTTAAAGGAAAACTATACCCTTGAACCATGTTGGTCTGCATAAAAATATATTGAATAAAAATGTAAAACCTTGCTTCATGTAAATAAACCATCTTCATAATAATATACTTTTTTAGTAGTATGTGCCATTGGGTAATCATAAATATAAAATTGCAATTTCAAAAAATAAGGGCCACCCCCTGGGATCCTAGGATTCATGGTGCACACAAACAAACCATACATGTTAGGTCACATGAGCCAATCAACAGACAGAGTTGTGTCTTTTGCTTCCACACTTCTTCCTGTTAGTTAGAGCTGCAGTATTTCTGGTCAGGTGATCTCTGAGGCAGCACACAGACCATCACAAAATGGTGGTTCAAGGCAAGAGATGTAAAAGGACAATATTTCCTTAAATGTATACACCAGTTTGGTAAGATTTGTTAATATGCCACTTAATTTGATATAAACGGTGTCTTAAGTATTCATATTGGGGGTATAGTTTTCCTTTAACAGGGACTTTTTTCCAAAAACTGTTTATCATCAAGTGCATCCACTCATTCAGGGTGCATATTGTTCAAAATCAAAAAGATCCACCCTTAGAATAAAGTTAGTCCATTAATTCATGAGCATATATTATTAGTTTTACTAATATACATTAATTAGCATAAATGAATGATTACATAGTTAACTAACCCGCAAGACATGACTCCACCGCACTAAAACTTCAGACTGTCTATGTTTATTCACCTCAAATTTTATCTTGAAGATCACAAGCATTTCACGCATTTCATCTGAACTTTTGCATTAAATTTTGTCAGTGCAGATTTCCCCTAACCAATCTATAAATAACTACTCACTGAAAAATCATTGTTCAGTTTTTATAAAAAAAATATCCATCTGGCCTTTTTCTGTAATAACCTCTAGAACCAATTTGGCTATTTGGATATGGATATCTAAGATATCTGTACTCTCCCAGAGGCTCGCATAGATGGGAGCACAAGAGGCCCCCATTGTGGTCCCTCTCACTTGAAGGCAGTGTCTATCATCACATACACATGAGTTATTCATAAATGTCAGTGTTTCAAGTACAAATTCTGTGTGCTTTCTATATTTCCCCTCTAAGCGTCTACATAGAAACTAGAGGCTTTCCACTTCATGGGATATTGAGAAATACAAACCCTCTATATCCAAAGATCCCAATAGGGTACCATTATTCACTATAATCCCATCTCCTACATAAGCAATCTCTTACATTAGCCTTAGATGTGGGCTTTTTAAATTTAAATTGGATACTGGAGTATTGAGCTGGATACTAATTAAGGGGGCATATCACAATTTGCAATATAATACATTTTGTTGAACTTGAACAATGCACATCCTGATTTAGGGGCAGATTCATTAAGGTTCGAGTTACATAGTTACATAGTTAAATCAGGTTGAAAAAAGACAAAGTCCATCAAGTTCAACCCCTCCAAATGAAAACCCAGCATCCATACACAAATTCCTCCCTACTTTCACACAAATTCTATATACCCATACCTATACTAACTATAGAGCTTAGTATCACAATAGCCTTTGATATTATGTCTGTCCAAAAAACCATCCCAGCCATTCTTAAAGGCATTAACTGAATCAGCATCACAACATCACCCGGCAGTGCATTCCACAACCTCACTGTCCTGACTGTGAAGAACCCTCTACGTTGCTTCAAATGAAAGTTCTTTTCTTCTAGTCTAAAGGGGTGGCCTCTGGTACGGTGATCCACTTTATGGGTAAAAAGGTCCCCTGCTATTTGTCTATAATGTCCTCTAATGTACTTGTAAAGTGTAATCATGTCCCCTCGCAAGCGCCTTTTTTCCAGAGAAAACAACCCCAACCTTTACAGTCTACCCTCATAATTTAAGTCTTCCATCCCTCTAACCAATTTAGTTGCACTTAGTCTCTGCACTCTCTCCAGCTTTTCATGAAAAATTCGAGTTTTCGAAGTCAGACTTTAGCCTCTACAGCATTTTGCTCAGTTTCCACAACTTGAGTATTTTGTTTTATTTTTTAAATTTGTCAATTTGCATAGTTTGTAGATTATTTAATTTACTGTACAAGTAACTACCACCATTCATGCAGAGGCCTCAAGTAAAATTCCATCTATAATTTCATAAATATATACTAACACCATAGGTTAAAAAGCAGTTCAAATTAACAGGGACTTGTTTCCAACAACTGTTTATCATCAAATGCATCACTTACATTTAGAGGGTTAAATATCAAAGGTCACATATTTTTTATACCTCCAATGAACTAGGCAAATGTAATAAATTTTATTACATAACCAAACCCTTTACCACACTTTGGTAATTTACTTATTTTTCCTAGCATGGTGAAAAATACCATGGCAAACTTTTTGAGTACTAGACATAGCATGGTGCATGAAAAATGACTTTTTAGCCATATTCAATTTCAACCAGCTAAATTGACCTTTCTATAGACACTGTGTATAACAGATCATTGGAAATATCACCCACTATTTCTGTGGATATGGACGCTGGTTAATAATTTATTTTTTATAGTTTTATAATTATTTGCCTTTTTCTTCTGACTTCCAGCTTTGAAATGGGCGTTGCAGACCCATTTAAAAAACAAATGCTCTGTAAGGCTACAAATATATTGTTATTGCTATTTTTATTTCTTGTCTTTCTAGTAAGTTCCTCTCCTATTCATATTCCAGTCTCTTATTCAAAGTGATGTATGGTTGCTAGGGTAATTTGGACCCTAGCAACCAGACTGCTGAAATTGCAAACTGACAAGCTGTTGAATAAAAAGCTAAATAACTCAAAACCTTAAATACTAAAACATGAAAACCAATTTCAAATGGTCTCAGAATATCACTCTCTACCACACACTAAAAATTAACTCAAAGGTGAACAACCCCTTTAAAAGAATTTTCCTAGATACCAAATTTATTCAAGTAAAATGTTTATAATTTGTGGGCAATGGCTAGCCTCACATTGAATTTCAAACAGCATGATTTTGAATACCCTGTCCAGGTGAAAACTGTCTGTCTGAATTTCCAAATTAAGAAATAAGGACTTTGAAGTAAATCACCCAATCGCTGATTGCCACTCCATACCCTGCCCCTGATGGCATAAATTGATCCCTGAAACATCACTTGCCCCACCCCCGATGTACTCCACCTCGCCCCTGACTTCATCCAACTGCTCCCTGCCTGCACCACATTTTCTCCCAACTACCTGTAGAAGTTAAAAGAATCTAGTTGATTTAAAAATAAATAAAATGGCTACTATATACTCATGCACAGAGAGCAGTGCAAATCAGGCTGTGAGTAAATGGTCAAGTGGTCAAGTTCCAGTCAAGTGAAACTGCTACTGACAATATAAGGTCTGTCTCACTCTAAAGGATAAGTGGCACTTTATGGAGAAAATGTCACTCTTCTTTTTAACACTTTATCGACATGGAGTTATTTTTATTAATGGATATTTTATAACCCTACCCATCGCTTCAAATATGATGATTTATTAAAAAAGCCTACTCTCTGCCACTAGGTGGAGCATGTAATGAAAATCAGCAGAAAATGACATTTCTCTAAATCTCTAGATATCATTTTGCTACTCCTCTCTAGATACTCTATCATAGGTTGGTGCAGGCTGACTCTTAAGGTTGGAATTAAACCTAAATGAGTCAATGGCAGGTAAATTTAGAAGAGTTAGAATTTAGTAGCTGTTTTTATGAACATCAGGCTATACCATTGCCATGGCCATCTGCCTAAAACAAGAGAAATGCAGCTGTTTAATCCGACTATTGGGGGTAATTTTTATGTATGTATTTTTATGGTGAATGAGGGCTGAAACTTTCAGCACATGAATTAAGTGAAATTTGACCTTGTTTGGGTCCTTCGATCGCACATGTATCTCCTATGGAAATATATATGACGATATCCTAATAAATGCATGTTGGTTTACAGGTTGCCTAAAAACCTTGCCAGATACATGGTCTGTGCCTGTGTTCTTATTACCCGACCGGAATGCACATTCTGCGGACAAATAAATTGTTCTATTTGTATTCGAAGCAACGTAGCTGGGTTTTCATTTGGAGGGGTTGAACTTGATGGAAATACTCTAGCTAAAACCTGTAGAGGTCATGTAGAAGTCAATGGCAGATGTCCCTTTTACAATTTGAAGATATAGTGATCTGTGCTTGGTCCAAACTTTTTGGAGTTTTCATCCAAAAACTCGGATAAAAATCGTGTGATTCGGAAAAGAACCTGAAAAAAATCTAGTCATTCGGGTTTCGCTAAATTTTATTGAGTTTTTTCACAATCCAATTAAATCGAGTTTTTTTTAATTAATAAATAAGCTAAAATCGGGTATGGGAGTTTGGTCAAACTTTTTTATTAATATAATGAGATACATTTGGATTTAGTAAATAACACCCTAAGTCTGTGCTCCTGAAATAGAATATGTACAGTACATGTAATGGGCTTTCACATAGAACTATGCAGCTCCCCTATTTCTGCTAAACTGGATTAGCTGCATTGCAACAAACAACATGTGCAGATCATTGCTAAAGCCACTCCATTTCTTGCCTTTAAGTACCTCAGCCTGACTCCACCATTGCCCCATTAGCCTCGTCAAGTTACTGGCCATGCTACAGGTCTAGTGGGCTGGTCATCCCTCTCAGCCATTACTACTCTTATCCAAGCAGAGCCAAAAAGGAAGAAGGAGAATAGATTCAGGGGCAGCCATTCAAGTTGAAAAATAAGAAAAGAATGGTACAATGGTATTCTACAGAATTCATCTGTTATCTGCTAAGTAACGTGTACCTCTAATGGCTGCCCCCATGGCTATAAAGCAGCTTGTTTTATAAATTTTTATAGGTGTCTCAAACAAACAGGGTTGTACTGGGAACCAGCTAAAAAAAACAATTTTAAAAAATATTGATGTTACTGAACCTTTAAAGATACTGGACATCCATTTTTTATGATGACATGGGATGCTACAGTTCCTGCTTTAGCCAAGGAGGCTCAAAACTGGCACTGTTTATTTGCATGGCATATACTGAAGAGTCAGCCTCTAGAACATTGTAATATAAAACATTTTCAGCAACAACCACATTCTACCAGGGACGTGATGGAAAGAGTTGGAGGCAATGAATGCAGAGTCATGCCTTGGCCCTCCAAAAAGGAGCAGTAGCTGGAGGCCCCCATCAAGCTGAATCCAACAGGTTTCCCTGCCAGGCCCAGCGAATTCCATGTTTTCCTGACCAATTCAGAAAAACATCAAAATAATTTCTAAAAAAGACCTTCTTTGCCTGTGTTGGTACTAAATCCTAAGCGGAACCGACTACACACACACACACATATAAGTGTGTGTTCAATGGACAACATTTTGCACTTGTCCCTTGTGAAATCACCACAGTTGTTTTATACCTGGTTTGTAATTTGTAAATTCTAGTTAAAAACACAGGCAATTTCTTCCAAAGCTTATTAGATAATAATTAGTTGTGATTCTAAAAAGGTGCATAAATCAATTCATTAGAAATCCATCAACTGGCTTGATAAAAATCAATCAATCTCAAGTGCAGTGCAATAAATAGTAGTAAGATTTTCTTCCCAAGTTAACTATAATAAATGCATAGAAAAAAAGTCAATAACCATCAATAAGTTAGGATAAATGAATCAATCAATTTGCTCAAATTCATGAAATAGTAGAGAGAAAATGAAATAGAAGATTTCTATCCCTGGGACACCACTAAAAAATTGCAGATGGTGAAATGTGGAATTGCACCGCTAATCCGTGGCTAGCAAAAAAATTTGCTCATCACTTCATTTGAATTATAGACCTATTAATACTTAAGCCCGAACTATAAAGAGGGAGTAAAAGTAAAATAAAAGTAAGATGGTCACAGTTAGACTGTGATATACACACTGTGATGGTACAATTGAGAAAGTCATAATCATGGGATACTGATCTAGTGAAACTAAAATTATGAGCATGAATATCTGGTAGCCTTAGGACAAAGGCCATCATTTTGGAGGGGAAATAGGACACTGCAAATAAATCTACTCTGCACTGCTGGGTGATGTTGTGATGCTGATTCTGTTAATGCCTTTAAGAATGGCTTGGATGATTTTTTTGGACATTGTGATACTAAACTCTACAGTTAGTATAGATATGGGTATATATCATTTATGTGAAAGTAGGGAGGGGTAAGTGTATGGATGCTGGGTTTTTATTTGAAGGGGTTGAACTTTATGTAACTATCAATCAGGGGTGTATTTAACATAAAGGCACTACATGGCATGTGCATTGGAAGACAGTTTTAATGGGGTTGCCCTGGATGCCTATATGGTAAAAAAAAAAAACCTACTTCCCCTGCTGCAGGATGCTTCCCTACTAAATTCAGCAGCAGAGGAGGTGGGTAGGGGGGTCCATTCATTGTCATGCAGCGGAAGGGATGCCACGCACATTTTTGATGTGCTGTAACATCACGCGGGGGCAGCACCATCACTTGAGGGCAGCACAGGACCTAAATACGCTCTTGCTATCAATTAAAAGTAGTTAACACAAGATGGCAGTGCAGGAAGGTTGCCTAAACAATCAACAAATATGGGATCGAGCATGCCTTAGTTTCAAGTGGTGTTGTAAAATTGTTTTCTGTGAGAAGGATTAACATAAATGCTTGGGACAGGTGTACAAGGTGGGGAAGGCTATAGTGAGTGACACATAAGTTTCTGCCCCTTTCCTGCTGACTTTTAGGTGTCCTCCATAACAGAAACTCAATAGAAATAATTGTACCTGGCTAAATTTTCCTTTGGGTTCCTGAATATCAATGTATGTGAATATGTGTGTGGCCGTACATAATTTTTATCAGTGCACATTTCCTGGACCAGGTTTACTAGTAATACTTACTGCACAAGTACACACAGTTTCATGATGGGTAGTGATGGGCAAATTTCTCCCGTTTCACTTCGCTGAAAAATTCTTGAATTTCCCGCAAAATATGCGAAATGGTGAAAAATCATGAAATCGGAAAGACCAGTATCCCACGATTATGACTTTCACTGTGAGTCTATCACAGTCTAACTGCAATCATCTTCCTTTTATTTTACTTTCACTCCCTCTTTATAGCTTGGACTTAAGGGGCAGATTTATCAAGGGTCGACGTGAATAAGAGGGAATTTTTGAAGTAAAAAAATTAGTAATTTTTTCGATACTTCAACCATCGATTAGGATACTACAACTTTGAATTTACTTCGATTCAAAGTAAAAATCGTTCAAATATTCGACCATTCGATAAAACTTTGACTAAAATACTTCACCAAATTAAACCTGCCGAAGTGCTATGTTAGCCTATGGGGACCTTCTAGACCATTTTTCTATGTCTTCACACATCGAAATAAAATCGTTTGATCATATACTAAAATCGTTCCAAACGTTCGATTCGAACAATTTAATCGTATGATCGAACTATTTTACTTTGATTATTCGATGGCCAAATTCGGTGAAAAATACTTAGACTTCGATATTCGAAGTATTTTAATTCGATGGTCGAATTTCTAAGTATTTTACACTTTGAAATTTGACCCTTGATAAATCTGCCCCTAAGTGTTAATAGGTTTATAATTCAAATGTAGTGAGGAGCGAATTTTTCCACCAGCCACAGATTAGCGGCAAAATTCCACATTTCACCATGTGCATTTTTGAGAAAATTGTGACAAAAATTTGCAGCATAGAAATTCGATGCAAAAAAATGTAGATGAGACAAAAAAGTCGCCATAAGAAAAAATGCCTATAGAATTTAATGCATTTGGACAAAAAAAGTCACCAAAGAAAAATGCCAATTGACTTTAATGCATTTGTATAAAAAGGTCGTAGAGACAAAAAAAGTTGCGACAAGAATAAATGCCCATTGAATGCATTTGAATTGAATGCATTTGGAGTGAGAAGAATTGTTGCATGCGTAACATTGTTGTGCGTAAAAAACATTTTGACACCCATTGATTTCAATGTGTTTCAGACAGATTCGCTCATCACTATTCAAAGGAAATAATGAAAGCAGCCAATATATTGTAAGCTATTTTATTTCAATATAAAGTTATGCGATTTTAGCTTGGTAATACTTTGTACAATAAATATGGACATATTTAAAACTTAATGCCAAGATTTTTATGCATTTATTTCAGAATCATCTCAATAATTTCACCAAAATTTCTACAATGATTTAATCAAAATCATTATTTAACATTGTCAAAACTCTGTAATTTGGTTCCTTAGACCAAGGGTGTTTTGTCTGGTAAACATAGGGCCTACTTAGCATAATCTCTACCAGGTGTTACACTCCAATGGAAACTGTAACTTAACTGTGTAATACTGAAAGAACAAAACACGTCAATGCCAGTTTTCATAAGTTGTAATAAATAGGGATGTAGCGAACGTCGGAAAAAATGTTCGCGAACGTCCGGACAAAAATGCGAACGGTTCGCGAACGTTGCGAACCCCATAGACTTCAATGGGAAGGTGAATTTTAAAAGCTAGAAAAGACATTTCTGGCCAGAAAAATGATTTTAAAGTTGTTTAAAGGGTGCAACGACCTGGACAGTGGCATGCCAGAGGGGGATCAAGGGCAAATATGTTTCTAAAAAATCCATTGTTGACACAGCGCTGCGTTTTGTGCTGTAAAGGGCAGAAATCACACTACGTCACTCAGGTGGTGTTTCTGGAGACGGTATTATTATTGATATTTAGACAGAATGTGAAAAAGCTCACACAGCTAGGTGGCAGTGGTTTGAAGAACACACTGGGCAAATAATGCCTGCAAGGTCAACGTATACACTACAGCAGTGGATACGGAATATATTATTGCTGCTTGGAAACGTCACTCAGGTGGTGTTTCTGGAGACGGTATTATTATTGATATTTAGACAGAATGTGAAAAAATCTCACACAGCTAGGTGGCAGTGGTTTTGAAGAACAGATGCAGATGAGAGATCAGCAGCAGGACAGACAGCTGCCCACAGCAGCTACATACAGAGCACTGCAGTAGAAGGTAGATTACTAGCCAGCAAAGCTACCTAACCTAAAATGTCCCTCAAATCCCTGCAGAGTTCTGTCCTACAATACAGAGCAGTATCAAGTAGATTACTAGCCAGCAAAGTTACTATCAACTGTCCCTCAAATCACTAACAGCTCTCTCCCTACACTAGCTCTTCCAAGCACACACAGGCAGAATGAAAAAACGCTGCAGGGCTTCAGTTTATATATGGAAGGGGAGTGGTCCAGGGGGTGTGGGGGTGGTCCAGGAGGGAGAGCTTCCTGATTGGCTGCCATGTATCTGCTGGTCTGGGGGAGAAATGGCAAAAAAAAGCGCCAGCTAAGGCGAACCCAAATTGGCGAACGTTGCGTAACGTTCGCGAACATTCGGCGGACGCGAACGGTCGATGTTCGCGCGAACAAGTTCGCCGGCGAACAGTCCGCGACATCCCTAGTAATAAATAAGGTAAATGCTGTTTATATGTAAATAGATTTTTTTCAGTATTACCTTTTATTTTTATTTGGTTATTGCTAATTATATATTATACGTCTGATTTATCAATGGTCACATTTTCACTTTGGTTTGAATTTTTTAATGCTTAAACTCCTTCATTCAAATTAGTGTTTCCAAGACTCTAATGTTCAATATCTATTAAGCACAAACCATTTCAAAAACTTGAATTTGAAACTTTACTGTAAAAGCTTGAAAGTTCATGGGCGTTGTCCTAGCAAAATGTAAGCAATTTCTTTCAATAGCTGTTAATCATTTTTCACATGTTTTTGAGAGTTTGTAGACCCATTGAAAATGATGAGTAAACTAATGAATTTGATGCATTGAAGTTTTTTTTTCATGGTTTTATTCAATCAAGCATTTTACAGTTACATTTTCTCCTAAGCAATTATTATGTGTTACTATCAGGTATTGTAGGAAAGCCTTGGTTATTCATTTTAGTTGGTTACGGGTTTTTAATTTTTATGCATTATTTATATTATGCTGTTATTCACCTTGAAATTAATTTTTATTATCATGTAGACATTTATATTAGATGATGTAGACATTTCTATTCTAAGAATATATGCATATGGTTTTCATATTTTATGGATTTTGTATGATTTAGCTTTTTTTAGCAGCTCTCCAGTTTTAAGCAGCTACCTGGTTGCTAGTGCTAGGTTAACATAGAAACCAGGTAGTGATTTTCAAAAGAGCCTGTTAGATGAATAAGACTACTGGAATAATTAGTATGAGCACCATCAGAGCAATAGCCTTGTCTGCTTAGGTCAGTAACTCCAACTAAACAACACCTTTTATTATATGAAACAGGAACAGTTTTATCTAACACTATTCAATTAATAGTGACCTTTTGCCCAAAAAGACTTTGCTTTACTATTGTGCCCCTTTGCTCGTCCAAAACCCCTAGCTTGGCACCTCTCTTTTTAGGACCTGGCTGCATCCAATTAGCAGAGGGCTCCTCCTGAGGTGAAAGGCGGCTGTTAAAGGCAGAAGCAAGAGCAGTGAACAGGGTGCTTAGCATTGGTTCTGGATTTAGGGTGACGATCGTGACATTATAACGGCCAGTATAGACGCCGAAGGTCACCACCCACCACTGAAGCGCACCTTACCACCCTTCTGTAGCGCTTGGAGGTACAAGAGCAGAAACAAGATTATCTGGTCCAAGGTCTGCATAACCTGTCTCGCCTGATTTGACGCTTCGCAACAGATGCCAAATCCTGCAGTTCAACCTCCTGTCGCCACCCAAGAGGGTCCTTCTGCAGTGTTTGGTAATAAAACCCACAAACTTAAATGTATTTTCCCTGAGACATTTAATGGGGATAGAACAACATTTTTTGTCTTCCAGGAGGCATGCAAATTATACCTTAGCTTTTTTCCTCAATCCTTCACTACTGGTGAGGAAAAAGTGAGGTTTGTAATGACTCTGTTACAAGGTGACCCACAAATTTGGGCCCTAAGATTATCCTCCTCTGATCCTGCCCGTTTTCCCCTAGAAACCTTCTTCAACTGTATGGCGATACTTTACGATGACCTGTATTGGTTGGAACGACATGGCTTTCTGTAGCCAATTCCGGTTAGGGCTTTCTGACGCTGTAAAAGACAGCTAAGTAAACTACCCTTTATCTACTAATCTGGATGATCTAATGTCTCCTGCCATCGAAGTAGATAGAAGGGTTGAGAAGGGTACTTCCTTTTCTGCTGGGTTTACTAATGTTAAGCTGTCTAACGCCTCAGTGCCTCTGCCTCAGGAGGAACCCATGCAATCGGGTATCACTCATCTAACTCCTGAGGAAAAGGCCCGCAGGCGGTCTCAGGGTCTGTGTATTTACTGTGGAGAAAAGGGTCATTTTCTTAATCAGTGTCCTAAGAGCCCAGGAAACTTCAAAGCCTAAATGGAGAAGGGGAGCTCCATTTGGGTAGAGAAGTTTCTTCTCCCCAATTTTCCTCTAGGATTATGGTACCTCTTAATGTAACTTGGCCTACGGGCTCTGTTAAGGTTTCTGCTGTTGTGGTTTCTGATGCGGCGGGGAATTATTTAGATGCTGCTGTCGTAGTAAGGTTTAATATTCCTCTAATACTCCTTATTCCTCCTATGAGAATCTTAGTCATAAACAAAAGCCCTTTGTGGTCTGGTTTGGTAACTAAAAAGACTGTGGCTTTGTCCATGTGCACTAACAACCTGCATGTTACATCAAAAAAATCTTGAAAAAGGTTTTATTAGGCCCTCTAGTTCTCCTGCTGGTGCTGGGTTCTTTTTCATGGGCAAGAAGGACGGATGTCTTCACCCATGTATTAACTATAGGGGCCTTAATAAAATTACCATCAAAAACTGCTATCCCCTTCCGCTGATTTCTGAGTTATTCGATCAGGTCAAGAATGATACCATCTACTCTAAACTTGACCTTAGGGGTGCATATAACCTCATTCGTATCAGGGAAGGGGATGAGTGGAAAACAGCCTTTAACACCAGGGATGGCCACAACGAATATTTAGTTATTCCATTCGGTCTCTGCAACATCCCCGCAGTGTTCTAGGAATTTGTCAATGACATCTTCCGAGACCTGCTGTGGTTACCGTATATACTTGAGTATAAGCCGAGTTTTTCAGTATCCAAAATGTGCTGAAAAAGTCTACCTCAGCTTATACTCAAGTCAGTGGGCAGTAGCTGAGATTGCAGTCACTTTTAATCATTCCTATACCAACAGTTCGCTTGGGGAGAGACTGCAATATCACACAGCGCCCTCTGTTGGTTATATGAAAGAATAACAGTGCGCCCTCTGTTGGTTATATGAAAGAATAACAGTGACTGCAATATCACAAAGCACCATCTGTTGGTTATATAAAAGTATAATAGTGACTGCAATATCACACAGCACCCTCTGTTGGTTATATGAAGGATTAACAGTGATGGCAATATCACACAGCACCCTCTGCACATGGTAGTGGGACAATGCACACAGTAATCCGTTTGGCAATTCTCTGTCACCATCAACTTTGCAAAGAAGTCCGGTTGATCGCTGGGGGGGTCGCTTTAGCGGAATGTGCGCTGCTGGGAGACAGGGCTGTAGTTGTGTCTAGGCTTATACTGAAGTCAATACGTTTTCCCAGTTTTCGTAGGTAAAATTAGGTACCTCGGCTTATACTCGAGTATATAAGGCATTCGTAGTGGTATATCTTGACGATATTCAAATTTTTTCCTCTAACTTGGGTGACCATCAGAAACATGTCCGGGAGGTTTTGCTCAGGTTAAGGAAGAATAGCTTATTTGCGAAGCTTGAGAAATGCTCCTTTGAGGTTTATTCTGTACAATTTTTGAGGTTCAATATCTCTGTTAAGGGTCTAGAAATGGATCCTGGGAAGGTTAAGGCTGTATTGGACTGGGTTCAGCCTTTTTCTTTACGTGCAACCCAAAGGTTCTTAGGTTTTGCTAATTATTATCGTCAATTCATTAAAAACTTTTCTTTGGTGGTGTCTACAATTACAAATCTAACCAAAAAGGGTGCACATCCAAGTATGTGGCCTCCCGAGGCTATTCAAGCCTTTGAATTCCTTAAGAAAGAATTTGTTTCTGCTCCCAATCTCAGTCACCCTGATACTACTCTTCCTTTTATTGTAGAGATTGATGCCTCAGAGGTTGGGGCAGGGACGGTCCTTTCTCAAAGGCATCTATAATCAACAAGGTACATCCATGTGTATTCTTCTCTAGGAAATTTTCACCTGCCAAAGCCAATTATGACATTGGTAATAGAGAATTGTTGGCAATTCCTTAAGTAATTGGGCCTTTGAGGAATGACGTCACTTGTTGGAGGGGGCTAAACATACTATAACGGTCTTTACTGACCACAAAAACCTATTATACATAGAGTTTGCTGAACAGTTGAATCCTAATTTCTCTCTCACATACAGGCCTGGTTCCAAAAACACTAAAGCAGACACACTCTAGAATCTAATCTGTCTGAACCTATTGAGTGTGTTCCCAACATTCCGGGTGAGTTGACTGTGGCAGTTTTAGGATCAGATCTTGCCACACTACTGTCTTCAGAACAATCCTCTGCCCCTATAGATACTCCTCCTGGGAGGTTATTTGTACCTGAGGACTTAAGGGAACAGGTTCTGGGTGAGGCTCATAATTCTAAAATGGCAGGACATCCTGGTATCTGTTAAACCTTGTCTTTGTGGTCTCGTAATGTGTGGTGGCCTTCATTTAAATAAGATGTCAAAAACTTTGTTAATTCTTCTCCTGTCAAAGGTCAAAGTCTTCTAGAAACCTGTCACAGGGATTGCTAAGGCCATTGCTTATTCCTGACAGACCCTGGTCCCATCTGTCTCCTTCTCAAGGGAAAACAGTGATTTGACAAAATGAGTCATTTAACTTCCCTCCCACACCTCCCATCTGCTAAGACTTTGGCTGAGTTATTTATTTCTAATATTTTCAAATTACATGGTTTTCCGGTCAATATTGTTTCTGATAGAGGGGTACAGTTTGTTTCTAAATTCTGTTCTTTGGTTGGGATTGATTTGTCATTCTCTACCGCATACCACCCTCAAACCAATGGTCAAACTGAAAGGGTTAATCAGTACCGTGAACAATTGTTATGGTGTTATGTGTCTGACAACCAATCCTCATGAGCTGAACTATTACCCTGGGCAGAATTTGCTTACAATAATGAACTCATGCTTCTACTGGTCAATCTCCATTTTTTATTGTTAATGTTTTACATCCCAAAGCATTTTCTTTTTCTGGTTCATTATCCTCTGTACTATCGGTCAATTCTTCTGTCAAACAATTTGCCAAGATCTGTTCTGGGGTGCATAATTCTCTTTCTGCAGCTACAGCAGCAGTGTTGGTAGAGGGTCAGCCTGAATTTGTAGTCCAAGAACTCCTTGATTCTCACCTTGTGCGGGTTAAGTTGCAATAGCTTGTACAATGGAAGGGTTACGGCCCTGAGAAGAATTCTTGGGTTCCTGTTTGTGACATTAGGGCTGATCGTCTCAGGAAACAATTCCATCTTAAATACCCTGAGAAACCTGGGGGTCCGGTGGCCCCTCCTCAAGGGGGGTAATGTCACAACTCACCCTGGTGGTCTAGTGGTGCGGTGGGGACGCCCGACACACCGCTCCTCCTCTTCTGTGTGTGCCAGTAACTAAGGGTGCGTGCGGCATGCATTTTCTGTATTCATAGGCGCATTCGCACTGGCGTGATGACGCCGGTGCACAATGGCGCAAAATTTAAATGTACTTAGACATTTTGTATTTTTTCATTGCCCGTTATAGGATCATTCTTTTGAGTTCCTGGTGCTCCTGATTTGTGAATCTGTCTGTTCTCTGATACCTGTCGTGACCCCTGCCTGTTTTGACAATCGTGACTTCTGAAATCCTGACCCTGCCTGATAACCGACTCTTCTATATTCGCATCCCTTCTGATTGATCTCCTGGTTTTGCCCTTGCCTGTCTTACTCTGCTTGTACTCTGCCTGCCCCGACCCGTCTAGATTTGACTTAGCTTTTGTCTGTTCCTTGAACTGTGACCTTTTGCCAAAAAAGACTTTGCTTTACTATCGTGCCCCTTTGCTCGTCCAGAACCTCTAGCTTGGCATCTCTCTTTATAAGACCTATTCTTATTAGCATCCTATTAGCCGAGGGCTCCTCCCGAGGTGAAAGGTGGCTGTTAAAGGCAGAAGCAAGATCGATGAACAGGGTGCTTAGCATTGGTTCTGGATTTAGGGTGCCGATCGTGACACACGTACAGATGTCAAGTAAGCTTTCTGAACATATCCAAATATATTGACATAAAAAAACTAGTGATTCACTACTATATGAGAACATGCATTGTCCCACTATTGTCAGGTTCTGCTAGGATTCGAGCCAGGGACCTTTGGGTGTCTGGCTCAATGCCTTGAGCATTTGGCCAGGTGAGCAACCTGTAGAGTTGTTTAGAATATGTTACCTGGCCTCTGCAGCCCCAGCCCAGCAGCAGTCTGATTGGTTGCGGTTAGCCAATCAGGGCTAACTCTGCCCTATTTAAGGCCAGCCCTCTGTACACTCCTTGCTGGAGCATTATATGGCTATCCTAGTACTGTGGCAGCACCCCTAGCTAAGTTGTTCCTGCTCTAGCCCTTGATTCTTGCCTTCTCCCTTCCCTGCATTTCCTGGCTTTACCTTCCATTGTACTTTCCCAGCCTTGACCCTTGCCTGTTACGGATTTCTGCTTCCTGTTCTGTCTTGTACCTAACCCTTCCTGTTCTCCAGTCTAGTTCCTGCTCTCTAGTCTTTTTCCTATCCTGCTCTCCAGTCCTCTCTCCTTCTGCTCCAGTCTCCTTCTGCTCCAGTCTCCTCCCACTATCCTGTCCTCTCGAAATCCTGTTCTCTAGATCTTTGAACTCACTGTCCTGTCCTATCCAGTCTGTTCCTGTCCTGACCTTTGTTCTGTTCCCCATTCACCCGTTCCAGGCTGACTCATTGCCCTCTTCATCCTGTCAGGTCCATTCCTGATCTTCGTCCTGCTCCACTCTACAGCTGTTCAAGTCTGACTCATCGCCCTCGTCATCCCATTCCTACCTTTCCTTGCTGTGTTCCCTTTGGCACAGACAGCCCCTGCAAGGACTTGTCCTTTGTCCTGCCTCCACAGCATCCCCTACCTAATGGTTGACAGAATGCTATGGCCACAAGAATCTGCAAGGGCTGTTCCTGTGCTTCCTGACCTGATTCCCAAAAAGACTAAATACTCTACTTTTACCCGCAGATACTTTGATGGCTCCCCAAGTAATATTCCAATCTTCCTTGAGGAATTTCTCCTCCTTTTAGAGAAAGAACACAGTTTCAGTGCTACTCCAGTCGAGTACGTTTCTGAGATCATTTTCTTCCTGCTAGAAGGTAAAGCTCGTTCCTAAATGAATTTGCCCCAGTTCCAGGGCTCACTATTCCTCAGCAGTCTGCTCCAGTTCCAGGGCCGGATATCCCTCAGCAGTCTGGTCTAGTTCCAGGGCTGGCTATCCCTCAGCAGTTTGCTCCAGTTCCAGGGCCGGATATCCCTCAGCAGTCTGCTCCAGTTTCAGGCCGGCTACCCCTCAGCTGTTTGCCTCCATTCCCGGCCTTCTATCCCTCAGCAGCTGGTTCCTCAGCAGCAACTCCTGGCCACAGCTCTGATGGGGCTTCCCCCCACAGCATCCACTGCCTATAGCTCCAAAAGGGGTTCCCCAGCAGCCTCCTCTGCCTACAACACCCAAGGGGCTTTCTCCATAGCATCCACTGCCTACAGCTCCAGAGGGGCCTTCCCCTGTAGCATCTGCTGCCCACAGCTCCAGAGAGACCTTCCCCACAGCATCCACTGCCTACAGCTCCAGAGGGGCGTTCCCAGAAACTGCCACTGCCTACAGCTCCAGAGGGGCTTTCCCAGCAGCCGCCGCTGTCTACAGTCTAGAGGGCTTTCCCAGTAGCCGCCTCTGTCTACAGCTCCAGAGGGGCCTTCCCAGCAGCTGCCACTGCCTACAGCTCCAGAGGGGCCTTCCCAGCAACCACCACTGCCTACAATTCCCGAGCTGCCTTCCGTACTGCCCACAGCACTTCCTCAGCTGCCCAAAGCTTCAGCTAGGCTCCACCAGAAGCTGCCTCCCATACCTGTGCTGGCTCCTCACTGGCTGCCTCATGTACTCATAATCACAGTAGACAGCACCAGTCTTGAGAATTTGTTTAAAAAAGCCTTTATTGGAACTTCATGGCTTTATCATCTAAACAAATGCAACAACGTTTCAAGCCGCATGGCCCTTTCTCATACCCTAGTTGTCCTGTCCTATCCAGTCTGTTCCTGTCCTGACCTTCGTCCTGTTCCGCTTTCACCCATTCCACCCTGACTCATCACCCTCTTCATCCTATCAGGTCCATTCCTGATATTCATCCTCTCCATCCTGCTTCACTCTGCACCTGCTCCAGTCTTACTCATCGCCTTCGTCACCCCATTCCTGCCTTTTATTTGCTGTGTTCCCTTTGGCACAGACAGCCCCTGCCTCAAGGACTCATCCTTCCCTCAGCCTCCACAGCATCCCCTAGCTAATCCTTGACAACTATCAAGTAAGCTTTCAGAATATTATCGAAATATACTGACATTAGAAATAAAAAATAATTAGCTATTGGCTACTTTATTGCACCACTGTCAAGTAAGCTTTCAGAACATTATCCAAATGTATTGATATAAGGATATACTGTAGTCATTTACAAAACACTTGTAATCATCATCATCATCATTTATTTATATAGCGCTGTCAAGATACGCAGTGCTTTATAACAAACAGGGAATAAATGGTGGATAACAAACAAGGATTACAGAGTACAATAGGGTTAGAAGGACCTAGAGATCAGAGTTTATAAACTAAAAGGTTTGGGTACAATTGAGACATTAGGATTATATAAACATTTTGTCATTTTTGATACAGCAATGATTAATTAAAGTACATCGAATAAGCCTCTTTAAACAGATGGGTCTTTAAGGAGTGCTTGAAAGTTTGGAAAGAAGGAGAAAGTCTGACAGCTTGTGGCAGAGAGTTCCAGAAAAAAGCAGAAGCCCGAGAGAAGTCTTGTAGACGAGAATGGGCAGAAGTGATCAGAGGAGAAGTGAGGCGAAGATCAGAAGCAGAGCGTAGGTATTGTGAAGGAGTGTATTTGGAGATTAGAGATGAAATATAGGGAGGGGTTTCATTATTAAGGGCCTTGAATGTGAGTGTAAGTAATTTGAATTTGATTCTAGAAGAGATTGGGAGCCAGTGAAGGGACATACATATGGGAGCAGCTGATATTGAGCGGCGAGCTAGATGAATGAGTCTAGCAGCCGCGTTTAGAACAGATTGGAGTTGTGAAAGGTGACTTGTTGGAATACCTGTGAGGAGTAGGTTGCAGTAATCAAGGCGGGAGATGATGAGAGACTGAATCAGTGCTTTAGTTGATTCTGAACTGAGATAGTGTCGTATTTGAGCAATGTTGCGCAGTTGAATACGGCAAGATTTTGCAAGTGTTTGAATGTGTGGTGAAAAAAACAGATGAGAGTCTAAGATAACTCCTAGGCAGCGTGCCTGTGTGGTGGAATTAAAGGTGGTGTTGTTTACGGTGAGTGATATCTGAGGGACAGGGGAAGATTTGAGGAAATATAATGAGTTCTGTTTTAGACAGGTTCAGTTTCAGGTGGTGCTGTGACATCCAGGAGGAGACAGCAGAGAGACAGTCTGTGACTTGGGAAAGGACAGAATTAGAAAGATCAGGAGTAGACAAGTAGAGTTGGGTGTCATCAGCATAAAGGTGATACTGAAGTCCAAACGACTGAATAAGTTTTCCTAGTGAAGTTGTATAGAGTGAGAACAGCAGGGGGCCAAGAACAGAGCCTTGAGGAACTCCAACAGAGAGTGGGAAAGTAGTAGAAGTAGAGTTAGAGAAGGAAACTTTAAAGGAACGGTCAGACAGATAAGATGTAAACCATGAAAGAGCAGTGTCCCGAATGCCAGCTGAGTGTAGAATTTCAAGGAGGAGTGTGTGGTCAACTGTGTCAAAGGCTGCAGAGAGATCTAGAAGGATTAGAATGGAATAATGGAATAATGACCTTTAGACTTTGTGAGTGCAGTTTCAGTCTAGTGTGATGGGCGGAAGCCAGATTGCAAGGGGTCGAGGAGGGAGTTGTGAGTGAGATGCTGGATCAGGCGTTTGTAAACAAGCCTTTCTAGTAATTTAGATGTGAATGGAAGAAGGGAGGCCGGTCAATAGTTAGTGGGAGAGCTGGGATCAAGGGAAGGTTTTTTGAGGATAGGAGTGATTAGTGCTTGTTTGTATAATGATGGAAAGGTACCAGTAGAGAGTGAAAGATTAAATAGGTGGGTCAGTGCAGGAGAGAGTGTATCAGAGATTGGGTGGAGAAGGCGAGAGGGTATGGGGTCAAGGGAGCAGGTGGTGGGTTTTGAGCAGGCTAGAAGTTTGTTAACTTCATCTAGAGTTGCAGGGGTGAAGGAGTGCAAAGTAGATGTGAGTGGACTGCACGTTGTATTGAGATTGTTGTCGGACGGTATGCTCAGCCTAATGAGATCGATTTTTTCATTAAAGAAATGAGCAAGGTCTTGGGCGGTAACATTAATAGGTGGAGGGGGTGGAGGGGGGCATAGGAGTGAGTTAAATGTGGCAAACAGCTGCACAGTAGAAAGGGCGCATGCACAGTAGACATGAATGGCTGTGCTTCCTCAATGCTGCTGGGAAGATCAAATGACGTAAACAGGACCTTAACCTATTTGTCCCAGATCCCACTCTTCAGCAGAGAGACAAGACCATACAGCCCTACATTTTCAGGTAGATTTTTTTAATTGAACCAATTATATATATCATGTAAATTACTATAACTCCATATTTTTTTAAACAGTAATACAAGTGAATCAGCCTTTTAAAATGTGTTTAGTGTATTTATTCAAATATAGTAACTGAAAAATGAAAAAATTGTGAGTTGATACTGTAAAAGGAAAATATGCATTGCACAAACATCAAGTAAGCTTTCAGAATATTATCCAAATATAATTACATAAAACTAAAAAAAACTTGTGACTTGCTACACCATGACAACATACATTGCACAAATGTTAAGTACAATTGCACAAATGTCAAGTACAATTGTTACAATACTATTGATTATTTGCTGGTAGTTTTTTAATTATTTTTTTCAAGGTATTAAGTGCCTGGCAACGTATAATTACTTATGATGACTACTTATTATAGCATTATAGGTTATTTTAGCACCTTTTCTGTAAAGTTTTGGTATTTTGCCAGTTTGGGTTTACCATTTAAGATTCATTAGTAAATAAAATTACGGGTTACTGCTATTCGTTATTAAGATATTAAAGTGTATTAGCCGTAATTGTTATTCCATTTTAGTTATCATTGTCAGTTATTTATTGTATATCATTTTAACCTGGCAGTTTTATTGATTTTTGCACTTTTATGCACTCTGTGAGACCATACATTGTACCATACATTGTTATTGAATTCTAATTATATTCATGTTATCCTTATTATTTGTTTTAGTCCTTTTTATGACTTACGACGCATGAGTATTTGAGTATTATAGCTTGATAACATATTTTTAGTATTATTGGTTACCGGTTATTACAAGTTTTAGTAGTAAGTTATTTTAGTTTTTTAAATATAACTTTTTTATTGTATATCATTTTTACACGGCGGTTTTTCTGATTTTTGCACTGTGTACCAATATCAAGTTTTATATTTTAGCACCTTTTATGTATAGTTTGGGTATTTTGCAAGTTTTAAAGAGTTTACATTTTTAGGTTTCTTTAGTAAATAAACGACGAGTTATTGCTATTAGTTATTAAGATATTAAAATGTATTAGGCATACTTGTTATTGAATTCTATTTATCATCCTAATTATATTCATGTTATCCTTATTATTTGTTTTAGTCCTTTTTATGACTTACGACGCATTTTTACACGGCGGTTTTTCCGATTTTTCCACTGTGTACCAATATCAAGTTTTTATATTTTAGCACCTTTTATGTATAGTTTTCGTATTTTGCAAGTTTTAAAGAGTTTACATTTATAGGTTTCATTAGTAAATAAACAACGAGTATTGCTATTAGTTATTAAGATATTAAAATGTATTAGGCATACTTGTTATTGAATTCTATTTATCATCCTAATTATATTCATGTTATCCTTATTATTTGTTTTAGTCCTTTTTATGACTTACGACGCATGAGTATTTGAGTATTATAGCTTGATAACATCTTTTTAGTATTCTTGGTTATTGATTATTACAAGTTTTAGTAGTAAGTTATTTTAGTTTTTTAAATATAACTTTTTTATTGTATATCATTTTTACATGGCAGTTTTTCTGATTTTTGCACTGTGTACCAATATCAAGTTTTATATTTTAGCACCTTTTATGTATAGTTTGGGTATTTTGCAAGTTTTAAACAGTTTACACTTTTAGGTTTCTTTAGTAAATAAACGACGAGTTATTGCTATTAGTTAAGATATTAAAATGTATTAGGCATACTTGTTATTGAATTCTATTTATCATCCTAATTATATTCATGTTATCCTTATTATTTGTTTTTCTGATTTTTGCACTGTGTACCATTATGAAGTTTTATATTTTAGCACCTTTTATGTATAGTTTTGGTATTTTGCAAGTTTTAAAGAGTTTACATTTTTAGGTTTCATTAGTAAATAAACGACGAGTTATTGCTATTAGTTATTAAGATATTAAAATGTATCAGGCATACTTGTCATTGAATAATATTTATCATCCTAATTATATTCATGTTATCCTTATTATTTGTTTTAGTCCTTTTTATGACTTACGACGCATGAGTATTTTAGTATTATAGCTTGATAACATCTTTTTAGTATTCTTGGTTACTGGTTATTACAAGTTTAAGTAGTAACTTATTTTAGTTTTTTAAATATAACTTTTTTAGTGTATATCATTTTTACACGGCGGTTTTTCTGATTTTTGCACTGTGT
Organism: Xenopus laevis; assembly: GCF_017654675.1. NCBI lineage: Eukaryota > Metazoa > Chordata > Amphibia > Anura > Pipidae > Xenopus > Xenopus laevis. The sequence goes on along the minus strand of NC_054371.1, from coordinate 30,108,930 downwards.
ACCAATATCAAGTTTTATATTTTAGCATCTTTTATGTATAGTTTTGGTATTTTGCAAGTTTTAAACAGTTTACACTTTTAGGTTTCTTTAGTAAATAAATGACAAGTTATTGCTATTAGTTATTAAGATATTTAAATGTATTAGGCATACTTGTTATTGAATTCTATTTATCATCCTAATTATATTCATGTTATCCTTATTATTTGTTTTAGTCCTTTTTATGACGTACGACGCATGAGTATTTTAGTATAGCTTGATGACATCTTTTTAGTATTCTTGGTTACCGGTTATTACAAGTTTTAGTAGCAATTTATTTTAGTTTTTTATTTATATCTTTTTTAGTGTATATCATTTTTACACTGCGGTTTTTCTGATTTTTGCACTGTGTACCATTATGCAGTTTTATATTTTAGCACCTTTTATGTATAGTTTTGGTATTTTGCAAGTTTTAAAGAGTTTACATTTTTAGGTTTCATTAGTAAATAAACGACGAGTTATTGCTATTAGTTATTAAGATATTAAAATGTATTAGGCATACTTGTCATTGAATTCTATTTATCATCCTAATTATATTCATGTTATCCTTATTATTTGTTTTAGTCCTTTTTATGACTTACGACGCATGAGTATTTTAGTATTATAGCTTGATGACATCTTTTTAGTATTCTTGGTTACTGGTTATTACAAGTTTTAGTAGTAAGTTATTTTAGTTTTTTAAATATAACTTTTTTAGTGTATATCATTTTTACAAGGCGTTTTTTCTGATTTTTGCACTGTGTACCATTATGAAGTTTTATATTTTAGCACCTTTTATGTATAGATTTGGTATTTTGCAAGTTTTAAAGAGTTTACACTTTTAGGTGTCTTTACTAAATAAACGACGAGTTATTGCTATTAGTTATTAAGATATTAAAATGTATTAGGCATACTTGTTATTGAATTCTATTTATCATCCTTATTATATTCATGTTATCCTTATTATTTGTTTTAGTCCTTTTTATGACCTACGACGCATGAGTATTTTACTATAGCTTGATGACATCTTTTTAGTATTCTTGGTTACCGGTTATTACAAGTTTTAGTTGCAAATTATTTTAGTTTTTTATATATATCTTTTTTAGTGTATAACATTTTTACACGGCGGTTTTTCTGATTTTTGCACTGTGGACCATTATCAAGTTTTATATTTTAGTACTTTTTATGTATAGTTTGGGTATTTTGCAAATTTTAAACAGTTTACACTTTTGGGTTTCTTTAGTAAATAAACGACGAGTTATTGCTATTAGTTAAGATATTAAAATGTATTAGGCATACTTGTCATTGAATTCTATTTATCATCCTAATTATATTCATGTTATCCTTATTATTTGTTTTAGTCCTTTTTATGACTTACGACGCATGAGTATTTTAGTATTATAGCTTGATAACATCTTTTTAGTATTCTTGGTTACTGGTTATTACAAGTTTTAGTAGTAAGTTACTTTAGTTTTTTAAATATAACTTTTTTATTGTATATCATTTTTACACGGCGGTTTTTCTGATTTTTGCACTGTGTACCAATATCAAGTTTTATATTTTAGCACCTTTTATGTATAGTTTGGGTATTTTGCAAGTTTTAAACAGTTTACACTTTTAGGTTTCTTTAGTAAATAAACGACGAGTTATTGCTATTAGTTATTAAGATATTAAAATGTATTAGGCATACTTGTTATTGAATTCTATTTATCATCCTAATTATATTCATGTTATCCTTATTATTTGTTTTAGTCCTTTTTATGACTTACGACGCATGAGTATTTTAGTATAGCTTTATGACATCTTTTTAGTATTCTTGGTTACCGGTTATTACAAGTTTTAGTAGCAAATTATTTTAGTTTTTTATATATATCTTTTTTAGTGTATAACATTTTTACACGGCGGTTTTTCTGATTTTTGCACTGTGGACCAATATCAAGTTTTATATTTTAGCACCTTTTATGTATAGTTTTGGTATTTTGCAAGTTTTAAAGAGTTTTCATTTTTAGGTTTCATTAGTAAATAAACGACGAGTTATTGCTAATAGTTATTAAGATATTAAAATGTATTCGGCATACTTGTCATTGAATTCTTTTTATCATCCTAATTATATTCATGTTATCCTTATTATTTGTTTTAGTCCTATTTAAGACTTACGACGCATGAGTATTTGAGTATTATAGCTTGATAACATCTTTTTAGTATTATTGGTTACCGGTTATTAAGAGTTTTAGTAGTAAGTTATTTTAGTTTTTTAAATATAACTTTTTTAGTGTATATCATTTTTACAAGGCGGTTTTTCTGATTTTTGCACTGTGTACCATTATGAAGTTTTATATTTTAGCACCTTTTATGTATAGATTTGGTATTTTGCAAGTTTTAAAGAGTTTACATTTATAGGTTTCATTAGTAAATAAACGACGAGTTATTGCTATTAGTTATTAAGATATTAAAATGTATTAGGCATACTTGTCATTGAATTCTATTTATCATCCTAATTATATTCATGTTATCCTTATTATTTGTTTTAGTCCTTTTTATGACTTACGACGCATGAGAATTTTAGTATTATAGCTTGATAACATCTTTTTAGTATTCTTGGTTACCGGTTATTACAAGTTTTAGTAGCAAATTATTTTAGTTTTTTAAATATAACTTTTTTATTGTATATCATTTTTACACGGCGGTTTTTCTGATTTTTGCACTGTGTACCATTATGAAGTTTTAAATTTAAGCACCTTTTATGTATAGTTTTGGTATTTTGCAAGTTTTAAAGAGTTTACATTTATAGGTTTCATTAGTAAATAAACGACGAGTTATTGCTATTAGTTATTAAGATATTAAAATGTATTAGGCATTCTTGTTATTGAATTCTATTTATCATCCTAATTATATTCATGTTATCCTTATTATTTGTTTTAATCCTTTTAATGACTTACGACGCATGAGTATTTTAGTATATCTTGATGACATCTTTTTAGTATTCTTGGTTACTGGTTATTACAAGTTTTAGTAGCAAATTATTTTTGTTTTTTATATATATCTTTTTTAGTGTATATCATTTTTACACTGCGGTTTTTCTGATTTTTGCACTGTGTACCATTATGAAGTTTTATATTTTAGCACCTTTTATGTATAGTTTTGGTATTTTGCAAGTTTTAAAGTTTACACTTTTAGGTTTCTTTAGTTAATAAACGACGAGTTATTGCTGTTAGTTATTAAGATATTAAAATGTATTAGGCATACTTGTTATTGAATTCTATTTATCATCCTAATTATATTCATGTTATCCTTATTATTTGTTTTAGTCCTATTTAAGACTTACGACGCATGAGTATTTTAGTATAGCTTGATTACAACTTTTTAGTATTCTTGGTTACCGGTTATTACAAGTTTTATTAGCAAATTATTTTAGTTTTTTAAATATAACTTTTTTATTGTATATCATTTTTACACGGCGGTTTTTCTGATTTTTGCACTGTGTACCATTATGCAGTTTTATATTTTAGCACCTTTTATGTATAGTTTTGGTATTTTGCAAGTTTTAAAGAGTTTACATTTTTAGGTTTCATTAGTAAATAAACGACGAGTTATTGCTATTAGTTATTAAGATATTAAAATGTATTAGGCATACTTGTCATTGAATTCTATTTATCATCCTAATTATATTCATGTTACATAGTTACATAGTTAATGTTATCCTTATTATTTGTTTTAGTCCTTTTTATGACTTACGACGCATGAGTATTTTAGTATTATAGCTTGATAACATCTTTTTAGTATTCTTGGTTACCGCTTATTACAAGTTTTAGTAGTAAGTTATTTTAGTTTTTTAAATATAACTTTTTTATTGTATATCATTTTTACACGGCGGTTTTTCTGATTTTTGCACTGCGGACCAATATCAAGTTTTATATTTTAGTACTTTTTATGTATAGTTTGGGTATTTTGCAAATTTTAAACAGTTTACACTTTTAGGTTTCTTTAGTAAATAAACGACGAGTTATTGCTATTAGTTATTAAGATATTAAAATGTATTAGGCATACTTGTTATTGAATTCTATTTATCATCCTAATTATATTCATGTTATCCTTATTATTTGTTTTAGTCCTATTTATGATTTACGACGCATGAGTATTTTAGTATAGCTTGATTACATCTTTTTAGTATTCTTGGTTACCGGTTATTACAAGTTTTAGTAGCAAATTATTTTAGTTTTTTATATATATCTTTTTTAGTGTATAACATTTTTACACGTCGGTTTTTGTGATTTTTGCACTGTGGACCAATATCAAGTTTTATATTTTAGCACCTTTTATGTATAGTTTTGGTATTTTGCAAGTTTTAAAGAGTTTACATTTTTAGGTTTCATTAGTAAATAAACGACGAGTTATTGCTATTAGTTATTAAGATATTAAAATGTATTAGGCATACTTGTCATTGAATTCTTTTTATCATCCTAATTATATTCATGTTATCCTTATTATTTGTTTTAGTCCTATTTATGACTTACGACGCATGAGTATTTTATTATAGCTTGATGACATCTTTTTAGTATTCTTGGTTACCGGTTATTACAAGTTTTAGTAGCAAATTATTTTAGTTTTTTAATATATCTTTTTTAGTGTATAACATTTTTACACGGCGGTTTTTCTGATTTTTGCACTGTGGACCAATGTCAAGTTTTATATTTTAGCACCTTTTATGTATAGTTTTGGTATTTTGCAAGTTTTAAAGAGTTTACACTTTTAGGTTTCTTTAGTAAATAAATGACGAGTTATTGCTATTAGTTATTAAGATATTAAAATGTATTAGGCATACTTGTCATTGAATTCTATTTATCATCCTAATTATATTCATGTTATCCTTATTATTTGTTTTAGTCCTTTTTATGACTTACGACGCATGAGTATTTTAGTATTATAGCTTGATAACATCTTTTTAGTATTCTTGGTTACCGTTTATTACAAGTTTTAGTAGCAAATTATTTTAGTTTTTTATATATATCTTTTTTAGTGTATATCATTTTTACACGGCGGTTTTTCTGATTTTTGCACTGTGTACCAATATCAAGTTTTATATTTTAGCACCTTTTATGTATAGTTTGGGTATTTTGCAAGTTTTAAAGAGTTTACACTTTTAGGTTTCTTTAGTAAATAAACGACGAGTTATTGCTATTAGTTATTAAGATATTAAAATGTATTAGGCATACTTGCTATTGAATTCTATTTATCATCCTAATTATATTCATGTTATCCTTATTATTTGTTTTAGTCCTTTTTATGACTTACGACGCATGAGTATTTTAGTATAGCTTGATGACATCTTTTTAGTATTCTTGGTTACCGGTTATTACAAGTTTTAGTAGCAAATTATTTTAGTTTTTTATATATATCTTTTTTAGTGTATATCATTTTTACACGGCGGTTTTTCTGATTTTTGCACTGTGTACCATTATGAAGTTTTATATTTTAGCACCTTTTATGTATAGTTTGGTATTTTGCAAGTTTTAAAGAGTTTACACTTTTAGGTTTCTTTAGTAAATAAACGACGAGTTATTGCTATTAGTTATTAAGATATTAAAATGTATTAGGCATACTTGTCATTGAATTCTATTTATCATCCTAATTATATTCATGTTATCCTTATTATTGTTTTAGTCCTTTTTATGACTTACGACGCATGAGTATTTTAGTATTATAGCTTGATGACATCTTTTTAGTATTCTTGGTTACCGGTTATTACAAGTTTTAGTAGCAAATTATTTTAGTTTTTTATATATATCTTTTTTAGTGTATAACATTTTTACACGGCGGTTTTTCTGATTTTTGCACTGTGTACCATTATGCAGTTTTATATTTTAGCACCTTTTATGTATAGTTTTGGTATTTTGCAAGTTTTAAAAGTTTACACTTTTAGGTTTCTTTAGTAAATAAACGACGAGTTATTGCTATTAGTTATTAAGATATTAAAATGTATTAGGCATACTTGTTATTGAATTCTATTTATCATCCTAATTATATTCATGTTATCCTTATTATTTGTTTTAGTCCTATTTAAGACTTACGACGCATGAGTATTTTAGTATAGCTTGATTACAACTTTTTAGTATTCTTGGTTACCGGTTATTACAAGTTTTAGTAGCAAATTATTTTAGTTTTTTAAATATAACTTTTTTATTGTATATCATTTTTACACGGCGGTTTTTCTGATTTTTGCACTGTGTACCATTATGCAGTTTTATATTTTAGCACCTTTTATGTATAGTTTTGGTATTTTGCAAGTTTTAAAGAGTTTACATTTTTAGGTTTCATTAGTAAATAAACGACGAGTTATTGCTATTAGTTATTAAGATATTAAAATGTATTAGGCATACTTGTCATTGAATTCTATTTATCATCCTAATTATATTCATGTTATCCTTATTATTTGTTTTAGTCCTTTTTATGACTTACGACGCATGAGTATTTTAGTATTATAGCTTGATAACATCTTTTTAGTATTCTTGGTTACCGCTTATTACAAGTTTTAGTAGTAAGTTATTTTAGTTTTTTAAATATAACTTTTTTATTGTATATCATTTTTACACGGCGGTTTTTCTGATTTTTGCACTGCGGACCAATATCAAGTTTTATATTTTAGCACCTTTTATGTATAGTTTGGGTATTTTGCAAATTTTAAACAGTTTACACTTTTAGGTTTCTTTAGTAAATAAACGACGAGTTATTGCTATTAGTTATTAAGATATTAAAATGTATTAGGCATACTTGTTATTGAATTCTATTTATCATCCTAATTATATTCATGTTATCCTTATTATTTGTTTTAGTCCTATTTATGACTTACGACGCATGAGTATTTTAGTATAGCTTGATTACATCTTTTTAGTATTCTTGGTTACCGGTTATTACAAGTTTTAGTAGCAAATTATTTTAGTTTTTTATATATATCTTTTTTAGTGTATAACATTTTTACACGGCGGTTTTTCTGATTTTTGCACTGTGTACCAATATCAAGTTTTATATTTTAGCACCTTTTATGTATAGTTTTGGTATTTTGCAAGTTTTAAAGAGTTTACATTTTTAGGTTTCATTAGTAAATAAACGACGAGTTATTGCTATTAGTTATTAAGATATTAAAATGTATTAGGCATACTTGTCATTGAATTCTTTTTATCATCCTAATTATATTCATGTTATCCTTATTATTTGTTTTAGTCCTATTTATGACTTACGACGCATGAGTATTTTATTATAGCTTGATGACATCTTTTTAGTATTCTTGGTTACCGGTTATTACAAGTTTTAGTAGCAAATTATTTTAGTTTTTTAATATATCTTTTTTAGTGTATAACATTTTTACACGGCGGTTTTTCTGATTTTTGCACTGTGTACCAATGTCAAGTTTTATATTTTAGCACCTTTTATGTATAGTTTTGGTATTTTGCAAGTTTTAAAGAGTTTACACTTTTAGGTTTCTTTAGTAAATAAACGACGAGTTATTGCTATTAGTTATTAAGATATTAAAATGTATTAGGCATACTTGTCATTGAATTCTATTTATCATCCTAATTATATTCATGTTATCCTTATTATTTGTTTTAGTCCTTTTTATGACTTACGACGCATGAGTATTTTAGTATTATAGCTTGATAACATCTTTTTAGTATTCTTGGTTACCGGTTATTACAAGTTTTAGTAGCAAATTATTTTAGTTTTTTATATATATCTTTTTTAGTGTATATCATTTTTACACGGCGGTTTTTCTGATTTTTGCACTGTGTACCAATATCAAGTTTTATATTTTAGCACCTTTTATGTATAGTTTGGGTATTTTGCAAGTTTTAAAGAGTTTACACTTTTAGGTTTCTTTAGTAAATAAACGACGAGTTATTGCTATTAGTTATTAAGATATTAAAATGTATTAGGCATACTTGTCATTGAATTCTATTTATCATCCTAATTATATTCATGTTATCCTTATTATTTGTTTTAGTCCTTTTTATGACTTACGACGCATGAGTATTTTAGTATAGCTTGATGACATCTTTTTAGTATTCTTGGTTACCGGTTATTACAAGTTTTAGTAGCAAATTATTTTAGTTTTTTATATATATCTTTTTTAGTGTATATCATTTTTACACGGCGGTTTTTCTGATTTTTGCACTGTGTACCATTATGAAGTTTTATATTTTAGCACCTTTTATGTATAGATTTGGTATTTTGCAAGTTTTAAAGAGTTTACACTTTTAGGTTTCTTTAGTAAATAAACGACGAGTTATTGCTATTAGTTATTAAGATATTAAAATGTATTAGGCATACTTGTCATTGAATTCTATTTATCATCCTAATTATATTCATGTTATCCTTATTATTGTTTTAGTCCTTTTTATGACTTACGACGCATGAGTATTTTAGTATTATAGCTTGATGACATCTTTTTAGTATTCTTGGTTACCGGTTATTACAAGTTTTAGTAGCAAATTATTTTAGTTTTTTATATATATCTTTTTTAGTGTATATCATTTTTACACGGCGGTTTTTCTGATTTTTGCACTGTGTACCATTATGCAGTTTTATATTTTAGCACCTTTTATGTATAGTTTTGGTATTTTGCAAGTTTTAAAGAGTTTACATTTTTAGGTTTCATTAGTAAATAAACGACGAGTTATTGCTATTAGTTATTAAGATATTAAAATGTATTAGGCATACTTGTCATTGAATTCTATTTATCATCCTAATTATATTCATGTTATCCTTATTATTTGTTTTAGTCCTATTTATGACTTACGACGCATGAGTATTTTAGTATAGCTTGATGACATCTTTTTAGTATTCTTGGTTACCGGTTATTACAAGTTTTAGTAGCAAATTATTTTAGTATAAATATATATCTTTTTTAGTGTATAACATTTTTACACAGCGGTTTTTCTGATTTTTGCACTGTGTACCATTATGAAGTTTTATATTTTAGCACCTTTTATGTATAGATTTGGTATTTTGCAAGTTTTAAAGAGTTTACACTTTTAGGTTTCTTTAGTAAATAAACGACGAGTTATTGCTATTAGTTATTAAGATATTAAAATGTATTAGGCATACTTGTTATTGAATTCTATTTATCATCCTAATTATATTCATGTTATCCTTATTATTTGTTTTAGTCCTATTTATGACTTACGACGCATGAGTATTTTAGTATTATAGCTTGATAACATCTTTTTAGTATTCTTGGTTACTGGTTATTACAAGTTTTAGTAGTAAGTTATTTTAGTTTTTTAAATATAACTTTTTTATTGTATATCATTTTTACACGGCGGTTTTTCTGATTTTTGCACTGTGTACCAATATCAAGTTTTATATTTTAGCACCTTTTATGTATAGTTTGGGTATTTTGCAAGTTTTAAACAGTTTACACTTTTAGGTTTCTTTAGTAAATAAACGACGAGTTATTGCTATTAGTTATTAAGATATTAAAATGTATTAGGCATACTTGTTATTGAATTCTATTTATCATCCTAATTATATTCATGTTATCCTTATTATTTGTTTTAGTCCTTTTTATGACTTACGACGCATGAGTATTTTAGTATAGCTTGATTACATCTTTTTAGTATTCTTGGTTACCGGTTATTACAAGTTTTAGTAGCAAATAATTTTAGTTTTTTATATATATCTTTTTTAGTGTATATCATTTTTACACGGCGGTTTTTCTGATTTTTGCACTGTGTACCATTATGCAGTTTTATATTTTAGCACCTTTTATGTATAGTTTTGGTATTTTGCAAGTTTTAAAGAGTTTACATTTTTAGGTTTCATTAGTAAATAAACGACGAGTTATTGCTATTAGTTATTAAGATATTAAAATGTATTAGGCATACTTGTCATTGAATTCTATTTATCATCCTAATTATATTCATGTTATCCTTATTATTTGTTTTAGTCCTATTTATGACTTACGACGCATGAGTATTTTAGTATTATAGCTTGATAACATCTTTTTAGTATTCTTGGTTACCGGTTATTACAAGTTTTAGTAGCAAATTATTTTAGTTTTTTATATATATCTTTTTTAGTGTATAACATTTTTACACGGCGGTTTTTCTGATTTTTGCACTGTGTACCATTATGAAGTTTTATATTTTAGCACCTTTTATGTATAGATTTGGTATTTTGCAAGTTTTAAAGAGTTTACACTTTTAGGTTTCTTTAGTAAATAAACGACGAGTTATTGCTATTAGTTATTAAGATATTAAAATGTATTAGGCATACTTGTTATTGAATTCTATTTATCATCCTAATTATATTCATGTTATCCTTATTATTTGTTTTAGTTCTATTTAAGACTTACGACGCATGAGTATTTTAGTATAGCTTGATTACAACTTTTTAGTATTCTTGGTTACCGGTTATTACAAGTTTTAGTAGCAAATTATTTTAGTTTTTTATATATATCTTTTTTAGTGTATATCATTTTTACACGGCGGTTTTTCTGATTTTTGCACTGTGTACCATTATGCAGTTTTATATTTTAGCACCTTTTATGTATAGTTTTGGTATTTTGCAAGTTTTAAAGAGTTTACATTTTTAGGTTTCATTAGTAAATAAACGACGAGTTATTGCTATTAGTTATTAAGATATTAAAATGTATTAGGCATACTTGTCATTGAATTCTTTTTATCATCCTAATTATATTCATGTTATCCTTATTATTTGTTTTAGTCCTATTTATGACTTACGACGCATGAGTATTTTAGTATAGCTTGATGACATCTTTTTAGTATTCTTGGTTACCGGTTATTACAAGTTTTAGTAGCAAATTATTTTAGTTTTTTATATATATCTTTTTTAGTGTATAACATTTTTACACGGCGGTTTTTCTGATTTTTGCACTGTGTACCATTATGAAGTTTTATATTTTAGCACCTTTTATGTATAGTTTTGGTATTTTGCAAGTTTTAAAGAGTTTACATTTTTAGGTTTCATTAGTAAATAAACGACGAGTTATTGCTATTAGTTATTAAGATATTAAAATGTATTAGGCATACTTGTCATTGAATTCTATTTATCATCCTAATTATATTCATGTTATCCTTATTATTTGTTTTAGTCCTATTTATGACTTACGACGCATGAGTATTTTAGTATTATAGCGTGATAACATCTTTTTAGTATTCTTGGTTACTGGTTATTACAAGTTTTAGTAGTAAGTTATTTTAGTTTTTTAAATATAACTTTTTTATTGTATATCATTTTTACACGGCGGTTTTTCTGATTTTTGCACTGTGTACCATTATGAAGTTTTATATTTTAGCACCTTTTATGTATAGTTTGGGTATTTTGCAAGTTTTAAACAGTTTACACTTTTAGGTTTCTTTAGTAAATAAACGACGAGTTATTGCTATTAGTTATTAAGATATTAAAATGTATTAGGCATACTTGTTATTGAATTCTATTTATCATCCTAATTATATTCATGTTATCCTTATTATTTGTTTTAGTCCTATTTATGACTTACGACGCATGAGTATTTTAGTATTATAGCTTGATAACATCTTTTTAGTATTCTTGGTTACCGGTTATTACAAGTTTTAGTAGCAAATTATTTTAGTTTTTTATATATATCTTTTTTAGTGTATATCATTTTTTACACGGCGGTTTTTCTGATTTTTGCACTGTGTACCATTATGAAGTTTTATATTTTAGCACCTTTTATGTATAGATTTGGTATTTTGCAAGTTTTAAAGAGTTTACACTTTTAGGTTTCTTTAGTAAATAAACGACGAGTTATTGCTATTAGTTATTAAGATATTAAAATGTATTAGGCATACTTGTTATTGAATTCTATTTATCATCCTAATTATATTCATGTTATCCTTATTATTTGTTTTAGTCCTATTTATGACTTACGACGCATGAGTATTTTAGTATTATAGCTTGATTACATCTTTTTAGTATTCTTGGTTACCGGTTATTACAAGTTTTAGTAGCAAATTATTTTAGTTTTTTATATATATCTTTTTTAGTGTATATCATTTTTACACGGCGGTTTTTCTGATTTTTGCACTGTGTACCATTATGCAGTTTTATATTTTAGCACCTTTTATGTATAGTTTTGGTATTTTGCAAGTTTTAAAGAGTTTACATTTTTAGGTTTCATTAGTAAATAAACGACGAGTTATTGCTATTAGTTATTAAGATATTAAAATGTATTAGGCATACTTGTCATTGAATTCTATTTATCATCCTAATTATATTCATGTTATCCTTATTATTTGTTTTAGTCCTTTTTATGACTTACGACGCATGAGTATTTTAGTATTATAGCTTGATAACATCTTTTTAGTATTCTTGGTTACCGGTTATTACAAGTTTTAGTAGTAAGTTATTTTAGTTTTTTAAATATAACTTTTTTATTGTATATCATTTTTACACGGCGGTTTTTCTGATTTTTGCACTGTGTACCAATATCAAGTTTTATATTTTAGCACCTTTTATGTATAGTTTGGGTATTTTGCAAGTTTTAAACAGTTTACACTTTTAGGTTTCTTTAGTAAATAAACGACGAGTTATTGCTATTAGTTATTAAGATATTAAAATGTATTAGGCATACTTGTTATTGAATTCTATTTATCATCCTAATTATATTCATGTTATCCTTATTATTTGTTTTAGTCCTATTTATGACTTACGACGCATGAGTAT